>NW_022900931.1:53098330-53119802 GCF_012274545.1 Fukomys damarensis
AAAAAAAAAAAAAAAGAAAGAAAGAAAAGAACAAACTGAATAGTTTCTCTGGAGTATAAAAGTAAAAGTGTAAATAAGAATTAAAATGCAATATGTATCCATTTTCCTATGAATGAATCTATTTTCTCATTCTTTATGGCTGAGTAATATTCCATTTTATACAAAAACCACATCTTCTTTATCCAGTTTCCAACTGATGAGCAAATGGGCTGTTTCCAAGTTTTAGCTATGACAAACTGTGCCTCTATAAACATGGGTGCGCATACATCACTGTGATATGATTCTTTTAGTTATTTTGGAAAGATACCCAGCAGAGGGGTGGCTGGGTAAAATGGAACCCCCAGTCCAAGCTCTTTGAGGTATCCCCATATTGATTTCCACAGTGGTTGAGGATATACTCCTAAGTGAAATAAATAAGTCACATATGTTTAATACCAAATAGTTTCTCTGGTGTGAATAAACTGTAATAGTACATAAGATCCTAATGAGATAACTGACAATGTGAAATGGGAAGAAAAGGTCCAAAGGTGTAGGGAAGGTGGGATGGGTAGGGGAAGGGTAATAAGGAAAAAATGTGAGATAATGAAAAGATGAAAATAAAGTGTTTGTAGATGGGGAGGGGAGGAGGGGGTGAAGGGAGGGCAGGGACAAGGGGAAAAATGAGATCCAAGACCTGTCATGTAAAGGTACAAGGTCCCAGTGATGAATGTAACTGTACTGTATCCCTAAAATGTACCAATAAACTCAATTAAAGCTGAAAAAAAGAATTAAAATGCATAATTGATATTGTGTAATAGGAGGAAAAGTCTAAAAGAGTAGAGGAAGTGGGAGGGGCAGGGGAAAGGGAAAAAGGGAAAAAGGGAAAAAGGGAAAAGAAAAAATTTGTGAAAAGGAAAAACATGGAAACAATATCTTTGTAAATAGGGAAGGGTGGAGGGGCTGAGGGGAGGGCTGCAGAAGGGCAAAAATAAGAACCTGGTGAGTCATGTACAGGCACAAGATCCCAATGATGAGTGTAACTGTGTTATATACCTAATAAGTACCAATAAATTCAATAAAGATTTTTTAAAAAATCATTTTAAAAAAGAACTTTGTATGTTGTATTTGCCTTCACTTTTCTCTTTTATTTTTCTTTCTAAAAACTTGAGATAGCTTTTGTGCATTTCTTGGAATCAGTACCAACTACAGAGATGCAAAATAAAGCAGGAGTTGGAAGATGAGTTGGAAGACGAGGGGTGCTGATCACGATTAAGTAGTTTTCTGCAGGTGCAGCGTGTGGCTTTGTGGGACCCCCAGATTTTCTCTCTCTGGGGCCTTCACCTCTCTGGGTGTCAGCACTTTCACTGTGAAAGAGCAGGTAGACAGATGGCCCTGGAGACCCCGGCACTGCTATCCAGTCAAGTCCTTCCTCTAATTCTGCTTTCAATTTGCATCTGAGATTATGAAGCTGTGATAGAAAGCAGAGGTGAGCAAACATTTTCTGATAAACTCGGGAGGTATTTTAGGTTCTGTTATCCAGATCTGTCGATCTGTCTCTCTGTCTCTCTGCCTTGCCCTGCCTCTCTCTCTCTCTCTCTCTCTCTCTCTCTCTCTCTCTCTCTCTCCTGGAGATTAAGCGTAGGGCCTTTGCACTGAGCTACATCTGCAGCCCTTTTTATATTTCTATTTTGAGCAGCATCTCACTAAGTCACTATATTACCCAAGCAAGGCTAGAACTGTGATCCTCCTGCCTCAGTCTCGCGGAGTGCTGGGATTCCAGGTGTGCATCACTGCACCTAGCAAGATGGACTCTACTGATTCAACTTTGCTATTGTGCACAAAGAGCGACTGTAGACAGTGTGGAAGTAAGTGGGAGTTACAGTGTTCCAAGAAAACGTAATTTACAGGACAAGATGTGGGGTTGGATTTGAACAGTGGGTCATAGTTGATATTCTGCAAAATACTTAACTAATGATTAGGAGAAAGATGATAAAAATTCAGATGATATTAATAATGAACATAGTACACACTTCTTAATTTTCTTTTTAGAAAGTGCATGCATATATTTCAAATATTAAAATTATACCAACTTTGGTCGTCAGAGTAGTGTCTCCCCAATGCCCCAAAGATGCCCATTCCCTAATTTCTAGAACCTGAAAGACTATGCAAATGGGATTAAGGCTCTGCACCTTCTTAATGTAGAGATTATCCTGGATTATCTCAGTGGGCCCAACCTGGTCACCATGGTCTTTAGAAGGCCATACCCTTTCCCACTGGGTCAGAGTGATCTGCGAATGGAGGAAAGTTCAGAAAGATGTGGCATAAGAAGGCTGACCTTCGTTAGCTTTGACGGCAGAGTAAAGGCACCGAGAGGACCATGGAGCTAGAGTAACAGCTATGGCCAGACAGAGTCCTTCCACCAAATCCTCCAGAGAGGAACGCAGTCCTGCTTAACCCTCAGTTCCAAGAAATCTTCAGGACTGTAAGAGAGTAAATTTGTGATAATTTGTTACAGTAGCAACAGTGAACAAGTACCCTCATTCCCTGAGAAAAATTTAGAAAACACAGAGTCTAATATCATCTAAAATGTCACCACTCATTAACATATACACTGTAGGTACTTTATCTATTTGTATATTCATAGAGAGAAGAAGAGAAATAGCTAGATTCATATATATAAATATAATATAAATACATTAGTTTACACTGACTATAATTTAGATCCTGTTTTTATTTCATTTCAGATTTTGAGAGTTTTCCTGAGCCAATAAATTTTTTTCAAAAACATGTTTTCTAGTATAGATGAGTCATAATTTATTCACTTCCTCCTGTTTTAATTGTTTCTGATCTTTTCACTAGTATGAAAATTGCCAAACAGAAAATTCTTGCACATATTGAAGTGTTAGAATGTTATAAGGTTACTGTCCTCTTTCCTTGCCATAAAAGGGTGAAACTATTTTTCCCAGTTTTGTTTGATTTTAATTTATTCAAGGGCACTTTTGATGTATAGAAATTTTACATTGTGTTTTAATTTGGCAGATCAAAACTTCTCCATTACCTCTTTTCTTCCATGGCTGGAAAGATGAATCCCACACTCAGATTCTAATTCTTTGAATGGATCACATTTTCAATTTTATCTTTGGTCTAGGTGGTATTTATTTAGCTTACCAAGTTACGAAACTGTTTCTATCTCCATTCCTGAATAACCCTTTATCTTTGGCAATGAGTATTTGATGTTTATTTAGCTGACTCCACTGCTTCTGAAATGTTTCCTGTATTAGCTCCTCTCAATTCTGGACCCCACTGCGGTCTCTCACTCTGTGCTGTCTTTGAAGACTGATTCTTCCAGAGAAAGCTTGTATTCACTTCCACCATCACTTGTGAGCACCAAGGACCTAACAGCCCTTTAGTGGTACAGCTTGAAACCTTAGTTCTCTAGAGAAACATGCTTTCCTCCTTCTATGAAGCACAGAGTCAGAGACTTGTGGATTTCTTTGCTATCACTTTTCACATGATATATTTCTTTCTTAAAACTTCTTTTTTTTTTTTTTTTTTTTTTTTTTTTGGTTCTGGGGCTTGCATTCGGGACCTTGAACTTGCGAGGCAGGCGTGGTGCCACGCTAACTCTCGGGTCCTCAAACTTTTAATTTTAATGTTTATTTTAATATCTGTTAGGATAATTTCTTCTTCACTACTCTTTGTAAAATGTATTTGGCTGTTTATCATACCAGGTAAATATTAGAACAAATGTTTTCTGTTCTCACAAATCACTTGTATTGATAATCTTAAAAAATTCTGCTGGAATTTTTATTGAATCTTCATTAAATCTATGAATGAAACTGGAAAGAATTAGTAATATTGATAAAATATTTAAAAGCTAATATATTTTCTGATCAAAAGTTGATATATTTTATCAATTTCTAAAGACCTTTTTATATATTTTGTATCATTAAAATTTTACTTATATAATTTAAAAAATATTTCTGGTTAATATTTTTCACAGTTCTTACATATTTTATGCTACTGAGAATATAATTTCATTCTTTATAATCTTTTAATTGGTATTTTAGTATACATAACAGCTAATGACTTTCATATTTTGGTTTCTTAACTAGTCAACTTTCTAAATTTCTTAACTTTCATATTTTCATAGTTTAAAGGTACCAGCAATTTTTAGAATGATCAAAATTTTAAAGTTCAATAAAACCAAAGAAATGCGTCTACTTTAAATGTAATGCATTGATTACAAAATGCATTCTCGGGTTTTCAAAACTCTGTGTTTTAGAATGACACATCTTAGATTTTACAAGTAGAACAATTGTATTACTGATATATAATGATATTATTACCTCATTTTCTTATAGCTTCTTTTGTTGTTTCTTATGCATTATTTTACTGTCCAGTATTTGTGATATTGTTCTTGATTTTAATGAGAAGGCCTCTAGTGCAGTGGTTTTAATTATCTAATTTTTCTTTAGTGTGGGGAAGGTCATGGGCCTTTTGAGAATCTGATGAAAGATATGCATTCTATTCCCTAGACAAAGGAAATGTACACCCACACCCAGATTCTCAGTGCCTGAGCTTTCAAAATTCTCCCAACCTATGTAAAAAATATATAATAATGAGGAAAAAAATGCATTAACCAGAAATACAAAAAATGTAAATTTCTAATTGATACAGAAGATATAAAATAGCTTCAACATTATAAAATAATCTCAAATAGTATTAGGGAATATATTAGTTTTTAAATATTGTCAACATATCAATTATTCAAATTTATTTATGAATCTTGATCATCATAAAAGCTGATTGTCTCTTAAAATCATGAGTCATGGGCCAGGGATTTAGCTCAGCGGTTCAGTGGCCTGCCTTGCAAGCCCAAAGACCCGGTACCGAAAAAGAAAAAAAACAAAAACAAAAATCACGAGTCATTCCATGAACCACCACATTCTATAAAAGCAGATTTGAGATTCTTTCTCAATGATTTTACCTTTTGAATGAATGTTAAATGTTAATTTAAGACAGATAATCTGTCTGATTGAGACATTCCTTTTATTGCTGGCTTTTTTATGTTTAAACATATTAGTATTGAATTGTACTAAATGTTCCTTGAGGATTGTGGTATACTGTATTATTCTTCCCGTTTCTTCCCCGTACCCTCATGCTTTACCATGAGATCTTGCAGTTTCTCCTCTAGAGAAGAGTCTCCGCCCTATCGGAATGGACGTCTGTGGACTTCTAACTGTTATGGTCACGTGACTTCTCCTGGCTGATGGGATGCTGAGGAAGTGAATGTGAGCAGAAGCTAGGGACCTGCTTCTGTGGTTGGAGGGTCCTCCTCACATTCCTGCCTTCATCACTGGAGTAGCAGGCCCAGAGTGGCCTTCCAGCCCAAAGACCATGAGTTGTAAGTGGCTAGCATGGCTCAAGCTGCAGGTTGGAGCCACACTGAGATGTGTCCTACATAAGTCAAGTCACCTCCAGCTGACCTACAAACATGAGCGATGAAGTCCTTTGCTGCCTAAAGTCACTGAAGTTCACCAAAGAAACAGAACCCACAGGGTACAGATAGGTAGATGGATAGATCCGCAGACAATGAATTTGTTCATCTTCTCCATTGAAGATGATAATTATTTTCTTTGCTCAAAAGCTCTAACTGCATTTTTAAAACAAATTTTAAAAGCAAAGAGGAAAAGGCTAAAATTATAAAGGTGGTAAAGTAAAGTAGTTTTTCCCATTCTTCACCCAGTTCACTGATTCAAATGCCAATCTCTTTTGAAAACATCCCACAGACATACATAGAAATCATTTTTTTTTTTTTACCAAGGACTGGGTATCTGTTAATGCAGTCAAGCTGACACCTAAAATCAACCATTACAGTCACTGAGCCTGGGGACTTGTTTGTTACACAGAATTTGGTAGCTAACCAATACAAGGAGGTAATCAATGTCCTGAATGAACTACATTTCATTCACTTGTGTGTGCATTCATTTGAATGAGTACATATCATACAGACGTGTGTTTTTCTTGGTGCTGTGGTTCATTTCCTTGAGGGTTGGGGGTCTTGTTGTTAAATATGGGAGGAAGACAGGTCATCAGATAACTCTATTACAATTCAGTATATACTAAAGTCTGTAAAGGTTTCCTTTGAATTCACTTAGAGCTGTGAGCTCTGCCAGGGTTGGAGGTGGACATGACGGAAAGGGCATCTTGCAGTAGGTATATGAGATGTCGGGGAAGAGAGTGAGCATAGGGATGAGAGGGAAGAGGAAGCCAGACAGGAAGAACGAGCCCAAAGCCCCAAGGCCCAGGCCACTGGGTGTCTAATATACTCAGGAATTTTCAGATCTAGTGTTGGTATGATCTGGGGAGCTGCAGGAGGTCAGGATAATGCCTTCATCTCCAGACAAGCACAGCCAGGAGAATTTTCAGCTGGAGAGCTATTTGATTCAATCTGTGCTTAAAACAGACTGAGTGCATCATATAGAGAATGGATGGTTAAATATATGACTGTTAACATGAAGACCCAGCTGAGAAATTCATGCAAAAGTGACAAGGGCTCAAAATAAGGGGTAGTGGTGAGAAGGAGAGAAATTAAATTATTGAGTAGATGTTAAAGAAGTTAATGAAGCCAGGAATGGTGGCATACACCTGTAATTCTGGCACCCTGGAAGATTGAGTCATGAGGGTGCAAGTGTAAGCCCTGCCTTGGCAAATTAGAAAATCCCACTTGCAAAATTTTAAAATTTCTTTTTGAAAAAAAGGCTGGCCATGCAAACGCAAGGCCCCCGAGTTCGAACCCCGGTACCAAAACACAAACAAACAAACAAAAAAGGTTGACCAGATGTTCCTCAGATAAAGGTCTACCATCTAAAATATATAAAGAACTTTAAAAAATCAGACTTTCCAAATTTAGAGACCCAATCCAAAAATGGGCATCTGAAATGAGCAAACATTTCTCAAAGAAGTAGAAATAACAAATAAACATAGAAAAAACGTTCAACATCACTGGTCACTCGAGACATGCAAATGAAAACACTGCTGAGATTCCACCTCAACTCAGAAAGAATGGCTGCTATCAAGAAATCAACCAATAGCAAATGCTGGTGGGGCAGTGGGAAGAAAGGAACCCTTCTCCACTGATGGTGCAGACTGGTGCAACCACTATGGAAAGCAGTATGGAGATACCACAAAGGACTAGAATTAGAGGTCCCATTTAACTCAGTTGTTCCCCTCCTGGGTATCTTCCCAAAAGAATTAAAAGAAACATACCACTGCGGTAGATGAGCATCCATGTTCATAGTGGTATAGTTTCTAAAAGGTAAAACTTGGAAACAGCCCAGTTGCTCATCCATTGGAGACTGGTTAAACAAAATGCGTTTTTTTTTTAAATAAAGTGAAGTACTACTCAGCCATTAAAATGAGACGCTAGAGACATTCATAGCTAAATGGATGCACACTGAGACCATACTCTTAAGTAAAATAAATAGGACACGTGTAAATACCAAATAGTTTTTCTGGTGTGAGAAACATGCAAGTGTAAATAAGGATGAAAATGTATAACAGATAACGTGAAATAGGAAGAAAAGGTCCAAAGGGGAAGGGGAAGTGGGAAGGGTAGGGGAAAGGAAAGAAGGGAATGGAGTAAACATGCAAAAAGGAAAAAATGTGAACAAAGTCTTTGTAAGTAGGGAGGGGTAGAGTGGTTGAACAGAGGGCAGCGGATTGGGAAAAAGATAAGAACCAAGATATATTATATAAAGGTACAATTTCCCAATAATGAATGCCATCACATTGAATACCTAAAATGTGCCAATAAAATTAGTGGGAGAAAAAAAAAGGCTGGGGATGTGGCTCAGTGTGAAGGCGCTAGGTTCAATCTCCAGGACTGAATTTTAAAAAGTACTGAAAAAAAAGTAGATAGGAAAGTGAGCAGCATTTGATAAATGATTTGATTGAGAAAGGGTTGCATTTGCAGGAGCCAGAACTGCATTCTCATTAAATAGTGGTGGGTGGTTCTAGCTACATGGTGAAGAACAGGAGGAACGATTTGGGGTGCTGGGGTGTAGAATGCCTGCACTTTGGGGTGTGTGATGGGACTTCCACACAGAATTTGGAACTGAGAGGAGAAAAATGAACTTGAACTAGGCAGAGCGCAGGCCAGGATGTCTGAAGTAGATCCCGTCATTGTCCCGCCGGCTTTCCCTAGCCCTCCTGATGTTAGAGCCCCAGTCAGCCCTGAAGCTTTCTGTATTTCTCTGCCAGAGGGATTCTATGGACTTGGGCGCTGCCTGGAACCTTGTCTGGGAGGTGATCCCTCTGGAACAGTTCTCTATTGCTGAGGGAGGGGAACTGCTGGATGCTCAGCCCCTGCCCCTTTGGGGAGCCAATCCATGTGTATTCTATGCCAACTTCTTCTGAAGGGATTGTTAAGATTCCTGGGCCCCTGCTGAGAGGGATTTAGTGGGTTTGGTGGGAGGGAGGGAGGATATGATTTGCATTCTAACTGGCTCTGTGGTGCAGTGTCTCTCAGAGGGTCCTGGGAAAGTTCCCAGTTTGGCAGAGGGTAGCCTGTCAAGCATATTCACATCCATGATAGCCTCACCTGTCTCACAGTCTCCCTCATCCTGCTTCCTGGGATCACACCTCACATAAACTGATCTCAGGTCTGCTTTGGGCAAATCCTAATTATGAGAAGTACTAAGTAAGGTGCCTGTCTTGTCTGCAGTAAGGAAACACTGGGAGTCTATTTTGGGGTTTTCATCAGACACAGGACAAGGGATCCACAAGGGACTCTAGGGTAACAATGGCTGTTAAAGGTGTTCTGCCTGATTCCCCTTCCCTCTCTTTGAAATAGTTCTGAAAATATTCACTGAGCAAGAGAAAAAGTTTTCAATAGGAGACAGAAACTTCTGCTTCCTCATCCACATTAACAGCTCTGAGAGGAATTTGCAGCAGCCACGTTCTCCCTCCTTTCCTGTGTATTTCCTCCTCACTTAGGATGTGTTAGTTATTATTACTAGTGTGCTTCCTTTGAGAAGTTAACAAAGTTTAGGTACTATTATTATTTGTGTTGCTGCTATTGTTATAGTTTGAATACCATGCATTTCAGGGTTTTCTCTTTCAGATTTTGGAATATTAGCATAGCCATCAATGAGGTATCTCGGGGATGAGATTCAAGTCTATGCACAGAATTTATTTGTGTTTCATATACATCTCCTATATCCTGAAGATAATTTTATACAGTATTTTTAACAATTTTGTGCATGGAACAGAGTTTCCCATGTGGAATTTTCCAATTGTGGTTTCATGTTGGCAACTAAGAAAGTTTCAGAGTTCGGTACAATTTGTGTTGTGGATTAGGGATGCCCGACATGCATGATTATTACACTACTTTGATGAACTGGTGTTATTATCATAACTCTTGGTGACATTATTACTATCAGGACCTTGAGGGGTCCACAGAGCCCATAAAACTGATGCAAGATCCTGCTGAGGCTTTTTTCTGAAGGCAAGGTCCACGGTTTCATCAGATTTTTCAAGAAATCCCCACATTTCAAGAGCTAACAACCTTACTTAAGTTCAAGAGACTAAGCAAGATTACAAAGAGGAAAAGAGTTCTATGTGCTAAGAGAACAAGGAAAGGTTCATACCCCAGGGCAAGGAGAGGTGCCCAACTGTGGACAGAAGAGATGGGACAGCGTTTGAAAGAGGAAGAAACGGTAGATGGCTGTTGTGTTACTCAGTGTTCTCTAACTGTGACACCTGAGGAGAAAATAATTCTGAAGGAGGAAAGATTTACTTTGCCTCATGGATCCCAAATTCTCAGTCCACGGCCAGGTGGTGCCATCGCTCTTGGGTCTGTGGCAGGGAGGAAACATGGTGGCTAAAGAGTGCGATGAAAGAAAGCTGCATAGCTCATGGCGGCCAGGAGACAGAAGGGGATGAAAGGGCTGGGACAAGTTATCTCCTTCAGGAAACACTCCCCACCAGAACTGCTTCCTTCAACTAGGCCCTACTTTCTACAAGGCCTCCCAGTCAAGCAATTTAATGCACGCAACATTATGAGTGTGTCAGTGGATTAATCTACGGATGAGTTTAAAGCCCTTATGACACAATCCCCCTCTCAAATTTCCCACCTCTGAACACTGCTGCAAATCTTCAACATATGAGCCTTCAGGAAACATTCTAGATCCATACCTTGGGTCTCCAAAGGATATCCTTGGATCCACACAGGTCAGAATCTCCAAAGAGGTACATATGATATGCTCAAAGAAGCATTTAGGGGAGGAAGTGAGGTCAGGAGGCAGAATAGCAAGTAATCAGATTCTCACAGCTCTTTCAGGAAGCGCACAGTAAGAAGCCTGGAGAGAGGAGACACACTGCAACTACAGAAGAGAGGTAGGAGGCTGAAGAGGGAGAATTAATTTGTAAATGTTGGTGAAAACACAGTGGGTCAGAAATGTTTATAGAAACCTAAGATTATTTCATCTCTGTTTTAAATAAGGAAACTGAGGCTCAAAGACGTAAATCTATCCAGTTTCACTTAGCACATTAACCACAGGATGGAAGTTGGCTTCTTTTTGCCTCTTTTTGGAATAAGCTTTCCACTGCATAAGATTTCTTAGAATTGCTGAAAAGTCTTCTGTATATACAAATATCCACCTTCCTGGGACTGTAATGTTGGGTTAAAACTCTCCAGTAAGATCCTTTGTCAGGATCACTTCTCAGGTGCAAGGACCCAGGAAGGGCAGCACATCAAAGTGAAAGGATGGGGCAGGTATCATGGTGTCTTGTCCTGAATATGCACAGATGGAGTACCTCAGAAAAGAAGAGGGGCAGTGCTGAAAGTGGAAGAGAAAGACACCAGCCCAAGACACTGTGCCCACTGGAGTCTTGCCTAGACACGGCCCGTAGTGATGACACCATGTCTTGGTTTCTTTTCCCGTCCTCTGACGACCCGGTGGAGATTCTGCGTTGGTGTGAATCTGCCAGCTGCTTTCTCTGAAAGGCAGAGGACCTGCCCAGATGGGTGGAGTGAGGGGTAGTCAGCCCAAGCAGTGCCATACACCGGCCAGGCTGTGCCTCGCATGCCCATCTGTGGGGCACATGGGGAGACGAGCCGCAAGTCACGTGTAGACAGGGATCTTGTAACCCTGCATCTAGCAAAAGCCGCTGCACATGTCCATCCTCTGCTCACTCCCCGCACTGACTCAGGCTAGAAATGTTCACCCCGACACGAGAACTTGACAATGTGAGGACATTCTACAAAGGGACCAAAAGACTGTGAGCAAAAGCAAAGCCAAAACTCCGATCAGAGCAGAAGGCCAACCACCCGACTCGGAGGAAGGCTGGTTCCCAACATGTGTGCTTCGTTTTTGTCTTTCCTGTATTTGTGCCCTCCTTCTTGCTTCCCGACCCTTCTTCCCTACGATGAACCATAGTGAAGAGACAGTGGGAATGGGGAAGAAATGACGGGGAGAAGAGAAAGAAGGCAACACCACAAACTGAGTTAATGCATGGCGCAGCAGAGGCAGGAGGCAAGGGTGTCCCCGAGGAGGTGACAGAGTGACTTAGCAAGCTTAGAAAGCACCAGGTTGTCTTCAAGCACTGACAATGAAACTAACGTGGAGCACCAAAGCAGTAGGAAAGAAAAACGAGAACCTGATCCTTGAACTTTTAAGGTTTGGTGTGAATAAAAAAATGCATTCAGATTGCCAGAACTCCAAACCTTACCAGCTGGAATATCCTATTCTAAGTAGTATCCCATCCCATCTTCCCACAGGCTTAGAAAGTTAGAATTTTTCTATATTAGCTTTGTCATTACTATAATGAAATAACTGAGGGCAGACTACTTAATAAGGAAGATAGGCTTTATTTAAGCTATAGTTCTGGAGGTGTAAGATCTGAGGGGTTCATCGGGTGATGACCAACCTGCTGGCAGAGCCCTGAGGTAGCACAGAATTTTGTATGGCAAAAAATAGGGAATTTGCATTTCTATGACTGATCTCTCTTGCTTCCTTTTTTCCTTCCTTCCTTCCTCTTTCTGTTTTTGTTACCAGGGATCGAATTTAAGACCTTACGCTTCCAAGGCAGGCACAGTGCTAGTGAGCTACATCCCTGGCCCCTCTCTCCCCTTCTTTCTAAAGCCACAAGTATTCAGTATTCAATTATGGAGGCATCATAATCAACCTAATCACCTCCCCAAAATCCCACTTCTACATACCATAAGTTTCCACCCTCTTGATCCATTCATATATGAATTTGGAAATCAAACCGGGACCCAAGTTTGGGGGAGGATAAACCATATTCAAACCACAACAGTGTCTTCAAAACTAACTTTTCCTGTGGATGCGAATGAGAGAAGCACAGACCTTCCCCATGAGGAGAAGAAAAACATTAGAACTGAGCTCCTAAAGCAAGACTCGTGAAAATATCAGTGTTATGATTTTACCATCTGAGACGTTATTGGCAAGTTAGTGGCCGACGTCCATGACAATGTTGGTTCCGCTTTACAAAGAATGCATTAATGCTACAGTTGTTCTCAGGACTGAGAAGTGGCGGGAGGTGAGAGACCAGCAGCACACACGTGAACTTCACAGTGAACTTGGTTTCTGTTCTGCGTGGAGAGCTTAGGCTGAGGAATGGTCACAGACATGGGCTCAGATGGACCCAAATCAAATTTCCATCCTGGGGCACAGAGAGATGCAGTACCTTGCCCAGTCCCCACATCTCCAACTACAGGCTGGTGAGGGTGTTCCACAGATGCACTTGGTAAAAAGCAGGTGAGAGAATGCCTGTGGACGTCCTGGTTCCCTCTGCCTGCTCTGTGTCCAAGCGGGCATGGGTTCAGCATCTGCATTTCCTATACAATTTAATCATCAGCAAAGGTCCCCCCGGGAGAACAGTTTTTAGAAGTACTAACAAGGCATTTAATTGAATCTCAATAGTTGTATCTAGTAGTTGTGTCTCCTTTGGATTCAGAATCAAAAACCAAAAGAAAATTTAAAATGAGTTAAGATAAAATGAGTTAATAAATTAAGCAGAGCTTGCTACATTTACTGTGTCATAGAGTTGGGAGGGAGGGAGGGAGGGGGCCAGGCTGAACTGGGCTGGAGTGGAGCAAGGAGAAAAGAAGGAGAGCAGAGGAGGTCCTTCTGATCTGGGAAATGAGAAAGTTGCCCCTTAGTCCAGCAGAAATCCTACCAGGAAATAAGGCCATTTCCCTGTTCTACACTGGGTCACTTTCCTGTGCTGTCAGGTCCTCCTGGGGCTCATAGGACACAGTGAGGGTCTTCTACCCTCACGGAGAGCTCACTGTGATTTCCCCAACTGTGCCCCTATCCAGTCTAGGTCCTCCTAAAGCTCCCCAGTTAAAACAAAAGGAAGCAGGATTTTTCACCCACATCAAGGCTCTTCATTTTTTCTGTTTCTGAATATTGCATTAGGAATGAGACATCCTTAAAATTCATCTTAACCAAACATCCTTTCCCTCTTCTCATTGTGTTCATCTTTTCTGTCTGATTTTGCTCTTACTTCCTGGGCAAGAAGAGAAATATTACTTCTTTTGGCTTGAAGAAGTCTGAAGCCGTGGACAAAAGCAGGCCCTTCTCTTCTGGTTCTTAGCATTCTGGAACGCACCTGTGTGTTAAAATATGAAGAAATAAAACAAATATAAATTATGCATTTTCCAACTTAATTTAAAATGCATTATGCTCGGCTTTGTTCTCTGGAATTAGTCTTATTAAGGGGACAGATCTGTATGGATTAATTTTGAATCAGTTTATTCTCTTCTTTGTAATTCAGTGGCAAGGATTTTTGTCCCCAGGCATCAAATTAATTTTTTTTTTTACTGTAAGTAACACATACAAAATATAGACCTCTTTGTGTTATTTCTTTGTTTACCTAGCATGCAACATATTCCCATGTTATATTTCCACCAAATCCTAAATATTTACCTGTAAAGAAAAAACTTTCCAGATGATTTTTAAAGCACTGTAACCATTGTCACAATACTGGAGTTGAACACAAAACAATATTATCCTTCTGCTGATTTCCATTTATGTTAGAGACTTTCATGGGCTCCCTCCAATGTGAGCTCTGAGAAGACCAGCCCCAAACCCCTGCCTTTCCAATAATTTTGGCAACACGTGAACTGATATTTTACGACTATTTAAAATATGTACCAAACCGTCATTTTAAAGTATTGTTTTAGTACAGTAATTCTTTGTTCCGCTGAGATGTTTTAAATCTTTATTTTTTCCCCCTAAACTGAGCAAGAAAATCGTCTGCATTCTTAATTAGTCTTCTTTAAACAAAATATCCTTTCATATGCACTAATAAAGACTAAGGATCTTTCCTCTCTTGTTTAAATAACTGCTTGCTGTAGTATAAAATTGTAAGAGACACGATGCAGATCAAGTTGCGGGCTTGAAGTGGGGAAGAAGAACAAGCCGTGCCATAATAAGCAGATTTTAATGATTTACTATAAATCAGCATTTTTGCCCTGTCAGTGAGATTGAAGAGGCAGACAGCTCCTCACATGTCTGCCGAGCAAATGTCTTCGTGATGAATCATGTGCCCTGAATCACTGATCACAACATTCAAACGGCACATCCAAATAATGAGGGAAACATATACACAGGCTCCCGATGGCGGCGCGAAGGCAGCAAGAATGTATGTTTTTTCGTCGTGTGGTAGTTAAAAGCCGCACATTGATCCTCCGGAGGATTCCACGAAGGGTAATGGAAGTGTATCTTACCAGGTTAACCACTGATGCCCAAACACAGACAGATCTGCATAAATGCTCTTCCCCACCCCCCCGACTTTGATGAGAATCTAATCTAGTCTCGAGAAGAAGGAGGGGGGAGACAGGCTGTAAGAGGAGCCTAAATGTAAAGACTCTAGCGGCAGTAGAGATCAAAGCTCATTTCTGGTGGGTGAAAGGCTCAATGGGTTGGGAGCAGCAGGTCCAATGTCCCCTCTCCTCAGCCCCCTGCTGTCCCAAGCTTCATCCCTTGGGTCAAGCTGTAGATTCCCCTAAAGGCTAAGGTTTCAAGTGGGTGGGACCCATCCTTAGGGAGTGGAGTACCACCCACTGGTGACAGGACCCTTGGGGAAACTAGGTATGCTGGACCCCCACACTGAACAGTGGATCCAGGGGACCAGGCCTCCGGAACACGCTGGGAGCCCATCTTTGCACTTGGACTTGGGGGCATCTCGGGCAGCTGGCTGTGGACAGAAAGCGTTCTCTGATTGCAGCCTTCAGGGCCTCACTCCTCTCAGTCACTGAAGCCTGCTGCCAGCCTCTCATTCCAACCCCACTTGTCTGTAGTCCTTACAACACAGTCACCTCTCTTAGTAAACTGGGGGTTTCTTAGTCACTGTGTTAACTCTTTGAAAACCCTCACATTATAGTATAGGCCTCATATTAAACCACCCGATGAGTGAATGAATGAGCCCATAGGGGTCCAGGTCTGAGCAGCCACGCTGATCCAGCATCCTGGTCCTCCGAGATCCCACATTTTTAGGGAAAATAGGATGGAGTCCTTCAGCCCAGGATGACCTGTTTCTCTTTGCAGGTTCTAATCCCACTCCCTCTGACATCCATAATCCCACCATGCTGGGAAACCACCAGGGCTGACAGACAGGTCAAGACCTCTCAGGGAGTCAGAGAGTGAGGAATGGCCAGAGAGGGAGCCAGGCAGTGGCCAAGAGAAAAGAAGCGGAGGACCAAAACCATTTCACCTTGTACTACACCTTCTGATTTGTATTTAAAACAAAACAAAACAGGTGTGGTAGCACATGTCTAACCCTAACACTCTAAGAGGCTGAGGCAGGAAGATCACAAGTGTGAGCCCAGCTTGGGCAACTTAGCAAGACCCTGTCTCAAAGTAAAGAAAAGAAAAAAGAAAAAAGAAAAGGAGGGGATGCAACTCAGTGTGAAGGCCCTGAGTTCAATCTTTAGTACTGAAAAATGAATGAATGAATTAATTAATCAATCAATCAATCAATTAAAGCTAGACTCTCATCCTTTACCCCTAGGATGACTAAGAACATAATAAGAACTCTGAGGCCTTTTCCAGAAACACTGTGTTGAGACAAGAGCAGATTTGGGGTATTTGTCCCTTCACCTCTCAGGACATTCATCAGCCTGGACACAGTCTTCACACCTCCGCATGAGCCTGCAGAATATTCAGAGACCATAAACTTGCCCACTGTGGCTCTCTCGGCTTCTGACTTAATTCATCCACATCCCCTCCCCACTTGCAGAAATTCAAGGAGTCTCTTAAAGGTTAGCAACCAGTGTCCAACTTGCTGCTGGTCCTGGAGTTGCCGAGATGCCCACGGTGTCTGGGAGCAAAGCCTTTGCTGGATTCTTGGGAATGAATCAAGGGGCCTCCTCCCTGCTCAGGAACTCGAAGGCTGTCACACTGCTGGTGGAGAGGAGCCCCAAGGGAATCCTTAGCGCAAGCTGGAGAAGAAAGGAGGAGTCTCCCACCAGGGGATTTTCACCATGTTCCTGCGTACATCCTACACTCCAGCCTAGTGGTGCTCCCTGCTGCTCCCCAGAACGCAGTGGGGTGGCCCCAGTTACCTCTGGACAAAGGCTTGGAATGTCCTTGTCTCCCTTATTTAAACCTACTTCTCGCTAAAACAAAACTCTCTTTCCTTGAAGCCCCACCTTCTGTCCTGCAGTGGAAGCCACCTCTCCTTGCTCGGAGCCCCGTATCCCTTTGGCTATTCCATGCATTTCTCCATCCGTGTGTCTATTCATTCACTGACTCATTCAACCAGTATTTAGCAGGGACCACTCTGTCTCACGTGGTGACATGCAAAGTGACAAACCACTTAGTCCTCTAGGCTTATCCCTAAGTTGAGGTTTTTCTGGTACTGGGAAAATAATAGCATCTCCTGAGGAGGTGGGGTGTGTTGCGGCTTTTATTCATCAGCTTGGGTTGGTGCTTGCTAACTGCCAGGCAAAACTCCAAGCCCAGCAGTGACCTGGTCAGGGTAGGACAGGTTTCCCCTCAGGGTGGCTCCAACGCTGTGTGATCGGTGCCACTTAGAAGCACCCTTCCCTGGTTTAATGCTCGGATGTTGCTACCTTAAAATTATGGATAATTTTCCAACAGGCTGTATAGTTTTATTTCATGAAATTATAGTTTAAACTATGTCTCCTTTTTTGCCAGACTTGCATTCAGAGGGATAGAGGTAGGGAGGGAAAATCAACAAGCAAAGGAATTAAGAAGAATATCAATTACCTGGGCTGAGATGCACAGCCAGAGGGTGCTACTCAGACGGGGAAATCCAGGCTGAGGTGAGGGCCTCTGAGAGGAGCTGCACACAGTGGGAAGAGCCAGCCCTAGGCAAGATGAGATAAGCCAGTTGGCCATGAAGCTATAAATGAAGCAAGAGGATCGATACCATGGATACCTGGGTAGGTACACAGGATTTTGTTCTCTTGTGGATGTGTGGGCTCGTGGGTGCTTTGCCCCTCCCGGGAAATGGGAAGGTGAGCAAGTAGAGGTTCCTGTCACCTTGTCCTCTGGGAGACAGGAGCAAGCAGGAGCACCCCAAACATGCACTTCCTAACCTCCCTTCTGCATTTTCTCCTAGTGCTTCGGCCTCCTGGCTCCTCTTTGTTTCTCATTCACCCGACTGGATCGTGTAAGACCTGCCCTAGGAAAGTTCCACTGGAGGTGCGGTGAGCCTCCTAGAGAGTTTAGAGAACTTTGGAGACTCTCCAAGAGTCCCAGCATCTAGGGACCTTCTTATGTATTTTTCCCCCCTGTACTGGGGATTGAACTCAGGGGCCTTTATACCAAGTCACACCCCAGCCTTTTTATATATTTTTATTTTAGACACACTCTTCCTATGTTTCCCAGACTAGATTCAAACTTGTGATCCTCCCGCCTTAGCCAAGGACAGGGGCAGTGGCACCTCCTCCGGGCTGTCTCCGCTCATCCCCAGGCTCGGCCCTGACCCTAGGGTCCTGTGTACAGGTTCCTCAGCTGTAACCTAGGGAGACTGAAGCATGGCGGTGACGTGTCATTCCCATGGGATCCCACAGATGGCACCGGTGAGCCCCAGGGGACCTGGTACCTAGCAGGTGTGTGCGAAAGCTCTGCAGAAGGGAGTGGGAGGGACAGAGCGGTGATGATGACGGCAACAACGCAGGCAGCTAGCACGCAGGGCCAAAGAAGAGACATGGACACAGCATAGAGTGTGACAGCAGGCCCTGCACAGTTGAAAGCAAGTCCCGGCCACAATCTAATTACCCACCCCGGAAGAGAGGGTCCCCTCTCCCGGGACAGCCGTCCATGTGAGAAAAAGGGAAATACACTCGTTTTAGGTTACACTCCATTTAAAGGTTAAATGGAGGTCGGTGAGGGGGAACCGCGACCATCCCGGGCCTGGGAGCATTTTCTCGGCCACTCGCTCAGGCCTTTAACCTTTGGCTCTCACATTCATCTGGAAGGAAAAAAAAAATAGTGAAGCAGATAATTGGGTATTAGTAGACGTACCATTTTAGTAATCTTAGAAAATAAAAAAAAAGAGTGATGGCGAAGCCAGTGGCAGTTACTTTAGAAAGATAGTAATGTGTAATTCCCAGTTTCTCAGACTGTAACTTCTGCACTTTACCACTAATTTCTCCACTGCTCCAAATGCAGTGTATACATTTAGTTTAGAATTTATCATCACCGTTTGTGTATATTACGCCAGCGGCATAATCCATCCTCATGAAGCTAATGCTCAGCATTAGGAAAATGGACTCCGCACAGATCCTGCCAGGCTCTGGTCTCCAACACTCTCGGAGTCCATGTCGCAGATCCCTGCACCCAGGGCCCCTCCTCTGCAGTATATGTGGCTTTATGTTTTGAGCACTTCCTCCAAATGGCATGGTCTGATTTCTGCAAGTTGCTGGTGTCCATTGTCTGTGGATGTAAAAATCAATGACCTACATAAGATTTTGATTTTGTACTGGGAAGAGAGAGAGAGAGAGAGAGAGAGAGAGAGAGAGAGAGAGACTAAGATGCAGATAGAAAATAATGAAACCATCATGTTAAAAACATTAGCATGTTGGGCTCAAAAATATATTTCCAAGAAGATGTAATTCCCCTCTTTGAATGGGAACATATTTAATTTCATGGTCATTTGATTAAAACAGTTAATTGTATTAATGTGTTATTGAGCTGAGAGCGTAGGTCACTCCAAAGTGGATACTCACTTGGACACAGAGAACAAAACCCCGTAATTCCAATGTTGCTTGGGAGCTGGTAGAACTAGGATCTGCTATTGAAGCCTCTCAGTGGATATTCAATCCTTGTTTTTATTTTCTTAAAAGAGAGAGAGAGAGAGAAAGCCTCAAACTGCTGATTTCTGCAGAAAAATCTGCAAATGAACTGTTCTATTAGCACAAACATACCAAAGACTTTAGAACCCCTCTCTTCAAAAGCATAATTAGGTATTTATTTCAGACATACTAACATCTTTGCAGTAGCTAATAAGATGCAGCCCATTTGAATATTAATATAATAAATGATTAAATTAAACAGCAAGATTCAGACTCAGAAATAGCCTTTATAGGTCCCAGGGGGTCACTAAAACTGTTTCCATTTCTTCCTACAGTTAACATAGTGCAAGGGACATGAATGCATAGAGCAATATTTGTCTTATGAAATGCAGAGTTTTATATGGTGCTATTCAGTTTTATTACTCCACAGTTTGAATCTGGGGCCCAGAGTGAAGTCACCATGCTGAGGCCTGACAGCCCCTCTTCCTGTCTCACTGTTCTCTGGCATTCTGGAGACACTCCATGGCTTGGCAGAGTCCTGCCTGACAGCCTCGTGCAGATAGGTGCCCACGCAGGCTACACAAGGTAAACTCATAATGGAACTAAAAAAAAAAAACAAAGGGGAAAAACAGAAACCAACTTACTCTGCATACCAAACTACCAGGGTTCCTTTTGTGCGTCTACGTGGGTGTGTTCCTCTGCTCCACGCAATGCAGTGGGTGTGTGGCTCAAAGGCCACACCCAGAGCCGGGTGTGGGCTGCAGCCAGCTGCACCAGGATGTGGGCTAGCATGGGGGGCAGGCTCTCATCTCTTAACTATGAGGGGCCCCCTCCCCCAACTCCACCCGAAAAGAATGGGCAACATTGGCAATTATAATTGGCTATTATTCTGATAAAGGTGTTTCCCTTTTTAAATTAGTTCATGAAAACTGCATGCTCTCCAAATCCCATGAACCTGAGAAGCGTTAATAAACATCTGGTCATGGTTTTTGCTTAATTAGCATTCCTTAGTTTGGACGGAAGTCTGTTTATGTAAAACAAAACATGCACACACACACACACACACACACACACACACACACACACAGAGGATTCTGTAAGCCTGGGTAAATTTCCCCCTAGCCTTTCTTAGTGGCTGGTGAGAGATTTGGGTGCTTCCAAAACTCCTATTTTTCAACTAAGGCAGCAGAAGAGAAAAGATACTTGGATCTATGTGCTTAATTTTATTGTGCAAATCTCGGACCCAGTATCTAATGATTTGATATAGTCATGCTGTTTGAAAATATTCACGTTTTTTAAATAGAAAAGCTATTGAAGCTTGGAGGTCAGCTTGAATAAAACAGAAAACACAAACCAGCCTCCAGCATGTCCACAGGCCACATTATTATTATCCACAGCCAAAAATCTCCCAGCCCTATCTCTCTAAGGAGCAGCATTGGCGGGGAGGTAATGGATAAATCGTAACCCAGCTTGCAAGACTCTACTGTCTAAATTAGATAAAAGAAAAGTAGGAAGAAAACTCGAAGATAAGTGGTACAAAGTAAATCAAAACAAATCATCTTACCCAACTTTATTCACATCTGATACCATTTTTAGAAATTAAGGTCAGTTTTGTGGAACTAATAGGGAGTTATACCTATATATCTTGGGCACCATGACAATGCTGGAGTGGAAGATTTATACACCATGGCTGCAGATGTAGAAGAAAGATAGGAGAGATCAAATGGAAGAGCATGATAACAAATGAAAAATGGTCCCCACAGCCCATAAATTAATTGAGAAAAGAAGGTTGTCATTATTTGAACATGCTTTAAAATAAGGTATGGGGTCCAGATGGCTGAGGACAGATAGGCCCACAAACTTTGAGTAATTGATGACTTAAAAATAAAATAAGATCTTAAAGAAATGAATCACAATGGGCAAGGTAGAGGAGGAATATTACACAAGTAATGCACAGAATTTTTTTTAAAAAAGCACACAAAGCAAAAGATGAACTCTAAGTCTCTGGGATCATTGAAGCCAAACAAAAGTAAAAAGCACCTTTGATGGTGTTCAAAACTGGGCAACGAAGGGGGGTGGCTGGTTAGACTGAGAGTCCTCTGAAAGGAACATTTTTAGATGTTATTTCATTAACCTATTCAACTTTGTTTGATTTTTCTTTCTTTCACAAACATCCTCTCTCTCTCTCTCTCTCTC
>NW_022900931.1:53119957-53127744 GCF_012274545.1 Fukomys damarensis
CTCTCTCTCTCTCTCTCTCTCTCTCTCTCTCTCTCTCTCTCTCTCTCTCTCTCTCTCTCTTAATGGTATCAGAATAAGGCCTTGCTGAGATGGCCCACCAACATTGTAAATAATAGTTTTCTACTGCTGCCTCTTAGGCCAATCCCCCACTGGAAAATTCAGAAGCAGCTTGCCTCGGAGGTATATGTGGGGGGCGGCTAGAAGCTTGGGATTTTTCTTAGAGTGGGGGATGTTGCCAAAAGGAGCAAGCCGGATTGATTTTCCACAGCCACAAAAACCAGAACCTTCCTCCAGGATGAGAGATCATCACCTGGAAAAACCTTCTCTTCCTGTCCCAGTGGGAAGGGGGTTGCTTGCATGGGCTCCTCCTCTGGACACAAATTTTCTAGGATAATCTGATGCTAAATGCACTCTAAACTAAGAGCAAATTACTCCCTCCCTCCCTTCCTTCCTTCCCTCTTTCCTCCTTTCTTTTCTGCCTTTTCCTTTCTCTTCCTTCATTTTTACTAGAGTTCCTTGCTCTCTTCTTCTTTTACACATCTTTCTCCCTTTTAATCACTACGTGTACTGCCATCTGTAGTCTCACCCACACCCTTGAAAGACAGGAAATGGAGGCAGTGGTGCAGCGTCCTCCATATTTATGACTTCTCAGTACATGAGAGCCTTCACTGACTTTGGAGAGCCCCCATCTGAGCGCAGCTCCGCTGAAATGCTCTATGCACAAGCCAAAAGAGGATGGCTTGGGGCAGGGAGAAGCCAGCCTCCCAAGTATGCTAATCATGCCTCTCAAAGGCTCCCCCCCACCCCCATAGGACTCCACTTGCTTCTTGTTTTTATTTCTTTTCCCCTCTCAGATTCTCTTCTTTCTTCTTTACATATACACATATATTTTTTCCCCACAAAAGCCACATATTTTCCTTTCACTTGAAGAGGGCATTATGAATATTCCAAATGGACAGATGACATCAGGATACTAGACAGATGACGGCATGGCTGTGCACAGACTCTTCATTCCCCAGGTGAGAAGCCAGTGTACACTGTCCTGATGCTCCCTCCACGAGGTATCCCATTCCTCACATTAAACTCCTTTGCAAACTCCTTTGATGACTGAAGAAAAAAACCCTCATGGACAGCAATAAAATTCTGTGGCTGCTGGAGGCACTGATCACAGACAACCTCTCCATGTCAAAAAATGTGCAAGTGTGTGCACACACGCGCACAGGCATTTGTCTGCATGTACCTTATAGCAACAATGTGTTATCATGACCATAGAAAAGCAAAGCTAAAAATCCACATCACGGTCCAACTTCATGTTATTAATGTGCATTCGTAACCAAAGAGCAAGACACATGGGATAAACCAAAATGTGACCCTATGTGCTGAAGGCGATCCAAAGGACTTGAAAATTATCTAAAGACAAACATACATAGGCCACAAACATTTCAAAACAAGGAGATCTGCCAGCAGGCTTGATGTGAATACTCTGCCTGGAGATTTATTTGTCCTTACTGTCATAAAAGGCAATACCCTTCCCTGCTCGTGCCCTGATGGTGAGGAAGATGGGATAAAAACCTCTTTGACCGGGTGGCAATGGCTCTGTCTTAGTAGAGGCTAAAAATGGATGAGGACTAAGAGAGAAATGAACTGTGGTTTTCAAAAAAATGGTTCAGAATAGATGAGCCAACTCCTTTACATGTTCAAAAGAAAGAGGGAACAATTTTGTGAAATGCTAAGGCAGTGCAAAGTGAATGTTAAATAGTTTTTATCCACCCCCAAAAAATAGACTTATTCAAATGCATGTCTTGCTTGTCTTTAACTAAAGTGAAATTTCTTAAATCCAGCTGTAGTCTTATGGGTGCTGGGGGCGGGAGGGGGGGCAATGGAAGCACAGAACATCCTCCCAGAACCTAACACCATGTCATTTTAAAAGCAGAGGCACACACTATTGATTTTTTTTTAAATACAAATTTGGCAGATTTCACATGATCCATTACATTTCTCAGGACGGTTAAGATGCAGCTTGCATGATTTATTCAGAATAAGGTCCATTTTTAGCTATATTTAAGTCTCCTATTTGTTATTTAACATGTGTTTAATGTTTTCTGTCCCTGCTGTGCACAGCTGCAAGCTGCTATTTTTTGGCAATTTTTGTGACTGGGAAGTGATTTGTGTCTTCACAGCTCACCTTTCTATTCTATGGCCTGCTGTTTTGATTTTTTCCCCACTAAACTTCGAGAAATAAGTTCCTCTATGTCATGACCTCTGTTTCACTTTGCTGGGCAAACAGGAAGGCGTAAAGGCCACAGCAGACCATGATAAACCTCTTACAGGGTTTTCAGAATGACATCGCCGGGTGCTTGGGTAAACTGAAATTTCAAGAAGTTTCTATTTTAAAAAGTAAAGTTTCCCTGCCCCAGCCTCTCTTCACAATGGATCAAAGCTGATGATTTAGAAAGACATCTATCCTCCAGCAAGAATGCCTGTTTAGAGCCGGGGAGTGGTGCTGCATGCCTGTAATCCCAGCACTCGGGAGGCTGAGGCAGGAGGACTGCTGTGAGTTCAAGACCAGTCTGGGCTACACAGTGAGTTCCAGGTCAGTCTCAACTACATAGTGAGACCCTGTCTCAAAAAACAAAGCAACAAAAAAAAAAGAATGTCTGCTTAACTTGAGGATGATTCTGAACTTGAGACATGATTCTAGAATACTTGGTCGGGTAGGAACCAATGTGGTCCTTATCATCTATAGACAGAAGGTAGCCTACTGCTCACCTTCACCCTAGCTGTTTCCTAGAAATCTTGCTTGTATGTTCTAGAGCCACCAGCCCCAGAAAGTCACTTCCTGCCACTGTGTTTCTGGAACCATTGTTCCCTAAGGAAGGGAAGGGCACGCCTCTCAGGAAAAACTGTCCGGCACAAGGTCCAAGATGCCCCAGGGGTACTTACTGGTAGCCTCTTCTCTTCCCCTACACAGCAGCCCAGATAGACACGAGAAGGCAGCAACTGACACAGACATTGCAAAGATCAATATCAGGGCTGGACACGGTATTTCTGCCAGCCTAGTTTGCAGAGATCACATTGGAGTAAAAAGTCTGTAAGTGTTTATCTGATGCCGGCGACATGATGATGGTACCGAGTGGCTCGATGATTTATTTTTCCCAAGCCTAAAGGATCCTGCTTAATATTGCTTGATATATGCTAACCTCCCCTTTATAGGGCCTGCAATTGAAAGCCGTGTTGCAATGGTTTCATCCTAGCCTCTTACTTATCTGAAACACACTCCGACTGTGCAGTGAAAATTGAATCTTTTCCTCACAATCTTACTGACATGAAAAATATATAATACAGTAAATGATTAATGCAGTTATAAACTATACCTGAGATAAGATTTAAGTATTCATATTTCTATCATGTTAATACAACACGATAAACCCATGAAGCAAACTTGACCGGGGCATTTGTTATTCTGTCCGGTGTTCAATTATTCTTTGTCCAAATACAATTTAGGGGCTTGCTGTAATGCAGTCACTTGGCACAACACATTATGTGCTTCTGGGAGACAGATAATAAGCTGCCTCGATGGTCAGTGGAGGAGACCCCACTCCACAAGAGGCCCTCCCAAATGCCAGGAAATATGCAAGCAGATAGCACCAGCCCTGGCCCAAGGACAGGCCTTCTGAAAAGATCATCTGGGCCCAAAAGCAAAGCTTATTTTATCCCCCTTTTCTCCTTTCTATCAGAAAGTCTCCCTTTAAAGGAGACCTTATTTGCCATCATCAAAAGGAACTTAGCAGCAAGTAAAAGTGCTTAAAATCTGTCTTCCCCCAACACCAAATATTGTGTTTTGATCTGGGACTCTGGTGAAGCCGTTTCTTTGTTGTCCCTAAATGGCCCCCCATTCCTTCCTCGTGTAAATTGCTCACACGTGCCGATATGCCATTTACCACCCACCTCATCATTTTTGTACTTCCGATGATGTCGATTTTGATGATTTTAAAATGCCAACCATTTATAGCTCATTCTAACACACACACATACACACACACACACACACACACACACACAAATTAAGTGATTCATAATTTCTGCCATTAGCTGCTCTTTGGAGATCACTGGTATTTGGTGCCCCAGATCTGTCTTTCATCGCCTAAGAGACCTTGGAAAAGTTACTTCTCTTCTGTAAGTCTTGGTTCCTTGACTACAAAGGTAGACTACTCCTGGGGTTTGATTTGCAACCACTAACGGTGTGTGGCATACAATAAGTTCTCAATAAATGTTAATCATTACTGTGCTGTCATTACTTCCTGGCTTCTCGTGACACTAAATGAGCCAAACTGAACAGCCCGTTCATTATCAATACCTATCTGCTCAAAGATAGACGGGGACATTTAGTTGCTGTGTCGGGTTCATAGCCTCTAGCAATTGCCTTTGTGGTGAGAGGTGGTTCTCCCCTCTGCCTCCAGTGCAAGGGAGGATGTGCGCCTCTCAGGGTCCCAAAGGTAAGCGTAAGGAGGTGTCATTTTGCAGGAGGCTCCCTCAGCACTCAGCACAGGTAGGGCTTAGAAAGAACTTGAAGTATAAGGTAAGAGAGAGCTCAGGAAAGCCAAGGAGGATGTAACTCTTCTGGTAGTGTCAGCCCACAGAACCTAGGGGCCCTTTTGACTCTGACACAACTGTAATAAATTCATGTCCTTAAAACTGACAGAAAGCTCACATGAGCAGTTACTTTGTGTGCTTTAAGATAGCAAAAATCAATACTACAAGGATGAGAGAACTCTGATCTCTCTCCAAAATCCATCTCTCTGAGATGGGGACCTAAGATTTGATCCTCAGATGGCAAGCAGTTGAATGCTTTGGGCAAGCTGCCATAAAGAAATGACTTTCTGTGCTTTTCTGGAGAAAAGATAAGGTGAACTGGTGAAGTAGAACACAGTGGGGCCACCCTAAAATCCCAGTACCCCAGGAGGCTGAGGCAGGACATTGCAAAATTAAGTCCAGCCTGGACAATTTAGTGACTTGGCGAGACTGTTTCAAAATAAAAGAATCTTAAAAGGGAGTGTAGTTCTGTGCAAGGGCCCCAGGTTCAATTTCGATCTCAAGATCTACCCCCCACAGGTGCACACAAAAAAGAACATTGAATTGAGCTTTTTGGCCAAAAAAAAGTAAAATGGCCATGTTTCATGCCCTAAAAGCAGAAAGAACCCCGGAAATTCCATGACCCAGAAACGCTTTGACCCTAAAAACCCTTTAACCCTAAGCGCAGTGGAATGGTTGGTCAGCCTACTCTGAAATGCTCCTTCCAGAAGATTTCTCTAAGAAAATGATCATGGGTATGTGTCAAGATTTAACTACCAAGCTTTGGACAGAGCCCAATTTAAAGTTCTAAAATATTACAAATGAGCTGCAAGTCCAAATACAAGGAAGCAACTTAAAATCACACTCTGCTGCCATAACAAAGAATGTTACAGGAACACATGGGAACATGAGGACAATGGGAAGGAATGTATGATATTTAAATACAATAATACAGGCATGAAATGTACATGTGTTCTCCATAGGTAGAGTTTGCATAGCATTTAGGGTTCTAAAGTCAAACTGGCCAGTTAAATCCCAGCCTCACCATTGAGACAAATTACTTAATCCTTCCCTGCCTTGGTTCGTTCATCTGTAAATGTGGATAGCAATGGCTCCCACCTTACCCAGACACTGTGAGGATTTGGTGAGTCGGTTTAGGGAGACTGAGTGGATCACAAACTGGTCAATAAAGTAGATCCCACTGCCAGTGGTGATGATGGAAGAGAAGGAAAAGTTTCCTGAGCCTGTGAGATTGGCCAAGCTCAAGGCTAAGAACTTGTCATGATTTTGCTCATTTTATCCTAGGAATAATCCCATTCAGAGAGTTGCCAAAAGATCCTCTGGTAAATTGCGAGCCAGGATTCAAGCATAGGCTCTTATAGTGAACACTATAACAGTTGTCTGTTGGTGAAGAACTTGTAAAATTATTGTCATTACCTATGCTGAGAAAATATCCATTTGTTAGAATCTCACCTCTGTTGAGAGTCATTAGCATGGGGGCAGCATAGAAAAGAGAATGTTAATTAAAATTCAGACCCCTGGTTGTCAATGGAAATGCCTTTAGAAGATGCTACCATGACTCAGGATGAAACCATTATGTTCATGTGCACCAAAAAAAAAAAAAAAAAAAAAAAAAAAAAAAAAAAAAAAGACAATGTCACACACCTCATAGCAAGGAGAAGTAGTGGAAACTGCCAGGTTCCCAGGGATGGGCCAAGGACTCTCACAGGTATCAAAGGCCCAGGTGTCCAACACATGAGGGATTTTCTCTTGCATATCAAACATCAATCTGCCTAAAGCTTCCAGCTGACTTTCAAGAGAAGATCCTTCAAAAAAAAAAATACATGACTGAATTAAGGGAAACAAAGGTTTTATTCATAAGTTTAATCAAATAGGAAATGCAGAACAATCCCTAATATTCTTTGATGTGTTTCAAAGATAAGTTGTCAATCATGACAGCCTTTGAAGATATCAAGGTTACCAGTGTGTGATCTCCAAAGCATCCTCCCACGAAGCTGGGCATTACCGCTCATGGCCAAGGATAATTGAACCAAAAGAAGCATAGATTGAAATTTTGATAACTTCGTGATTAAGAAGAAAAAATCCAAATAAATTTGAGTAGATAAATGAAAGTTTTATTGTTATGAAAAAACACCTTTCTATTGAATTAATACGGTGTCACCTTATTCCCAAAGAAGCCGTGGTTTTTCTTACAACTATTAGCGTCATTGTATTTGGGAAAAGAAGGCTCATGTGTAGATATAATATTATACAATATTATATGTTTGTTAATTATAGATTATACTATTACTATATCTCTCTCTCAAGTGGATTTATAGAGCTTTTCAAAGATTCCTTGACTCTTCTGAATTTTCTATATTATTCTCGATGACAATGCCTTGTGTTAGTAATAAGAAAATTCACACGGAAGAACACAAAAATATCTGATGCCAAACCTAGGCAGTCTAAAGCTGTCTGCTTTCTAAATTCTATGCTAAGAGCAACTTACACATTCACAAAACACTGTTCCTGTTACACGCAGGCAGTAATGTTTCATCAAAATCGCATCTGGAGTCACATCCCTGGACACTGGACTGTCAGAGATTGAGATGGGTGCTTCTAAATTCTGGGGGACAGGCTACCTATTGAGCTGTAGGTAGTGCCTGCATTTTGTTACCCATGGTGACAGCTGCCAATGTGCGAGTGAATGTGAAATGTCAAGTTCCCTGGCACCACTCCTGGAAGAATCTGTAATTTACTGGCTCCATCATGTCACTCTCTGAAGTACTGCCTGAGAGACAAGCTAGACCTACCCCAGATCTTGGCTGAGTTTTCACTGGGATCCTCCAAAGGCCACTTTCCCATGAGGGTCCTTTGGGGGGAACCCTTTAATACCTGTTTTCCTCTCAAGCTAAATCTCTCCTGGGCATGTGAATGGGGTTCTCTGGCACCTTCCTGTTTCTTTTTTTTGTTTTTCTTCTGCCTGTATTTCTGGGTGAAATCCCAAGGAGGTACAAAGTGTGGAGAGGGGGATGTTGTTCGCCCCCATCCTATTTTAAAGCATGATAAAGTGGCAGGAACCTTCAGCGATCAGGAAGGAAGAGACAACTGAGGAGTGGCAGGAGGGAGCAGAGCTTACTCCAAAATGATTGATATTTGCTGGAGACCTCACAGAAACTATGCCTGCCAGTTCTCTTTTTTTTTTTTTTTTTTTT
>NW_022900931.1:53127823-53153319 GCF_012274545.1 Fukomys damarensis
TCCCTTTTTTTTTTTTTTTTTTTTTTTTTTTTAATACCAATTCAGTCAACCAAACCTGCCTCATGCAGTGGAGAGATCACTTTTTTAATCGTAGGAAATGAGCTGCAGCATTAAATACTATAAATTAAAACTGACCATGCAATGATCTGATCATGTCTGACAAACAAAACAATTCACCTCCAACATGTGGAAAAAAGTAGCAGCCCCTTGCCTGGCTGAATATTATAAACCTCTGCTTAAAGGCATGGCCTCCTGCTCATTCCCTGATAAGCGCCTGCAAAGCGTTGCACTCAGGAACAGTCCTCTGTCTGTGTGCTCTCACAGATAATGATAAACTGGACCCCTAAGGCCTGAGCACCCAGGTAAAATATTTTCATGCTGCAAATATCTTCTTCACAAGCAAAGTTTCACTCTGGGCAAGCAAAAGGGATGGTTCAACTTGGCCAGATGACCAATAGGAGAATGGAACGCTAGACGTGGGTCTGAGCAAGCTGTACTCTACGGTCTAAACAGACTGTCAGATGCTAGCATGAGACCCACACCCATCAGTACAGTTCTATTTTGAGCAACTAGTAAAGCAAGTACGTCCAAACTTAGCTCATTCTTAAGTAGAATCTGAGGCATCTTCAGCCCTGATCTCTCAAATTCCAAACCCAGAGGTCTATTAGCTGGGTCCCTTTGGATGCTTTGCCAACACCTCAGTCAACGCAGCCACAAACTCATTGCTGAGCTGGTTGGTGGGAAAAAGAAACTACAGTGTGTCCCCTACCTCCCCCTTTACCTATCCAACCCCAGTACTAGTGCCTCCCTTTACTCACCCACCCCTAACACCAGTGCACAACAAGTCATAGAGTGGATCACGACATTCAGTGAGGCTTCCGAATCTGAGTTACTAAAGGCTCTTCTTTTCTCAACCTCCTCCTGTGATTTTTTTTCCCTCTGTAATCTGCCCTTCTCCTTGCCACTAATGCCTTTCTTCCTTAGAAATGCCTACTAACTACATTGGCTGTAGGATTAATCCTGAATATCTTGATGAGCTCTTTATGGACTTTCCTGATATTTGAGCCTCAATACGACAGCCTCTCTCTCTCTTGACCTGACCCTCCAGCCATGATTAGAAAACTAGCCCTTGAGTGAACTGTACATTCAGTGACTTTGAAGGACCAGCCTGGGCAAAGGTGTAAAGGAGGTGAAGTAACTTTCCCTGCCATCCAGCTTGCATTGTGGTCTTGTTTTTCCAAGATCCACTCAGTCAGTGCCATTAAACCCAAGGACCAGCACCCCTTAGAGGACCATCCTCCGTACCTGGGGTACACCCTTAGTTACCTGGTGGGACCTAACTCTTGGAAGACAAGGGCCATATTTAATTAATTTACATTTGGACCTTGTTGTCATTCCACCTACAAGTCCTGAAGGCTCAAGAAATGCACATTGAATACACAAGACTCCAAAGCAATTATGAGGACAACTCAACCAAATCACCAAGGCTAGGTCCCCTCAAGAGCAGGGTGTCTGAATATTTGCCTCCTTTCTCTTCCTTCTTCACCTGGGCCCAGGCAGGCTGCTAAAAACCTTTAGTCTTCCAAGAAAGTTGAAGCTGTCAGTCAGTGGCTGTGTCAATCACATGCCTTCCACAAAGGCCCAAATTCATTAGGAGGGTAAAAAAGCCTTTAAGAAAACATTGTCAGAAAGAATCAATCAATTTAAACATTTAAAAGTAAAATGTGCGTCAGTGGGTCTCCACAGGGAGGGTTCCCTAATGCAGGGAGACTCCTCCTGGTCGACAGCCAGAGTCTTGGGACTGGAGAGGAGGCTTCCTTCTGAGGTCTGGCTGCTCTGGGGTGAGGGCAGGCAGGAAGGGAGCTCCCGGTACAGGCTGGGAGGTGCTGAGGCACAGTGAGAATTGGGCCATGTCCTTTTCTAGCAGCCGCATGTCTCACATTTATATAAAGAGATGACATTGTTTCAGCTTCTTCATGACTTGTGGTGCTGCAAAGTGACCATTTGGTCTCATTTTAGGGACTGGAAATGGAGTGTCTCCATGCCTCTAACGAAAGGAAGAAAGAAAGCAAATCAAGAAGAAAGCACAGAGAGAGGAAGGGAAAGGGAAAAGAAGGAAAACAGTAAAGAAGGGATGAAGGGAAGAACCGTCGTCACTTGCGTTTGGAGGGCATCACGGCCCTCCCACACTCGCTGCCCCTTGATCTTCACAGTCTGGTGGCTGTTACCTTCATTTTTGTGATCCAGAGGTTTTAAATGACTCGCTTAAGGTCTTGTAGCTAGGCTAAAAGTATATTCAGAATCCTCTTTCATTATTACTTTTTTGGGGAGAAAAAAATAGTGACGCTGAGGTTAAAGTAGAAACATTTTCATCAGCTATGGATATCTTTCCAGTTATACGAAGGCATACCAAGCCATGTTTGAAATAAAATGTGCGGTAAGATTTGGGGGTGGGGTGGGGGGAAAGGTGGGTTGGCAAACCCTGGAAGGAGGCCAGGGCTGTGGATTCTGCCCAACTCTTCTACCTGGGTCAACATCCAAGATAGCTGGAAGGTAACTCTTCTTGGAGGAAAGTTGGCTAACAAATGCAAACCACATTACATATACTTTGAGGGAAAAGGAAATTTCTTGAGACTTCGGAGTAAAACCCAACCAAGGGAGTGGAAATCATTAAATGCTTTTTATCTTGGTCTCTTGGGAATTTAAATCTTCCCATGTTCGCAAAGCAGGCATCTGCTACATGGGGGTCATCTCAAGACTGTTACAAAGTAGCCTGTTTTGGTTTTTTCTTTTTTTAATTCTAGTGAATTCCTGCAACTGATTCACTCCCCTGCCAGCCAGGAATTTCAGCATTCCATAAGATTCAGGCCTAGGACTTTTGTTTTTGTTCACTGGCAAACACCCTGAATTCTCAAAGTGGTAAAGTAGACCTCATTAGGAGAGCAGTAGACACGAAAAGGAAAAGGGAAGAAGAGACAGGCTATCAAAGGACCCCAGGCCCTTATATGGGATCCCCCCTGTTTATAATAAAAATCAATCACTTTCTTCACAACTCGTCATCACAACATTATCCCATATGGCACAAGCAAGTTGTTCTCAGAAGTATCGGGAAAAGTTGTCCACCGAGAAGCAGGGAAGGTCTGGCCTACCCTCCTGTTCCTTGGACGGCCATGCTTGAGAATAGTCCGTTTCCTCTCGGTCACACAGAAGTTCACAGGGATTCCAAGACTGAAGCTTGCTGTTACCATTCAGTTTATCTCACAAGGACAGGGTTTCTTCTTGTTTTTAGAAGTAGGAGGTGGTGAGCAGAATAAACGGAAGCAATCAAATTATCTATGAATGCTGCTCACGTTTAAAATTACTTATTTTGTTATTCATTTTATATTTTTAAAAAGTAGCTAGAAATCTCATTGGTTGCCTTTTTAGCAAGTACACACACACACACACACACACACACACACACACACACACACTGCATTTGTAGGGTGCAAGCATCTGGGCATTCAGAATTGAAAAGGAACTTAACATTACTTAAATGTTTTCCAAGCCTTTTATAATGCAAAGGGTCTCTGCTACCTAGCCACTTACTTCCTGCTTGATCTCTCCTAATCACAGGGAACTCACTACTTCCTGTTTAGAGAGCTAGCTGCTAGATTTTGATTCAACATAAAGATGAGTTTTCTGTCTCTCCCTTTCCTGAATATTTTTTTATATTCTAACTCTGGGATAAGCCCTCCAATCTTATTTTCTCCGTCAATTATGCTAATGGTCCTTTGAGACAGGGACTAGAGGAAACTGAAGTTCAAAGAGACAATTTGCTGATGATCAGGCTGTAAGTGGTAGTCAGGGATTTGATCCTAGGTCACCAGACTGCCACATTATCCCTCTGAGCGATGCTGATTTAAGCATCACAGGGCAAGGCATTCCCTCTCCCCAAAAACCCCAGTAGGAGACTAGCGCTCTCTTCCTGTTCACCTGCACCTCTACCCTTCCCTAGAGCTTCATCTTTTCCAGGATCAACATCCTTATCACAAAGGTCAGTCACCCTTCCCTGAGCACAGCCGGAGTGACCCACGGGAGCATCACAGGTAATGCCCTAGCCCTATGTGCGTTCCCTGAGGTGGTTACTTCCTGCCTACGTGTTCTTGGAAGCAAATGAATACCTCTGCCAAGGGTCAGAAGTGTAATCCTCAAACCACCGCACTCCCTTCCCCCTCTTAGCACCCAGTAGCAAGAGGCCTCTTCGCATTGGCCCTGGAGCATGGCCCTTGGCATGTGCACTTAATCTAGCAAATGCCCTCTCGTTCATCCGTGGTCTCTCTTGCCAACGGGATTCTGGGGTCCTTAAGGAAAGCTTTATTCATCTTTGTTCTAGCAACGCCTCGCATGATGCAGGTACACACATGAAACTCCAAAGCTCTGAGGAAGGTATGGATGGAAGGAAGAAGGAAGAAAGATGCAATTGGGAATAAAAATTCCTTGACCCAGACAAAAGGAAAAGTATTCATATAACTGGAGTTACTTCCCCTGATAGGAAAATTTTTAAAAGGATTTGGAATGTAATTATGACCCCTTACAGAGACAACCTAGTGTCACTTGGGAATGACTTTTTGGTTCCCACTACAGAACTCATAAACTGGACATCCGAACTGCAGTTTTTTCATTTTATTTTTCATAACGCCTACATTAGTTACCAATTTTTGTTTTGTGTTGTTTTTGTATCGGGGATTGAACTTGGGCCCTTAGCACTTAGCAAGGCTGGTGGCGGAACCACTGAGCCAAACCCTCGGCCAGTTGCCAAATTTTTAAAAACTAAAATCAGTTTTAAAATAAAAGTTTGGTTTTCTGACTTTCTTTTCAAGGTTGTCTTTTATCTGGCCAGTCGTTTCTTCCTGGTGATAGTTGAGCCGGGTGGCAGCTGCCACGTGAGAGGGAACCCACAGTCTCAGGTTCAGAGGGCCCTGTCTGTCCCAGGGGCTGACTGTGTCTGCCACCCCATCTTTAGTCTGTGTGCACATTTTGAAAACACTGAGCAAAGGTAAAGCGCACCATTCGTTCGTTCATTTCGGCACATGGATCCTGCAGGAAGACTGCAGCTCCGAAATCCCTTCGTTCTGCATCTTGTTCCCAGAGTTCCTGGGAGTCACCAGCCACAGTCACACAGAAGCCGGAGGAACCTGGAATGATGTGCCGTACTCCTTTGCTTATCGGCTTTATTTTTGAATGCTAGTTTTTTAAACAAGAGTTTGTTTTTTTTTAATTCATTGTTCCTTCCTTTTTCCCCCTTAACTGTTTTTATTTTATTTATTTATTTATTGTTTGTTTGGTTTTTTTTGAGACAGGGTCTTACTATGAGTTGAGACTGACCTTGAACTCACTATGTAGCCCAGGCTGGTCTCGAACTTACAGTGATCCTCCTGCCTCAGCCTCTCAAGTGCTGGGATTACAGGTATGCGCCACCATGCCCGGCCCCCTTAACTGTTTTTAACTGTATGGCTTTTTTAATTTATTTTTGCCAAATTCATATGTGCACATAATATACTTTAATCTTTTCCCCCAATCACTGTCTGTGATTTCAAATTTTGGGAGAGTTTAATACATATACTGTATTTCGGTTGTATCCATGCTCTTATTATCGGCCCTCACTCCCACCTGGTTTCCCTCCTCTTGTCTAATAACAGCTTCCTTTATTTTTAAAGAAACTGTAGCCTTCACAGTTGGTTGTATCTTGAGAAATTTTGAGACTGGCAAGGCTTGTCCCCTAGGGTGGGGGCAAAGGACAAGGAAAGCGTCATGGTGCCAGCATAGAATCCTCAGTTTTCCGCCCTTGCCAGTCCCATGTGCATATGATCAAACTATCTCGCATTTTCCAGCACCCAGTTTGGACCACCCCAGCTCCTCACCCCACCATCTCTCCTGCCTGTCGAGCTCAGGCAGGAACCCTATGAGTTAGCATCCAAGGAACCAGAACACCTTCTAGGTTTTGGTAGTGAGTGAGCAGACCACTCCTCCTAGCAGTCAGGGGAACCTGCACCACCTCTGCAGACAGGGGTGATCTCCGTTCTCAAAGTAGTTGGTGCCTCTGAGGCTGTTAGTGGACACCATCTACGTCAGATGACTGAGTCCACCCTGATTCGCGATGCTGCCTAACTGTTTGCAAGACAATTTCTCCTAGCTTCCTTCTCTCCTTCGTTGAGTAGAGGGGGTAAGTCAGGGAAAGCTTTTATGTGGCTGCTGCGTTTCCAAATGTTCCTCTGTGATTGACAGCTCTGCATTCAGCTTCCCATTATGGCACCTGCAGATAATGAGATATCTTGAAACCGGAATTTCCAGCGCCTGAGCCTGCCAGGAATATTATCATCAGTGTTCTAGCAAGCCATTCCCGCTGCACACATGACCTCTACAAATTTGAAATGTCAAAACACAGCCAGGAGCTGAAACCAAGGCCACTCCACACCAAGTGGCTATTGGCTCTCGGATGTGCAGGAAGGAGTCCTTTATCTTGGGAGAATTATGGATTACCAGAAAATAGTGATCTTTTCATTAACCTATATGTATTTAGAATGTAGATAATGTCTGCCTTCCATCATTCTCATAGCCTGTGTGTGGGGAGACCAGGAGAATGAAGGCCTCTGCTTTTCCCCAGCGACTCAGGGCCTGTTTGGGAGCTAATTCAAGCCATCAAATCTCTTTGTTCTCAGTGGCAATTTGGGGCCTTGATCTGGTAGATTTTGTAGCCACCTGGATCTTTGCTATGTTATCAGAGAAGCTAAAGGCAAAGGCATTGGATCCGAAAAATTGGGACCCTAATCTTCTCTGTTTTGCCTTTCTTCCATTTTGTTTCCATGTAGGCTGCAGCCCTGAGCTCTGGATACAGGGTGGTTATGGGCCCACCTGTCTGCTCAGTTGAGCTTTGAGTCTGCACCATTCAGTGGCGGGTGCTCAGTGTAAAGGTGAATCGGACGCTGCAGGAATTTGCAGTGTACAAAGGGTGGAGCTGGCTGATGTTACTGCTGTGAACACCAAAAAGCAGAAGGTGGGTGACTTATGGGGTGATATAAGTAGGAGAAGGGTGTTTAGGGAGTGAGTTCTCTGAGTTGGGTTTAAAAGGATGGGCTGGATTTTTTGCAGGCACTAATTGATGTAAGTGTATCAGCGGGTCGTTTTGCAGACAAACAGACCTCTGTGAACAAGGGTCTGTAGGTTATGAAATACATGGTGCATTCAGGAAACAAGAGAAGGTCCGAGGTTCCCGGATCGCACATTATCTGGCCCAAGGAGAAGCCTGGCTAGAGAGGGTAGCTAGGACCACCTATAAAGGCCACAGACGACAGCCAGAGGTCTGGAGAATCCTCGTACAGCCTGAGAACTTGGCATTGCAGTGACACTTCTGTCTACACTTCTCCTCTTTTGTCATTTTTCAAACCACTGATGAACTCAGTCCTTGTGCACTCTTCACCCAAGCTAGGGCTGGCCTGACAGCTGGGCTCTATGGGCAGGCATACGAGCAAGTGTAGGCCATGCCGAAGAGTCCCTTGTCCCTCGGTCACAGTGATCAAGTCAGCCTCGCCCTTGACCCATATTGGGCCGATGAGACACAGCTCTGAGAGTTTAGCTGTGCTTTCGTGTGTGTGCAACTTCCTGAAATTTCTAAGCCGAGGAACAGAAGTTGGACACCATTCGCGGTCTTCTTGGCACTGTTTGGAAAGGAAGCCCACCTCTGCATGTGCCATCTGAAGGAACCCAGCACGAACATGCAAAGACAGAGTTCTAATGGCACCATCTCACGCCTGACATCAACCATCTCTGGGGGCAATTTTCCTTCTATATTTACCCTGGGAAATGATGCACACATTTTTATTTATTTGCTAGTTTAAGCAAGTTTCACTGGATCTTTCATTTCTTGAAGTCCTCGAATAATCTTAACATATTCGAGGTGTGATCCTTTATGTTTAAATGTTTAAAAATTGACATTAATCTCCCTCAAAACACTCCCCTCATACTTATCCCGTTATTATTTTTTTCCATTAAGTTCATTGGTGCATTTAAGGTAAACAACACAGTTACATTCGCCATTGGGATCTTGTACCTTTACATGAAGTATCTTGGTTCTTATCTGTTTTCCAGTTCTCCTGCCCTCCCTTCATCCCCTCCACCCTTCCCTATTTATCAATACTGTGTTTCCATTTTTCATATTTTTTCTTTTCTCTTATTTCCTTTCCCCCTACCCCTCCCACCTTCCCTTCTCCTCTTAACCACTATCTGCAGCAGTCCTGGAAATTCTCTTTTGGGAGTGTCTTTAGCTATGGTATCGGGACTGCCTCTGTATAGTGAATAGATTTAAAATGTTTACCTTTCATGGTAATTTTGACTTTGGGGAGGAGCCAGAAGTTGCATGGTACTAGTTCAAATGACCAAGGGGGATGAAGATGGCACTCAATGGCAATGTCACTATATTTTTAATCACATCTCAAATACACTCAAGAAAGAGGACTTCCAGAACTACTTCAGAAACTGTCATGAACACTGGGGTAAATGTGACAGAATCAAGGAGGATTAACCATGTGATGTACTTTAGTACAGTAAAACTGTTTTTATTTAAACGCTCACTGTATTTTATCAGTGTTTTTATAGAGGTCTGTGTTGTCATAATCTGCTCTCACCACAATGATATGGGAAGTAACCCACTGACATGAGGTTAAAAAACATGCATTGAGATGAAGTGATACAAACAGGCCAAGGCTGCACATTTCTTTAGGAAGCTCACTACCTTTCCACTTGCCTGGTCTCTCTCTCTAAGGCCGTGATTCCCCATTTGTGGGTGCAAATCCAACCAGACACTCCCTCAGTGCAGTGTTTCTCCTGGCCTGCAGAAGATCCATAAGGAATCTCAAAACAATGGCAACAGAAACTGACCCAGGCCAGCTCTCCAGGCCAGTTCCCTCAAGAGATCTTTTCTAAAATGTCCAGAATCCCACGGATGCCTCAAGCTAAGACCAAGTCCCACTAGCATGTCAGCATGGGGTGACTCACAAAGTGACAACTAGAGCCCAGAAAGAGCAGAGGTCCACCGCAGGGAGCCCCAGGCCCTCAGCTGAGGGTTAGCAGGCCCTCTCCCTATCTCCCCTTGAAGGCTCTTCTCGATGCAGGCCTAGACAGTGACCTTCCTGCCGGTCTGGGAGGCGGTGATGGCCGAGGCCCGGCCCTCCTGCTTTTCTCAGCACAAGTGGGCAGCCTGGCTCGGAGTTTTCTCTCCTGTTAGGCCAAGGAGAGACAGAGTCAGCCAGGAAGGACTTAGCATACTGAGGACAGTGGTTCAGAAACTGAAGAGTCGTGTTCTAGTGCTTCAGAACCCAGCCACACACGTGTGCACACAGGCACACACACAAGCACACATATGCATACATACATGCACATGTACACAGACACACACACACACAAATATACACAGACACTGACGTAGAAACACAAAGATAAACAGACAAACACAGACCCACATACTTACAGGGACTCACACAGACCCACACACACACACACACACACACACACACACACAGACACACAGATGCACATACGGCTCTTCATATAAATATACACAGACCAATGTATATACACAGGCATACAGACAGACAAGAGGCCCTTACACACACACACACACACACACACACACACACACACACTACTTTTTAAAGACACAAAAGAACTTACCAGGGAAAACCCCTCAGTTAGTCCACCAGGCAAGCTGGACCTAACAACAGTGCTGCATATCCCCACTCAGCCCAAATGACATTACTCCAGGATCCCTGGAAAGTTTTTTTTGTTTTCTTTTCTTCCCCCAAACATCTGAGGACAAAGAACAACTTGTAGTAGCCAAAATAGACCTCAAATGGTAAAAGTAGCAGTGTATCTGGAAAGGTACATGACTGTGCTCAAAGACAAAACAAATGATTTATTATCAGCTGCTTTCTCCTCCTCCCAAACATCTTGGCCTCTTGGGGAGTCCACACCAGACTGAGGAGTGAGCGTCCCTCCTGCCCAGAGCCTGTGTAGCCAGGCACAGAACAGGGAGGCCAGCAGGGCTGGCTGCACACGGCCAGGGCTCAGGGAGAGAAAATGGCTGCCCTGTCGCCAGGTCCTTCTGTGTGGCCCTGTCAAGAAAGAGCCTGAGCTCTGGCCGGGGCTGGCTGGCTCCCGCTAAGTACTAATGCCACTGTGGCAGTGGGGGACAGGAGATGAGAGACAGAACAGGGCAGCTGCAAATGAAAATCACCCTGGGGAAGGTTACAACTAGATAAAGTTTTCGACAATAAGATTCCAGAGACTGCTGACGGGAGCAAAGCTCAATATTTTAGTCTCAGTACAAATTTGCTTCAATCTTATACAACTCCCATGCAGCATTGCCCACAGCTGCATGCTGTAAACAACAAACAAATCTATTTCCATCAGCCCTGCTGATGCCAGGAGAAAAGTGCCTGAGCATAAGACATGCACAGATGCAAACCCTCACCTGAGCCTGGCGCTGCCCTCCATTTGGCCTCTCTAACTTAATATCGTTGTTACAAAGCTATTGGTCTCCTGGTAGCTCGCTGGCTCAACGCAGTGCCTCTTCTTCCAGCTAATCTGACAACTCCGATCCAAGAAGCATCAAGGGCCCAATTAAGAAGACACATCTTATCAAGGAGCTTATTTTGCATAACAGAATACAAATGACGAATAAAAATTTAATGTTTAATAACTTAGTACAAAGAGGGCTGTTGATATAGAATGCCTGGAATTTTTATGGAGGCTGTCAGACTTGTGATAAAACTGTTATATAGGAACACTTGGCAAAAAACAGCGTAGAATTTTTCAGTAATGGTGTGTGCATGATATTGCATTAATTCTTGATAGGGAACTAACTGTAAGCCTGGGAATCAGCCAGTTTGAATTTCAGTTTAAGATGGTGTGTGTGCTTGCACGCCCTTGTGTGTGTGTGTTTGTGTGTGTGTGAGAGAGAGAGAGAGAGAGAGAGAGAGAGAGTATGCGCCTGGATATCATGCTCCATTCAGAAGGAGAGGAGGTGGGTGGGACCGGACACGCACATGTTTTTATTGAAGAGGCGCTAAGTGCATTTTAAGGCAGTCCTTGCCGAGAAGTTGCTCAGTCCTTCCTTCCTAAGGCAGATATCTGAGTGTGTCTTACAGAAACCGCAGACAACAGGGAATGAATGAGGTTGTTTGCGGTGCTGCTCATTCTAATGCCAAGGGCGGGGCAGGATTCTGCATGCAGCATCTTCTTGGGAACGCTGGAAATTTTTCTGCACCTGTTTTAAGGGTGAGTGAGTCACACCGTAGAATAGAATACAAGAGGGTGCAAAGAAATACTAGACTCGTTATTCTCCAGCCTCCAACATTTGGTCTCAGGAAGCAGCAAATAAAGATCCATACGAAAAGCCGTTGACTGAGTTGGAGATACTGTTTAATAACTCTGCAGTTTCTCCATACCTTTGGCCATAACGACGCAGTCATTTAAATATTTATTGAGAGCCTGAACTTGGCTGGGCGGCCCTGGAAGGGAAGCTATGGTTTCGGCAGCAGCTCTGGAGAACAGAGACAGTCACATCCTTGTCTCTAGCTTCTTCCATATGCTACTTGTGAAACATTGAATAAGTTACCCAACGTCTCTGTAGTGCCATTTGCTCAACTGAAAATTGGTCTATGAATACAATCTCCCTTCAGGTCTTACAATTTTAGACTCCTTGGGCCATTTAGTACATTGCCAGCACCAGAAACTCTCAATAGCTTCCACTTGCCTTCATGTTATCAATATATTTCAGACCAGTTGCACCTCCCATGCCTTGACCCAGAACAGTGCTGTTGTGCACATTCTATATATCATAAACTGATTGAGAAAACTCTTGACGTTATAGCTATAACTCCACCAAATGCCAAATGTCCATCAAGAGGAATCGAACTTTCATTTGTAGTTATGTTTTATTTTTAAAGTAGCCATTAACTAGGTCTACACTTATGCTGAAATAGAGCGGAACTCTTTCAGAAGTACATATCACATCTATATGAATGCAAAATGAATTTCATAGTCATCCTGTCCTATTGCATTAGTGTTATTACATTGAATACTAAATGGATTTCTAATGATTGGCCACTCAAAGGAAAATGTGACTGACCCCTTCAGAGTAGTCATCAAACGCCATGAGCAGATTGGAAACTGTGGGGCGAGGGGTCCTAATCTAGTGTCCAGAAAGCCAAACAACACAAAACACAACCCTGAACATCGTGGTGTGGGCTATTGAAAGACACAATTTACTTGATGAGGCTAATATTCAAATGCAAACTTATATTAGAATTAACACTACAGGAGGGGCTTTTACATGGAGGATTTGTTACAGAAAGAAAATCTATCAGTAACACTTTCATTGTTCCATCATTATGAACTCATTTGGTATTCACTGTAATAGCACAGATCATAATGAATTTGTTTGATATTCATGCAGCTCTCCCACACATTAACAGTTTCTATTATAATTCACCACCCAATAAGCATTAGTTAATGCAGACTTTGGACCAATAAAGATGGTCCATCCCACCCTCCATATCTGCCTGGAGCTAAGTAAGAGTTACGGGACATATTGATATAGAATGAATATTCTGGCTCCTCCTGTTCTCATTCCATCCAACAAGTTAGAGAGCTTTCTGGGACCCATAATGGGCATAAAGGAGAATGATCTCTGTTTAGTTTTTGGAGCCCAGAGAAATCAGAGTTTTACCCCTTGATACTTCTTGTTAAACCCCAGCTAGACAGATTTTAAAATTCTGTTCCCTGCTCCCAGTCCTACCGAAGCTGCATGGGACCCATGTAGGATAAACAATGCTTCCAGAAAAATGTTACTTATGCCAGAGAACTTGCTCCTGTCCACTCTCCAGAATAACTTTCCTCAAAAAATTTCAGGGCTGTGCTTTTGTAGTTGTGCAAATGTTTACCCTGCCTTAGATCCCTCAGCCAGGGAATGGAGCCAGTTCCTTGGTGGTTCTCACTTGTTGGCAACCAAATTGCCCAATCCTACAGAAAATAGAATGTGACTGATACTGGACCAGTTACTTTATCACTTGTCAGGGCACTGGGAGGGAGCTCTCTATTAAACTTGCTGGTAATTAAACTTGTAAAACGTCCCTATGATGCTCCCTCACTCTTAGTAATAGATTTACCTGAGTCTCCTGCCCAGGAGGAAACGGCCTTGCAATTAGGCAGGATGGTTCAATCCATAACTATGACTCTTTCTGCTTTGTCACCCAAATATTTAATGCCCCACCAGTGGTTCCACAAAACTTGTAAGCCAGTATCATTTTTCTTTAGAACAGATGCTATCCATGATTATCTCCAAAAGAATATCTGTTTAATCTCTTAGTACTTGGAGTCCTCTGACCACCAGGCTGAAGGTATGATAGATAAATACACGCACTCTGTAACTTCTGTTTCTGGTTTTTGTTTGTTTGTTTGTTTGTTTGCAATGACAGCCCCTTTAACCCCAAGTCATGAAGCAAAGAAGCAGTCTTGTCTGTGCCTCAAAAGGACAAGTAATGTAAGCAGGATTTTCCACAATGACAGAGCTTTCTGGTCTTCCTGGAAAGAAAAGGATTCCCAGAGTCATCTCTCCTTCCGGCAGCTGGGAGTCTGAGAAGGTTACTAGTCCATTGGCAATGGAACGGCCCAGGCTTCCTCAAAATCAACTCTCCCATCTATAAAATGGAGATGACAAAATGGACGTGAAGATTAGCTACTGCAGAGCAATCCTCACCTGAGCTCCCATCTTAAAGTCTGAGTTCCAACATTTAGAATGCAGGATACTTGAAGCAAGCAGCCTGTTAGCATCTTAGCCGAAAATAGATGTTGCTGCTCCGGTTCATGTGTACAAGGCAAGTTTGCTGAGCCTCTTTCACTTCCAGGGCATCATGGAGTTGCTTTTGGTTCGGATTCACCCTTGCTGGCTCTGATTTCTCCGGTGTCCGCAGATAGAAAGAAGCAGTACTCAGGCCCAGGAGGTGCAGTGACTCTGTCCCTGCCAGCAGGGGCAGGTAGGCCTCCATCGGAAGGCTCGTATAAGAGCAGGGCGATTTCCTGTTGCCTCTGTCTTTTGTTGTTGCCACTGTTGTTTTCTCTCCCCAACATGGCAATGATTTCCCATTTTAGGAAAAAAAACATTAAGCCATTAAGCTGTAATAGAAACAAATGCCTTTGGGCATTTTTAATGTTAACTCTGCAGAGGAGAAAATGTCTCCTCGCCCGGAGCCACGCTGTCCTCACATGGAACGCAGGCCTACACTGTCATCCTTGGAAAGATGAAGACTACGAGGCAGAGGAGGCCTGGCAGGTTAGAGCTGATGGACCCCTCCAGGTGAGCTGTGCTTGCATCTGCGATGTGAATGAGAGTAGGTGCCCGAGAGCCTAAGTGGGCCTGCCCAAGTTTTGTGGGCTCCCTTCAGATCTTCAGCGTTATTTACCATAATTTTGCATTGGATCAATACACATGGAGTATATTATCCCATCCCGTGTGCCAAGGATCAGTCCAGGGGCTGCAGTCCCCCAACCAGCCAACAAGTCGCCTGTAGCCTCACCTTGAATTAGTGGAAGGAAGCTTGATTCATATCCTTCAAGTGCACTCTATTTTTTTCTTTTTTTTTTTTTGAAGAGACACATACTCAAAAGAATACCTCTCTGGAATTTAAGAAATAATGAATGTGGACCTCACCAGCCCCTGGCCTTTCGGTAGTTCATAATGAAAACGAATGTTCATTTTTCCTTTAAAACTGTCTCGAGCTAAATGATACTGACGCTTTCAATTTTTAACATCATAATCAATAAAGGCTGCTTATGCACACTTTGCAAAACCATCAGTTTAGAAGTTTGAAAAAAATCTGCATATGGCTGCAGCTTGCTGGCTGGAACGCTCTCGCACTAAATCTTCTGAGTTAAAGTTTTACTGGTGTGTTATGAGTAAAAATGCCTTGTCAGCCATCTGCCAGTTTTTCTCCTAACATCCATATTTCCAACCCTTGCTAAACATTAGGAGCATGTGGCCACAAGAGGCCACCTCTACAATTAAACAGTCGAGTGCGGCCGCAGAAGCAAGGGCATGTCAGGAGAGAACTGTCTAGTATTAATTTTAAAAGTCCATAAAAACCAGCTCTGACCCATCCAGGATGATAGACTGGCTGTTAAATGTATTAGAGACTGTTAACCCCAGGAGAAAAAAACAGGGGGCAGAGGGAGTGGAGAAGAGAAAAGAAATTTTCAAAGAAAGAAAGAAGGGGGAAGAAAACGACAAACAATGCACCAGTGTCAAAAGCTTCAGTGAATGCTAATCATGGCTGATTAATCAGTCTCTAATTCCACTGATCCAAAAAGGTTACCAAGTCAATTGTGTAAAATTAGCTCCTTCTTGTGTGCCCCTCCGCGTTTGGAGTCTCTATCTGTTCATTTGCATCTTTTGCCAATGTTTACTAAGAATTCAGTTCATTAGCTCTTGAGCATAAAGTCAGAAATTGGAGGGGACTCTGCATTTTCTCGCTGAGAGTAGTACTTAAAACAAATAGCATCACTTCCTCAAACATTTATAGATTAAACTAAATGGCATTAATTACTGTAAATCTCTTATTTGTGTGGAGAAAAAGGGGGAAAGGAAAGAAACCCTCTTTCTAAATGTGCACAGTTTCATGGCAGGATTGCTCTGCTCTCATCTAGAGCCTCGTATAGTTGGGGGCAAAATGTTTAATCACAGAATTAACAGGAAGCGAATGGTAAGGGAAGTTAACGAGGCTTGCTGCGAGGGGGCTCGCTAACTTTTTATAAAGCAGCGTTTTGCAAAGCTCAGAAGCAGAAGGTTGCTTTTGAAAGCCCTTATTAAAAAGAGATCCCTGCCACATATGTAGAAGCTGTCTTGGGAAATACCTGCTTTCCCGTGTTTGAAAATCTTGAAACCTGCCAAGGAGAGGTGGAAAAAGCGATGCTGGGCTGGGCCCAGGAAGTCTGCCCGAGGCCGTGTGGAGGAAGCAGGGGATTGACAGGGGAGATGAAGAAAGCTCTTGCTTGTTTTCCAAAAGTGCACCTTGTGGTGTGTTTCAGATGAGGGGAATGTGCTCAGAGAAGGAAAATCAGAGAGCGAGTCAAAAAGCCGGTGGTTTGTAAGGCAAGGGGAGTTGGTCTGCAAGAACTATACGCCTTCTTAGGAAAGGCGCACAATTTTTGATTCTTCGGAAGGACAAACGCCATGTGTTCAGCGTCCACTTATGCTAAGAGTGTTTCACCTGCTGGTGTTTGGGAGATGTGGGGATGGAGCAGGCGGAGCACCCCGGAGAGCTGGACTGGCCTGGGCGGAATTTAGGCGTGCAGAGCCAAATAGATTTTAAATAATGCTGGTGCTGGACAAACCCGGGTGTCTATTGGCAGGAATCCGGCCACAGACATTGACTGCTGGTCCCCATGGCTCTCCCCGCTAGTCTGAGCAGAGTCACACGGTCTGCTCTCTGGGCCTGACCTTCTATTTTCCTGTATATTTTCGGGTTGAAATGTTTTTCACCCTGCACCAGAAGCCTCTCTTTCCCTAAACTGCCACAAAACATCAACTACTTCAACTATGGAGGGTTGGGAATGCCAGGCTGGACTCCCGGCTGAGACTGACTCTGCCCCCTCAGATCTTCACGGAGAGAAGAGATTTCAGGCAATAGGGCAAAGAAACAAACTCACTTCCTCCAGGAGGTCTCCCCGGATCTCCTCAGGCCCTCTTTTGCCTTAGCAAGTCCCTGAATACTGTTTTCTGCTGATGATTTTTGTTAATTTTCTTCCTCTGCGTGTTAAAAAGATAGGATGAAACACTGATCTAGACATCTCCCGGAGCAAGCACAATGCTAGGACAAAACAGACATTCGATAAACTTTTGTTATGTGAGTGAGTGGGTGAGCGCCACCCAGATCCTCATTTTCCTATGTGCCGAGAAGACACAGGCCCGTTCCCTTTCGCCCCGAAATATCATGACTCGGTGCTGGAGCCCTGAACCCCAGGTTTACAGAGTGTGGGGTAAAGTGCGTAATTCACAGTCACACCCGTGATGACGTTATTAAAGGGAAATTCGTAGCAACACCCAGAAATGGCGAATCATGTGATTTATTAGCTCTATTTTCCTTTATTTCTGTGTCATCCGCCAATTGGTAAATGTAAGTATATGAAGAAGAGGTCTGTGCTTTCATCTTCCTACCCCTAACACAGACATGACTCACAGTCGACACCCAGCACATATCTGCAAATGAATCAGTAAATTGGGTTGGGGTGTAACACAGGGAAACCTCCCTCTTGTATTAGAGCAAGTTTACGAATCAGAATCCCCACACGTCCTGCTATATCTGAACCTGTGGCCAATCTACCCAGGGATGTAGTTTAAAGCTCTCGGGTAAAGCAAAACTCATTTATGTCACCATTATTCTTGAAAATCTCTCAGGATGGCATCTGCATTGTAAAATGAGGATCCAGGTTCTGAGGTTCGTTCATTCAGCAGTGCTTATTGGACACCTATTTCGTCCTGGCACTGTGCCGTATCTGGGGGATGACAAGATGAAGACTCATTGTCCTGTTTTTCAGAGACCCACTCAAAAGAGAACATGCAAAAACCATCAGTAGAAAACAGCCGATTCAGTGGCTTGGTAAGGTCACTCAGGGAGGGGATAGGAACACAGCCACAGCTGGGACCCACCGTGTCCCCCACTCAGTGTAACAAGGCTTATTTCCCTCTACTATTACAGCACGCCATGGAATCTTGGGAGGAAGATTAAATACAGCAGCTAACTTGCTTTTGGAGCCACTCTCTGTAGGAATATGTGCCTTTCACTAGGTACAACTGTGAACATAGTGAGGCATGGCCTTCTTGGAGAAGGGAGCTGAGGACTACTGAGGGCATAGTCGCATGGTGTCATTACTCATCACCTGCTTGACTTTCACTGGCTGGAACTGGAGGCTGAGAATTAGCTGCACTGCAGTGGCACATGCCTGGAATTCCAGCACTGTCAGAGACTGAGGCAGGGGATCAAAGTTTTGAGTCTAGCATGGGCGATTTAGTGAGGCTGAATGGCAAAGTAAAATGACAATAATAAAAAAGGGCTAGGGATGTAGCTCAGTGCAAAGGCCCTGAGTTCAATCCTAGTAACACACACACACACACACACACACACACACACACACACACACACAGACTTGCCCATACCCTTGCTGCTACCGTTTCCTGTGGTCTCAATGAATCCCTTTGGCTACTCAGAGGTCCTGCTTGCTAGGAAGCAACAGGAGCTCAAGCCCCCTTAATGGTCCGATGGGACCCTCCTTAAACTCGCAACCAGGTGGGTGCTTGGGCAGAGCTGGGCTGGGCTCCAGAGCAGGAGGCTCATTAGAGCAAGCTCCTCCACTCTCCTCGGCTTCCTGATTCATCATGTTTTTTTATTAGCTCTCTTTTCCCTGATAAACCTGGGCAGAAGAGGAGCTCTTCGAAACAGCTGGAGCGAGTCCCTTCAGCAGGTGGAGTCTGACAGGCAGGTTCCGAGATCCAGCCGCCAAATCACTCAGGCTCCCACTTAAGTGAGAGGAAAAGAGAACCGCAATATAAAACTGCCTTGGCTTCCCCCGCCTTTTTTTGGGGTAATTTGTCAAAGAATAAATACACCAAGCCAAGGAAAGGGTGCTGCTCTTAAACAATGTATTTGGGTGTCATGTAGCCTTTTTTACCAGGAACAGTTTCTTATGTTTCATAAAAATTAAAAATTAGGTTTGGTAATAATGTCTCTTAAGCTGTAACTCCCTTCCTCCCCTCACTGTCGTTTCAGTGTTTTGTCTGCTGGATGAGGGAGTCGGGAATCAACACCACCACCACCGAGTGCGTTCCTTTCTCACCTCTGTTGCTCTTTCTCTCTCTCATTTCCAAGGTTCGCTCAGCCCTCTTTTCCTCCTCACGTCCGGTCTGCAGGCAAATGGAAAAGCAAATGGGGAAAAATCAAAGGCTTTGTTTTTCATGGGATATTTCTAGATTTTTTGTTACTCGGATGCAAAATTTGAAAAAATGTTCATGCAGCATCCGCCATGTTTGGCTTAAAATCCTCAGGAGCACTGATTTCCTCCTGTGGAGGCCACAGAGTATGCTGCGACCGCCAAGGAGAAGTCCCCTCATCTCTAGCGCTGCTTCCCTAGGACAAAGTTTGGACTGTATCCTTATTTCTCTCACTGGAGAATTTGCTCTCCTAGGATCTTGGAGGGAACTGGCAAAGTCAGTGACAGAAAGCAAGGCAGTACCCTGTGTCCTCAAACCATAACCGATTCTGAAGGAAGCTGCCGTATGCAGGTCATCCTTCCTTCTTGTACCTTGGGGGATGGTTTCCAGGAGTCCCACATCCCAGCACTTTGGGAGCCTAAGGCAGGAAGATTGCCCGTTCAATTCTAGCTTGGGCAACTTAAGTCTCATAGTGAGACCTGGCTCACAATAAAAAAGAAAAAAGGGCTGGAGACATAGTTCCATGCAAAGGCCCTGTGTTCACTGCCAAGTACTACCCATTCCCATGCAGAGAGAATTCGCACAAATACCAGACTCTTCAGATGCTCACGTTTCTTTTATAACATGGTGCATTATTTACATATACTCTCATGCACGTACACTCTCATATACTTTAAATCATCTTTAAGTTACTTATGAAATCTAGTACAATGGTAATGTCACATAAATAGCCATTATACTGCATTATTGAGGGAAAATGAGAAGAAAAAAACCTGAACATGTTCAGTTCAAGCCCAGACATTCCACAGTCCATGTCAGTACCGATGTAACATTTTATCAAATATTTTCCATCCTTAGTTGGGTGAATCATGGATGGAACGCTTGTGGAGGCAGTGAGTGGACTGCACAAGCAGGAAAAATATTTTAAGGACTCCTAGAGTGGGGGTTAAGCACTCTGAGCTTGTTCAGGGCAGGAAAATAGATTTCGGTTTGCCTGGAAATCATACATCATGGCCTGGAATGCTGGATTACACACAATCATACCAGGTTAAACCCAAGGGTGGTTGCCTGGGGTCTGTGACTTGGGCTACCTACTAGACAGACAAGTCTCCACCTTCTTCCTTTCTGGGCTTATCATCGCTGAAAAAATTTTCCATTCTAGGCAAAGCATTCAAGAAGTCAAGAAACACTCAATAAATCCCTACCAAATAACTAATCAACTAGTTTAGCTTCCTCTGAGCCTCCATTTTGGCAAATTGAGTATTCTGTGGAAATGGTTTGATCCATGGGATTTAACTGCCTCCCTTGCTTATCTGCTCACTGTTGTTTATAAAAGGCTCTCAGATGCTGGAGTGAAACATTCTGCTATTTGAACTAGTCGGATGGTGATTAGCAAAAGAGAATACACACACACACACACATACACACACACATACACACATACATGCACACACCCTCTCAGGGGGATGCACCTCCATAAAAGACAAGGGGGGCATTTTCTTTGACGTTGCAATGTCCATTTGCACCACAGCTTTTATACACATTTTTTTAAAAGACAAAAAGAAAACGGATAAAGATTGGGTGATGTATTTCCTGTAATATTTAATAATCACATTGAAACACTGACACGCATTGCTTTGCATTCGCAAACCTCTGTTTCCTTTGAAAATTACACCCCAGCATTTAATTCACCAAAATAACTCATTTTATACAGCACAACAATGTAGTAAAATAACTCATCTCGAATATGTGGATATGAATAGATTTAACACATCTGCATTGAACAAAAATGAATTAATCTAAAAGCTGAGAAACTGCTGTTCTCTTTCGAGACTTACCGATTATTTTACCATTCCCTTCAGTTTACTTGTTTGTTTTTGTTAAATTACTTTAAGAATTAGGAAATGAGAAAAGCAGAAACACTGGGTAGTTTTTTCTCTACTTGGAATAGAGGAATGAGGCATAAATAATCATTTGTATTATACCTTATTTCATTAAAAATTATATTTACAATTGTGCAGAGACCAGGGAGCGGCCTCCATTCACTGTAGATTGCTCTGTTTAATCCTTGGAAAATACTGTATTTCCATTACAACATCCTCCCAACAGAAGTCTGGATATTACAATTATTCTTGAAGCTGAGTATGAAGTGCTGAGAACAAATCAGAGTTCAAGTGCATTGCAGGGCCCCCCCTGGGAAGAGAAATTCATTTGCAGACATGGGGCAGTATTTCTGGGAGGAAGATACAGATGTGTTTATCACATCTCAGTTCTCACACGGGGCCCAGGCTCCCTGCTGGAGCCTCCCTAAGGCCCAGTTGTTATTTCTGGCCTGGGCTTTCTGGGCAGGCAGAGGCATCACAGGAAGCAGAGCCCATCTGTGACTGATGGCTCGGGATGGAGTCATGGGGCCCACAGCTGGAGAAAGAAATACAAGCGCCCTCTCCAGGTGCACATGCCCTTTGGCCAGGTGGGTCTGGCCATTCCTGGATCCTGGGGGCCACTGCAGTGCAAATAAAACAGGACAACACAGAGAATGTAGTAGGACCCTCTCCTATTAACTCTACCTACCGCCTCCCCTAGTGCTGTTACAGTCAGCAGATCTCCCTCCATAAGCTGGGAAACAAAGACAAAGTTAATGTGTAAAAACATATAAAGGAAAGTCCCAACCCTTTGATTGGTGAATAACTAGCAAGTGGAACTTGTGTCACCCTCCTTGAATGGGCCACACTGGGACATTCTATTCTTATCTTCTAGCTCAGCTCTCAAAAGTGGGGAAACACTTGTGCAAACTCTTAAGTACAAAATATTTCTTGACCTTCACGACGTCACTTATGTGCTATAATTTCTCAAACAAGCAGGAACTTTTATCAGTAAGCAATACATATCTTTTGAGTCTTTCCAAAGCTTTCAACTTAGTTCTCATGTAGAAAATATACATTTCCTCTCTTTACTCAATTAGCACAATTTATTAAATTGCACCAATTACAAGTCAACCAAGTGTAAACAGGTCTGGAAATATACTCATGTGATTCTAGTCAAAATTCAGCTCAGTGAAATCTACAGGCTTAGGCACTTGAGATGTTGTACAACTCTGAGGATGTGTTTTCTAGAAGGAATGGCCAGACCTGGCTATCTCTGAGTTGATGAAGACGGGGCCAGGTAAGGACATTTCTGGATCAGATGGAGGATAACGAGGGAGGTCTTCAAAGAATGGTCAGTCAAGACTAGAAATATAGGCAGGCACCAAATGAAGGGACCCACCCCTCCTGCTAAAGACTTTAGAGATTTTCTCAGTGTTGATAAAGAACAACTGATGGTTTTTAACAAAGAAACAATTTGTCGTATTTGCCTTTTAGACTTTTGCAGTAGTAAAAGGTAAATTTGTGATAGGTTGGATTGTTGTTCCCCATTCCTCCTCCCTCCTTGTGATGGGGTTTTATATCTGCGTCTTTTGTGATGTGACTCTGCCATCCCTCCCAATGGAGTAGGTGCCCCATTGACTTTGGTCTTGCCATAGGACCTCTTTGGTTAATGGGTGTTCAGTAGATTTGAAGTAACCACTGGTTTTGAATGCGTGTGCATGGTTTGGCTTGTCCTCTGGCCCTCCCGCAGTTTTCCAGGACAGGGATATGCCTCAGGTAGACACTATCCCTTCAGCCTAGTCCCTGGAAGTGAAGCATATGGATCAGACTCAATTTGGACCAATGGCCTGAGGTAAAACTCAGTCCTGGAGGCCCAGAGTGAGAACTGGATGTTGGCTGTTGTAAGCCATTAAGGTATAGAATTCTTTGCCACAAAATATTATTGCTGCTGGCTGATTCACACAGAATTACACCTCTGCACCAAATGGAGATGTTTCAGTCGATGATGGCCTACTTACATGAGAGTGGACCATAAGACTGTAATACAGCCCAACAGTTCCTACTGCCCAATGGTAGCCATCACCAGTGTCACAGCACAGAGTATTACGTGTGTGGCAATGCTGATCCAAACTAACCTACAGTGCTGCCAGTCATATAAAAGTAGAGCACAAACAATTATGCACATTAAAGAACAGCTGATAGTAGCAATAAGTAACTTCTTTCTTTCTTTCTTTCTTGTACTAAGGACTGAGCCCAGGGTCTTTATATTGAGGTACCTCCCTGGCTCTTAAGTTGTTTCTTCAATTTTGAGATAGAATCTTGCTCAATCCTTGAGTTGCTGAGGCTGAGCCTGAATTTGCAATCCTCCTGCCTCAACTTCCCAGAGAGCCACGATTATGGGTGTGGATACCACACCCAGCCTCTTTTTTTTTTTGGTGTCGGGGATTGAACTCAGTCCTTGCGCTTGCGAGGCAGGCACCGTAACCACTGAGCTAAATCCCCGGCCCCCAGCCTAACTCTTTAATATTTCCCAGACTTGAATATTTTATTATAATAACAGAAAGCTTTCAAATATACCCTCCTCCTTGCACCAGGTGAATTGTTGTGCACACATCCTAATGCCTCCTCTGCCACCACCCTGGTGCGTTCCCAGAGAAGGTCACCGTATCTCCAGGAGGGTTCATCACAGGCAGGGAGCTTTCTGCTGGGAGCCAGGCCTGGAAGGAGCAGCTGCAGGTTTAGGATTTCCAAGTAAGCATGATTATCACGGAATCGGTAATACGGATGGGAAGTGCACAACGAGAACAATAGAAAAGGCTTCCCCATGCAGTCACTTTAAGGTACATCACCTTCTTCGACGCCAGGGCCACTGTCAGGAAGGCAACTTCATCCGACTAATTAGCAGGGTTCGCCACTTTACAAATCTGCCGTGGCTTTCTTGGCATGAAACAGCTGCTGAGGCAAAGAGCTGTAGGAACCTATTAAAAATCACAGGCCTGAGAGGAAGGAAAAGCGAGGGGGAAATTTAAAAGAGAGAGAGGCAAGGAAGGAAACTTCTGTAATGGGTCCGAGACCTCCCTGCCTGGCCAGGGCCACATCCAAGCAGGAAGGGGTTAAAAGGATTGGGGGTGACCCCACCCGCTGCTAGAGTGGAGCCTTGCTCTGTGCTCTGTTCACTTGGTTCTCCCTCTTAAAGTGCTCTCTGGTTTTAAAGCGCCTTTGGAGGAATGCTCTCCCGTGGACTGCAACCTGTCACTGCTCCCTGTCATCCGTCCAGTAATTAAAATCTGACTGATTTACTGACTGGCACCAACCATCCCAGCTCAGGAGTTAGCTGATGTTCATCTTTCCCAAGGCTAAATTTACTTGGTGGAAAGAGACTGTTTGCTCCCAAGCTGAGCTGTCATTCAGCTGCTGGGGAAACCATAAAGATAGCTAACAGAGCCTCACCAGCCATCTTTGGTTTATTTTATTCTAATATTTATCACCACCCAGCAAATGAACATAATGCAGGCAAGTTAGGGAGAGCCGGGCAGGCTGATTTGTGGGTCTGCTGTGGCTTGCCAGCAAAACCGCAGGCGGGCCACACTGGGGGAGGGCAGACTGCCCCCTTCATGGGACTGGCCAGCTCTTGCTGAGAGCTGGGATACCACGGACTCCTCGTCTTCAACCAGTTATGGGCCGAGGAGGAATCTCGAACTTTGCAATAGTAAACGTGGCTGTGTCTGTGGCTGGGAAAGCATGAACTCATCGGGGCTCTTTTCTGGGGTGTTGACAGCATGGGCTCCGAATCAGGCCTGGATTCTGCATTTTCTGAGTTGCCCAGTAGCCTTTGGGTGGACTTTTCTGTTCTTCTCCGTGGTTTTGGCTTTGGAACCACAAAGCCCATCCTGACCCTTTTGGTGTAGGTTAAACCAGATCTCTGCTCAGCAGCAGCCTTTCACGACCAGCCTCTTCTCTCCTGTCGGTATTCACTTGTTCATACTGCTTGTACCACGAACTCATTCTGTGAGTATCTGAGTGGGGCCGGGGTCCTTCTCAACACGGGAGAGAAGAGACCAGGCCTCAGACTTTGTAGCACTCACGGGCCAGAGGGAAGACTGAGCCACGAAGCAAATAAAGGCACAAGGAAATGCGTATTAATAATCAGGGCAAGAGCTGTTAAGGGGATGAATGAAGGGAAAAGCAAGCCACCAAGGGAGCCCAATACAGGCTCCAGATTCAGCCTGCAGCGGCCCTTTTGACACAGCCAGGACCAGGGTATAGCCAGCAGGTGCCCAGGGAGTGCATTCTGCTCAGCTGTCACCCTCCCAGCCCCATACCACGCAGGGCTACAACTTAGACTGAACACCCCCCTGGGTTCTGCTCCTGGGCACCTCGGCTGCCTCCCGACCCCTGCCCAGATCTAGTGTCACTTATCCTTTGGTTCAAGTTGCGAGGGCTGCTGCCCACACTCTTCAGGTCACTGCACCTCCCAACTGTCAAAGTCACCAGCTCCTGCGACATAAGTCACAGAAAGCGAGGCAGTGACGCGGCTCACATGGCTTTCTGGGCCAGGGCATTAATCGTGCATGATGTTTACAGTACAAACCAAAAATAATTACAGCATTTTA
>NW_022900931.1:53153385-53192863 GCF_012274545.1 Fukomys damarensis
CCAATGGGGAGTTTTGCTGTTCTCAAAGCTTAAGTGACCTACAACCACTTTGAAGAGTTTATAAGATATACAGGATTATAATCTAAATTTTCTATTACCTGGTTTGTTTTAAGTTACTATTTATGAACAACAAGGCATTGGATATCATTTGAATTCACTGGCTGGTTTAATCATTATAAAAATACATATTACTATTATAAATTGAATACAAAAAAATTCAAAGTTGGTGACAAAAGAAGTGCTGGGGTGTAGCTCAGTGGTAGATCACTTTGCAAGGCCCAGTAGTTTAGAAAAAAATACCAGAACCAGAATATATATATATATATGTGTATGTATAAAATACTATCACACACACACACACACACACACACATATATATATATATACACACACATACATAAACAAATATAATTATAACATTACATATGTGTATATGTGTTGTGGGTTTTTTTTTAAACAAACACAGCAGCTATCTCGTCAAGAATATCTGGGGGAGGAGAGTGTGGCGGGCCACACAGGAGATCCTTCTAGAGAAGAGGAGTTGATCAGGGTCTCCTCACTCTCTCCTTGGAGATGCGCGCTCTCCTTTTGTTTCAGCGGGGACTGGTCTTCGGAGGGCAGGGCTGGTGTGGGGGATGGCCCCTAGGGAAGGGAGATGATGTCGCCAAATCCAGATGAGAAAAGAAAAAAAAAAAAAAACACGCGAGATGCTAGGGGATCTCTCACGCACAGTTCAAGCTCCTGCAGCCCAGTCAGCGGGAAGGCCTCAGACTGAGTCCGGCGACAGCTGAGAATGGCAAAGCCAGGTCACCGGGAGCTTCTCAAGACTCTCGCCAGCACCCTTCTAGACTGACGGTCCTTTCTGCTTTACTTGTCTTCAACGGTCTTTCAGTCAGCAGTAGTTCTAGGGTCCAGTGAAACCCAGAGTGTCACGCAGTAGTCTCTTCTCATCCGTGGTCTTAGTTACCTGTGGCCAATAGCTACTTGAAAAGAAATTCATGAAAATTTTCAAAACCAAGCGTATTCATAAATTTTAAATTGCCGTTCTGAATCACATGATGAAATCTTGCCCCATCGATTCTGTCTTACCAGGGACGTGACTCATGTTACGTCCAGCACCTCTACACTGCATGTGCCACCCGTGCCTGGTGAGGGGGAGACAGAAAGAGAGATGGAGAAAGAGATGCAGGAGAGAGAATCATATTGACACAACTCTCACTTTAATATATTCTTATAATCCTTCTATTTCCTTGTGTTATTGCTGATTGTGCCTAAATTGTAAATTAAACAGGATTACAGGAATGAATCACATAGAAAGCATGGTATTTATAGGGTTAGGCACCATCCAAGGTTTCAAGTACCCAGTGGAGTTCTTGGGACATATGCCCTAAAGACATGGGTTGGGGGTGGAATTTAAACTAGATACTAACGTGGAGGACTCCTAACAATTCAAACAGAAGCATTTCAGCAGCCCCTGAATGTCCTGTGTTTCATAGCCCAATGTACTGCCCCACGTTCCTGTGAAGCAGACCCTTGTAGCCCAGGTCTGAGCATGCTGCCAGCCGCCTACAAGCCTGTGTCTGTGCAGCGGACTTCATGGACCTCACCACAAAGGATGCATCTGCCACACATTTAGCTACGGCCCTTGCAAGGAGGGAGGAGATTGTAACACAGGGATATTCGTTAGCAGAGAACCTGGCATGTTCTCCGAAGCATCCCAAGGGATCCTGTCCTCTGGGCAGCAAAGTGCCTCCCTCACCTGGTTACAGAACCTCTAGGGAGAAAGCTCAGTCCCACCCGAAGGTGCTGTTGCTGGGTCCCCTTCGGCAGAAGTTGAATGAGGGGGTGGGGAGAGCCGAAGTCAGTGTTCTCACTTTGAGTAAATCAATTGGCTAATCAGGGTGGGATTTTCCATCTGGGAGTTGAAAGGGCAAAAGGAGAACAGTTAATTTTTCAAAGCTTCACTTTAAAATACAGCCCCCATGTTTGTGAGTCACATTTGATGCAGGGTCCAGGAGGGACATCAAGGAGTGGTGTCAAGGCCAGAATGAGCATATTTTAAAGTAACAGCAAGTAAATTAAGCCAATTAGGCATTTTCGATGCCAGGAATCTATTTTCCCCACCTTTCCTTTTTATTTCAAGAGATCCTGCTTGCAAGACAGAATTTCTTTCTTTTTGTTTTGCGTTTGTCCTTCTGATGTTCACCTTTGTTCCTGTACCATGGGAGACTGTGTCATCCAGTCCCGCTAGGGTAGGCACCAGGCTGCCCCTCAAGCAGGCCGCCTGCCTCTAAATGTGGTGGTAAGGGTCGGGGGAAAAGCTTTTTAAAGAGTACAAACTCCACCAAACTGGGGAGACCCCACAGTGGATCCCCTAAATAAAGGTTGGTGAGGTTAAGGAAGATACAAAATGGAAAGCAGTCCTGGAAATGCTTGGGAAGGAGGTGCCAGATAAATTCAAGCTACTTTTACGACTACTTTTATGGGGCAGCCTTGGACGTGGTGGGTGGTCCCTGAGCGTGTGGCTCATTCATTCCCTCACATGGATCTTCAGCTTGCCATCTGAGAAGTGACCCAGAATCTGGTGTGGGGATGTGTGATGGGAAGATGGTTCCGCCAGGCAAGTAGCGTGGAGGTCCCTAGTAAGGAGGCAGCCAAGTCACCCAAAGCAGAAGACAGGTTTCTCAAAGTTTCCGACCATGGTCCACTGGGACTGAGCCCCTCGTTCACCCCACCACTTCCACTTTTCTACAATACAAGACCAAGTGATAACAAACAAGCAGAGAGTAACAAAATCAGGAAGTTGTTTGCAGTACACATAAATTTGTATTATTTACTCTACGGGAGATGAATATGAGCTTATACAGACTTGGTTTTATTTTATAAAACAATGCCTCATAAACTAAACACTAGCCCAGCAATTTTATTACATTTACCTTGGTAATATGTTGCAAGCCATTTAAATAGAACAAATTCTCTGACAGGCCATCATCCATGAAGTATGGCTACATAAGCTCAACAGTTTTGGGGTAATGTATAAATTGGTTTTAACATTAGGTGCAAAGATGATTCATATTCAAACCCCAATGCAAACATGCCTTCAATTTAAATTTTAAAAAATTCTAATTTGGAGATCAATAATGCTGTTAGTGAAAATGTATCCCTCTATGCACAGTAGGGTTGAGCAGTGACCTACAGCAAAGTAATAATGGAACAATGTTTAATATAATTTATAAATTAAATAAGCGAGACAGGCACACTTGGAATATCACAATCTCTAAGGAGGGTCCTTCTGGAAAGTCAGAGAGAGGCACCTAGGATTTGCATGGAAATAGGTGCACCAGGGCTCTAGAGTGGCTCCAGAAGCCAAGAAGAAAGTCCCCTGCAAACTCTAGTGTGTTCTTAATTTGTTCTTATGAAGTCCTAATTGCATTAACCTTTAATAACCCTCCTGGTGAGTCCTGGGTAAGTGGCCCTTGGTAATATGTGAATCTGAAAGTTGAGGTAACTCACTTGCCCATGCCAGTGACAGGACTTTCCCTCCATACGTGGACAGTGGACTTCATGGTGGCCTTACAGGAAAACTAGGACATGGTAAAGGGGAAATACATTTAAGGTTAGGGAGTTCAAAGGAAAGAAGCTTTGGGCTGGATGCAAGGTGAGGGAGAACAGACAGCAGGGATAGCAGCTTGGGAGTGGGACCTTCCAGGAGAAGAGCCCCCCCCAAAGCCCTCTCCTTGGATGGAGAGGCATGAACAAATGAATAAGTGGGATCCAAAGAGCTGTGGGCAAGAGGAAGGAAGGAGTGGGAGAAAGACCTTACACCATTCCCAGGTATGCAGCTGATGTGGGGTAGACACAAAATTGGAAATGAGAAAGTGAAATGTATAAGTGACACCCAGAACCCCTCTTTAAAGCCTCATTCAATACATTAAATTTTTTCTGGGATCAAAACCAGGAAACTTGGAATCAGGAGGGGTGAGCTCCAATTCAGTCTCCACCTCTTCCTGGCTCACACACCGGGTAAAGAAGCAACCCTAACCACACAGTCCCTGCAAACCTAGGAAGGACTTTTTCCAGGGTCCCCCCTCATACCCCAAGCTGCGGATGTTCACATCTCTTATATAAAATGGCAGAGTATTTGCATATAACAATGGAAATCTTCCTATACACTTTAAACCATCTCTAGATGACTTATAATACCCAATGCAATGCAAATGACATGTAAAGAGTTGGTAAGCTATATTACTTCAAGAATAATGACGAGGAAAGAATCTGTGCGTGGTCAGTACAGACAAGATATTTTTCCTACACAATCTCAGTCCACAGTCAGTTGAACCCAGGGATGAAGAGGTGCAGCTATGGAGGACTAGGACTGTACTTTGTTTTCTTTCCTATGGAATGAGGGGTGGAACCCACTGTATAGGGTTTTAGTGAGGAGAAATAGAGCTGTCCTTGGAAAGGCTTAAGCAAACCCAAAGCATTATGCACATGATGAATATCTTCATACCTGTTTCAAGACACCTCTGAGCAAAAGAGAAAAGCGAGCTACCCAGGCCTTCAAATCACCTGGCTGGACCCACAAGTCTGTCTGGCTCTAGAGAGCGAGAGATGGCCCATTGCAAGGATCGCCAGCATAAGGCCCAGCTAAACTCCAGGATGCCATCTACTCCCTTCCAAAACAAATATCGTTGCTTCCACAAAATACCCAAGACACTGCTCAGCTCTGACTCAGGGAACACATATGCCTTTACTTATTTAATTTTTCAAGGAGAAAGACCTCAATCAGAAGAGCAGTGTTTTCAACAGCACTCTCCTATGTTATTATACTGGTCATTGTTTCCAAATTGACGATGTTACTTAATCAAACCCCACACTAGTGCTCTTAAAAGCACTTAGAACAAAGCAATAAGGAGTTCTCTGCCACGGTTTGGCTTTTCTTTCAGTGTCTAATCCAACCTCACACATTTCCTACTGTCTCCCAAAATGAGTCCTAGGCACTCTTTCTATTCTCCTCACATAACCCTCCCTAAGAGGAAGGAAGGGAGAGAGGCATGGAGGAAGAAGGAAGAAAGAATGAGGGAGAGAAGGAAAAAAGGGCAGAGAAAATGGATGGAGAGAGTTAGACAGAAGTGCAGGCAGCGTAGCTGGACTGTCTCACACCCCTGATGTATACAGGCAGATGTGGGAGGCAGCTCTGAGCCCCAAAAGGCCAGAGTGTTGCCCTGTTGGCGCCCATTCCCTGCTTCCTGAGTACCTGAGGGTCAGGCCCTTGCATCTAATTGGACAGCTGGGTTGGTGACTGTGGCCTGTCCTGCCAGCCGCCTCATCGGCCCCAGTGACAGCTGTATCACTTCCCTGATGTGAGTGGGCGCTGAGGAGTGTTGACACACGATCAACTTCCCTCTAATATCCTTCAAACAACCTGACAGTTGTCCGGCAGGGGCTAGTCAGCTCTGCTGCCAGTGGACTGAGGCATTGTGGGAAAGCTTGCTAAGGACAGCAGGCCCTGGAGACTTCAGATGAGGCTTTTGTTTTCTCCTAGCAGTGGCTCAGATTGGAAGTAAATCCTGCAGTGCTATCATAGGGGCCTCTGTACAGGATCTGGAAAACTGCACATAACTGTAAGCAGTTGTGTTTGGGGAGGGGACGTGTGCTGTTGCTCGGAGACTAGATTGGTTGTTTAGTCCATGTGGGATGTAGCTCAGAAGACCTGCAGTCACAAGGGTACACCCTCCTTCTTTCCCCTAACTTCCCCCTTCCTACCCCTCCTTTCCTGTTCCCACATTCTTTATATTTTCCCCTCAAAGAGTTTAAGATAGAAGAGATACTGTCTCATACTATGCAAAGTTCAGAACTTTCAAAGTCAGAAGCAGAAATCTGTCCATGTTTTCCCAACCATGGCCAACATCTAATGGGTTTATGGCGCTGTGACATCTCATCACTCCTGACCTCCCAGCCAAGTCTTAATACGTGGACCACTCCCACCTCTGCTTTTCTTCTGGTACAAAGGACAATGCTAACTTGGCATCCAGGAAGCATGAGTTTCGTGAGAGGCATCTGCATTATTCGGAAGTGAGATCTGAGACATTTGCATCTAGTGATTTGTCTTTTTTTCCTCTGGTTCTCTTGGTCTCCAGACACTAAAGAGCAGGGGTGGGAAGAGGAGGAAATCTCAGCTACCATGGCCAGAGTGTTGGTATTTCTCAGGAATCAGGGCTCTTTGGGCTGCAACTGAAGAGGGCAAGAAAGAAGTTGTTACATAAGGATGGATATCGGAAGGCTGCAATAAACCATCCACCAGCGTCCAGCTGCACCTCAAGAACATCAGGGCTAGAGATTTAAATGCACCACAGCTCTTGGGTCCCTTCTTTGCTCCTCCTGCAAGTGTCTTTCCTAGCCCTCTTCCCTGTTTCTGCCCTCTTAACTTTCCTTTGTGGTTAAAGCAAAACAAAGCAAGGGCCCAGCACTTCCAGAGTTTCAAAACTTGCAGCTCCACTTTCAAAGAAAGTACTGGCCTCTGTTTCTCAGTTACACTTTAAGATTCTCCTCGAGAGAGCACACGTGATCGACCCAGCTTGATCATGCGTCCCTTGTCAAACCAATAAACTGGCCAGGGTGTGTGTTAGGTGGACCGAACACAGAGGCCTCCATGGGAAAAATGTAGGTGGAAGGAAAGGGATGATTTTAGGTGATTCCAGAAGTGGAAATTAATAGACAAAGGAAGCCATAGCCGACAACGAATGTACTGACGAGTGTGCAAAAACGGACTGTTATTGTTTGGATGAAAAGCATTCCCCAATGATTTCACATCCATGGGAGGTTACTGGATCCTGACGAAACTCTCACAGCTATCCCCATCGGTGAATTTGCCTATTTATGAATTCAGTAGCTGAATATGTCCTTGGTAGGTAGGGCCTTCTTGGAGGTGGGTCATGTGCGGTGTGACTAGAAGGGTGTGTTCTTGTCCTAAGCCCCTTGCTTCTTGCTGTGCTTCTTGACTGCTACAGGATAAGCAGCTGTCCTCTACCACGCTGTTCCGTCATGCGTTTCCTGCGTTGGAGCCATCAGATTTGGCACTGAGTCCACTGGAAAGTGTCCCAAATAAATGTCTCCTCCTTGAAGTTGCCAGGGTCAAGTATTTTGTCCCAGTGACAGGAAAGTGACTGATACAGGGACTCCGTGAGGAAGTTAACTAGAAGATACTTTACGACTTTCCATGAAGGATTTGCTCTGACACTACCTTGGATTAGAGTTTAAGGTTGTCATAGTTTGTGGTTAGAGTATCTTCACTTTGCTTAGCCAGTGAGAAATAATTCAGAAATATTGCTCTGCAATGCAGCCAGTGACATTGCTTTAAAAAAAAACTCAGCTGGCACCCCAGAAGAAATAGCAGAAATGACTGGCTGGGAAATCATAAAATAAACCCATCTTCCAACTAGCCAGGGTTGACTTACAAAGCAAGAGGTAAAGCTGGTTCTCTCTGTATTCCCTGGCAGCTTTCCATTCTGCCCCTGCTCCCCAGCTGAGCCTCGAAAGGCAGCCCCACTGATCAAGTGAGGCCCTGGCAATCAAGCGGAAGTGAACCTTGTTGTCATTGGCTGCTCTGAAGGTGCCTCTGGGAACCTCAGTTACGTGTTGGTAAGGCTGGATAAAGCAGCAAATGTGACCCTGGAGAGACCCTGCAGATTTGGGACCTCACTCTGTCTGCTCCAGTTCAGAGAAGAACTTGTGGAGAAGCTGAGGGAGGAGGAGGGTAGGGTTAACGTTCGATTAAATGCAGGTAAGCTGTAATTAATGCACAGAGAAGAAGAAAGAGCCCTGGCTTGGGAGCTACTGCCACGCACCTCAGAAGGGTTGGTCTTGAACCCAGTGTGAGACTTAGTTTTAGCTTTTTGGGAGCCATACTACTTTTGAAGAACTCATCCTTTGGTGGTGCTAGTGGCCACTTCAACATTACAAATTTCCCACGAGTCTGATTTATGAGCAATCTGTTAGCTATTTGAATCACAACACCTTATCTGAATTAATTAATCTCTCCAAAGGGGAAAAGGGAGCTCTCTCCTTAAATGTCAAGTTTGGGTCCTGTCCATTTTCTACAAGCAAGGAAGCATCTTTTGATTAAAGTCGAAATTTCTCCCAGTTGGGGTTACCCAGTACCCAAGGGTTTTAATGTGGTTGACACACTTGGACTCGATACGTGTGTAATTACTAGATGCAAGTCCTTTCATTTCCATCTGAGTGCTGGCATGGCAGAGAAAAATTAGAATCTTTCCCAGGCTATGCCTTTAACATTTCTGTGATGGGGTGGCCACCCACCAGCCCGCTATCATGGGGCTGCAAGCCAGCATGCCACAGTTTGCATTTATCTCTGTGATACGCTGTGAGACGCTGTCAGGGGACAAGGGTACTGGCTATTCATGAGGCTGCTCCTGCTATTAAAGTCCTCTGCAGCCTGCCCTCTTTCCCATTGTGCTACCCAGAAGTCTGTTCCCAGGTTGATCTGTCTGCATCTCTTCCTCTCCCTCTTTACACCTCCTCTTGCTTCCCTTCACCCTGCCTGTCCTCCTGAGTCCCTGGCCATCAGCCTCCAACCTTGGCAATGTTTCCTGTCAATCAGTCTCCGAGCCTGGAGATTCTCTTCACTGTTTTCACCCTAGACCCACAGCCATCTCTTGGTGACAGCTTTTTGATCCCTCGGTGCCTTGCCACCATGGTATTTTGAGAACACAGGGCTCCACAGGGACCTCCAGGCAGATGGCAGAAGCTGAGAATCTGGCCCCGTCCCCTTGTCACTCAGCTGGACTCTGCTTGCCACCAGCCAGCCCTGGTACGAAGCTGGGGGTGAGAGCTCCTGCTGTCTTTCTCTTTTCTCCTGTTGCTCTTTCTCATGTTATCATGCTTTGTACTTGTATCTTCATTTATCAGCTTGAATTTGTCTGGGAATATGACATTATACACTGTCTTAATCCATTTTCTGTTGCTATAACAAAATGCCTGGGATGCAGTGATTTACTCTAAAAAGAAATGGATTTCTTACTTGGTTGGGAAGTTTATATCTTGACCCATTAACATGTGTTTGGTGTCTGGTGAGGGCTTCCATACTGCATCATAACATGGCAGAGGGCAGCACATGGCAAGACAGAGAAAGCTTCCAGAGAGAGGCACTCTTGTAAAAAAAAATCTACTTCCATGACAACCTTTCATTTATAAATCCATGAACTAGTCTCAACACTGTTGCATTTGGGGCCAATTTTCCAACACATACAATTTGGGGGACATATTCAAATTGTACCATGCATGGCAACACATTTCTTAAAACAAATGGTCCCTTCTCATTCACATTAGTAACCACTTACTAAAAACCCCCAAGTTTAGATTCATCAACTATTTCTCTGTCTCTAATTAAATACCTTGGTTAGGAGACAGTGGACATTGGGCCCCAGTAGCAAAGGTCTGATTCATATCCCATTCTGGACACCTGGCATTCATGTGACTTTGGTCAAGAAACTTTATGTCTTGGAACTTCATCTGTAAAATAGAAATCACACCTCATGGGCTTGCTGCAAGGACAAAATGAGCTAATTTGCAAAGCAGATAGATTCAGGCCTGGCCCACCGCAACTGCTGCATAAGTAGCTATTACTGTTTCTAATAAGTATAGTCATATATGTTTTCTCCTTTTATTATTATGAGGATCCTATTAACCAGTTATTACTGTCCCTATTTTGTGTCTGAAGACACCAAAGTAGCTAAATTCAAATACTTTGCACAAATTTATACCACTGATATGCATCAAAAGCAAGAAATACAACTCTTTCCCAAAACCTGTCCCCAGAGTGAGTCTGATCTGGTTTTGAGCAAGGAGGCCCTCATCAGGCTGTGGTGGGAGAGTCTGAAGATGCCAGGACAGAGGGTCAACTGTGTGTGGTGTGAAGTTCTACAGGGCAGGGAGGAAATGACCTTCCTAGAATTTCCTGGGGAAGTCGGTTAGGGGTAGGTTTAAAGGATAAAGTAATTGAGGGTCAGGAGGTGAATCACTGAGGATTCCTAGCAGGGGACATGCCCCAAAGGCCTATGTAGGAGCAGAGGGGGCAAGAGGAGGTAGCACTGAAGAAAGTGCCTATGAATAGGGGAAACTCTTGTACCATTGATGCCGAGTAACTGTTTTGACTGCACTTCTCAGTTAAGAAAGTTTCTTTTGAGGTTTCCCTGAGTGAGCTCCATGCACCTGTCATGGACTGCACAGTGGCTTAGGTTTCATTGTTGCATTCTTCCAAGGGTTTTGAGAATTACTGTCCATAGGTGCTAGCACCAGTGTCCAGTGAATGTCTTGCCCTAGGCTTTGCTGTGCCCAGAAAGCCTCTTGGCTGAAAGTAGTCCACAGTGGCCTTTGGAGGTTTTCTGGGATGGGAAACAACAATCTGGGCTCCCCCCTGGACCAGTTCATGTGACTTTGGATTCTCCTCTTTGTAAACCGAAATCTGCAAGTTCTGGAAGCAGCTCAGTTTCAGTCCTCCTTCTTTCCCTGCTCTCCATAGGGACTGTGGGAAGAACCTTCACATGGAGACACAGCAGTTTTTGGATGGAGACTGATCAGACCGTGAGCCTCAGCTTCCTGTTCCTGTAGTAGACAGCCAACTACTCCTGAGTTTCTTTCCAAAAAGGCCTCAGCTCTTTGCTCATAAAGTTTTGCCTTTCTGTGCCTGTGCTTTAACCAAATTTAGGTTGCAAATTCATTTCCTGTCACTGCTGTGACAAATTACTACAACTGTGGTAGCTTAAAATACAAAAATTATTGTGCCACAGATCTGAAGGCTGTGCTTGCAGGGCCATGCTTTCCTCAAAGACCCTAGGAGAGAATTTGTCCTGCCTCTTCAATCTCCTGGTGGCTCCAGGAGCTCCTGCATTTGTGGCTCCATAACTCCAGGGTCTGAGTTTATCTTCACATGAAACTAAGACCACAGCCCACAGCAACATGGTCAGCTTTTACCACATTGCTAGGGCTATTACACTTCCCTGATTCCTAAAATGCACATGACATTGTGATCACTACACTCCAAATACAGATTCCCCTTACACTCTTTATAGCACTAAGGCTATTACCAGAGATAGAGTCCCCTGGAACTATGCTTTTCATGGTTTTCTGTTAAAATACAGCAGAGAGCAACTCAACACATAGCAGAAATATGCCATTACATTTCATTTTGAATTAGACAAGCCCTGTCTTTTCCTGACTGTTCCGTTCCTTCCTACATTTGGCCCAATGTTAAGCCAGGCACAGACTGATGTCAAGGAAGAAGGATGGCCGAAGTCTCATTAGATGTGATGCAACCGATGTCACGGAAGCTACACTGAAGGAGCTCCTGGGAGTCCTCAGGTTCTTCTTCCAGCCCAACTGCTCAGTAGCTGAGACACTTTGGAAAGGTCTCTTTGCCTCACCAAGTCTCCCTTTTTTCTAACAGGAAGATTAGGCAAGAACAGAAGCTGGGAAATTATGGCCAATGTGCCAAATCTGGTTGACTACCTGCTTTTACGAATAAAGTTTTATTGCTATACAGTTTTGTCCATTTGCATATCTATTGCCCATAGCTGTCTTCAGGAAACAGCAGCAGCAGTCCCGACAGATTCGCCTTGGACCAAAAACACAGAAAAATATGTGCTATCTGACCTTTTGCAGAAAAAGGTTCCCACCTCCTGGACCAGAATTGAGCTCTCTCAGGTCCTGTCCAGCTGTGTTATTTTATGATTCTCTCTGTGGATGTATCCCTCTCTTGATGGCTGCCTACAATCCGATGGTGCCCTGAGGAGTGGGCTGGTGAGAACGTGGTAGAGCCCCTGTGCGTTGTGTTTCTTCTAGGTTCCCAGGGGTGGTGGAGTCTGGAAACCCAAGAGGATCCCATTGCTCCACAATGGGCAGGGAAGGCAGAGATCTAGGAGACCCTGAGACCTCGAGGGAGTCCCCTGGGTCCCCAGACACCTGCTGACACTTCTCCTCCAGGCATGAGGGCTGATCACACTCGCTGTGCTTTGTCACTGCCCAAATGAGAGCAAGCCCTCCCTTCTTCCAGCAAGCCTCTATCGCCTCCATTCTCCTCTCTTATTTGTTAAACAAATCCTGATCTGCCTTTTTAGGCTGCTCTTGAATTTTATGGCAACATATAATAAACATCTGACTGCTTTTATTTCTATTTAACTTTTATCTTGAATGTCTCTGCTGTTTCAAACCAAATATTTATAGCATTGCACAGCCGCTGCAATTTCATTCCTCACCAATACTGTCACTCCCTCCTGCTCATGCTCTCCCACCCATTTAAGAGTCTGGGAAATGTTGGGGCAAATGGCCTCTTTTGGCCCCACAGGGCACTAAGCTTCAAGATCTGAAGTTGTCCAGCTCTAAGGTGAGCAGAGAGCTCTCTAGGCAGCCCTGGACCCAGCTCCGGCGAACTCATGTGTTCTGTGCTTTGTGTCTTCCCAGCTTAGTGTTAGACTGCACCTGTCTGTGTTAGGCACCCACGCATGCCCCAGGGGTCACCCCATCTGGTCTATTATGGAGAATACTTGGTACATGTGCTAGCTAACTTTCTGTTGCTGTGACAAAATACCTGGGAAAGTCAATTTAGAGGAGGATTTTATTTTAGCTCACCATTGTAGAACTTTCAGTACATGGCAGTACATGGGGGTCCCGTTGCTTTTAGGTCTTTGGTGAGTCAGAAACAAGAAACATCATGGATGAAAAGCATAGCAGAAAAAAAGCTGTTTGCTTCATGGCAGCTGAAAGAGAGGGGTGGGGTGGGGAAGAGAGCGGGAGAGAGAGAGGTAGAGAGAAGAGTGAAACTCAATGAAGAAGAAAGGGCTACCAAAAAAATGCACCCTTCGGAATCATGTCTCCAGTGACCTGCTTCATGTAATTAGGCTCCAACTCCTAATAAGCCCACCGAGTTATGAATTCCTTAGTGGACTAATCCATTGATGTATTTAGAGCCCACGTGATCCAATCATTTCTAAATACTACTTTACTGGGATCCAAGTCCCCGATACCTGATCCTCGGAGGACATGAATTCAGACCATGACAAGGCATTGTATATACCACTGATGGTGAACCTTTTAAAGCATCAAATGATAATGAACAGCCCATTGCAGTATGCGTGTCCTACGTTTGCCACCACTGTTCTAAGTCTTCTGTCTGCTCTGAAGCTTGTCTTTCCCTCCAGACCTCAGATTCTACCAAAGTCCCGCGAGTCCAGCTCCCCCATCTACCTGGGCTTGCTTTCAATTTCCATACCACTAAATGTGCTCCCAAGAGCCCTAAAGATCTTGTCTTCTCACAGGCTGTTCAGTCCCTAAGGGTCTATGTTAGTCAGTTTCCCATCTCTGTCAGAAACACCTGAGATAATCAGTTTATAAAATCAAAGAGTTTATTTTATTAGCATCCATCCATGACTGGCTGGCCCTGCTGCTTTTAGGTCTGTGTCAGGGCATCACTGGGGGCACCTGGGAACAAAAGAAAGAGTAAGAGGAGTGGGCCTGGGTCCCACACTTCAACTATCCAGAGACCTTCCAGTAAGGCCCCACCTCCTAAAGGTTCCACCATTTCTCACTCATGCCATGCTGGAGATCAAGGCTTTACCACAGGGGCCTAGGGGGAACATTCTCTATCCAAATTGAAGCAGGTTTGGAAGATTGAACAAAGAATGCTCTTTCAAGTCTAGAAGGCCCTAGACTTTCAAGCCAGATCTGAAAAGGATGGTGACCTGGGCATGGAGTCTGAAGACTGCCTTTTCTTTGTTTGAGCCTCAATTTCTACCTCCGTAAATTGAGAATCATATTATTTGCTTTCTTGTTTCTTAAGATTAGGTTGAGGACCCTGAGCGGGATGAATGAGGAACTATTTTGAGTGCTGTATTCTTTGTTCCATGAAGAAGGAAGAGAGAAGCTCTAGTCCCTCAGACCCATCAGAGTAAGTCAGCGAGATATTTCTTGCCTTGCTTGAGTTCATGCCCTTCTGGGGCTGTAGAGAACTCCTTCCTTCTCCTGGTCTGCTTCTTCTTCTCCCATCTGACTCACACTACTTGCACAAATCCTGCTGGGCTCTGCATATCACTCTGTGTTGGTAAATCAGCCTCCTTTCCAGTCCCTGGCCAGCTCCTCACTCCTCAGGGGACACTTTGCTCCAGTGAGTTCAAAGGTGAATACTTATGAAGCAGCCCCACTGGTCCTTGGTAATAATAATCCACTTGGCTGTAAAAACTTTGATACCTTAAGCCTAGTGTGAGACAAGTCACGTATAGCAGCTACACATCTAATACAGACTGAGCATCCTAATCTGAAAGTCTGAAACTCTTCAAACTCTGAAACTTTTGAAGGCTACTATGATGCCACAAATGGAAAATTTGCTTCATGCACAAAATTATTAAAAATTTAGTATAAAATTATCTTCAGGAGTATATGAAACATAAATTAATTTTGTGCTCAGACTTGGGTCACATCCCCAAGATATTTCCAAAATGTAAAAAATATGAAATCTGAAACACTTGTGGTCTCAATCATTTCATGTAAGAGATTCTCAGCCTGTGCCTTATATTCTCAGAGTTTGGATGACTTCTCCCAAATTTCTCCATCCCCAACCTTCCCTCCCTCACAGTAACATCCCTCTCCAATTCTAACAGAAAGTCGTTGTTATGAACTAAATGTTCATGTTTCCTTAAAATTTATATGTAAAACTGTTCTCCCCCAGTGTAATGCTAATAGAAGGTAGAGTCTTTCAGAGGTGATTGGGTCATGAGAATAGAGGTCTGTTGTGATTCGGGTTATGATATATCTGCCAAAAAGTCACTGTGTAGAAGCCTTTGTTGCTAATGAAATTTTGGGAAGTGACTGGTCCATGAGGTCTCTATCATCAGTGTATTAACCCACTACTAGGATCACAACTTGATGGCATTTTTGGGAGGTGATGGCATTATCGGGTGGGGCCAAGATGAAGGGAGTAGATCATGAGGACATGACCTGGGAGCTCTTCCTGGTCCCTGGCCTTTTCCTCTTCCTACCCATGCCTTCCAATTTCTCTCTACTTCCTGGCTGCTGTGAGGTGGGCAGCCTTCTTCTGCCACACCTCCACACTATGTTGATCTGCCTTGCCCCAAGCCTAGCAAAAGAGCCAAGTGACCAGGGACTGGAACTTCTGAAACTGTGAGTCAAAATAAATACTTCTTCCTCTAAATTGCTTTTCTCAGGATTTTGCTCACAGCAGCGAAAAGCTGACACGAGTCCTCATGAATGGTGTTACTCTTCTTAACAAAGGGACACCAGAAACTTCGCTTGCTCTCTTTCTGTTGTCAGCCTTCTACAGCACTACAGAGGGTCATCAGAGTCTGGACGCTGCTGATACCCTGCTCTTGGAATTCTAGCCTCCAAAATTGTGAGAAACAAGTTTCTGGTACCGTACTTTGTTGTAGCTGCCTAAACAGATTAAGACAGAGGTCCTCTGTCTGGACTAGGGGTTCCCAAAACACCAGAACTAAAGCAGTCTACAAAATGTTTCATGGGTAGCTTAGTCTGGACACTTGCAATTTTAATTTATAGAACCCAACGCCATCTGGATGAAGAGAAAAAAGTATATACTTATTTACCCAACTGAAAAACTCAGACGTAACTGAGTTTCAAAAACAATTTAATGCAGGAACTCAAGTGATGCCATCTGAAGCAATGTTTCACTCATAATAAGCTCTGGGCAGGGTTGTGACTAAAAGGAATGCTCATATTTTGCTGGTGGTAGATACGTTTATGCAACCATTTTGGAAAATTGCTGGGCATTACCTACTGATGCTGAACAAGTGCATACCCTAAGCAAAACATTTCTGTTTTTGATGAGCCCAATAGAAATGAATGTTTACATTTACCTAAAGATGCACACAAGACCTCTCATAGCAGCTTTGTTTATTGTAATAGCAAAAAACAAAGATGATCCAAATATCCATTAACAGGAGAATATGTAGGTAAAGTGGAATTTATTCACAAAAGGAAATATTATACAGCAGTACCAAAGAAAGCATTACTAAGACAACATATAACACAAATGATTTATAACATAATGTATGAGTGAGAAGACCTTCCACAAATAGTACATGCCTCACTTGAGTGATTTTATTTATATAAAATTCAACACAACAGTTATCTTTGGGGCTGTTCTTCCTGGAAGGAGATACAAGAGAACCTTCTGGAGTGCTGAAATGTTCTCTGTCTTGGCCCGGGTGGTAGATCACAGGTGTATAATTATGTAAAACTGCACTGAGCTACACAATTAAAATTTTTGTACTTTCTTCTATGTAAATTATACCACAATAAAAATATCTTGAGAATGATTATGAAAAGGAAAGAAAGAATGCCACATTTCTCCACCTCTTGATTCAATCTCACTGCTGGGTTCACAGTCCTTATGCAAAGGGGGAGTGGCCATCAGTGGTTTATAGCTGACGTCCACCATGTCAACAATGTCAGTAGGAAGAGCTTCTCTGGTGGCCCAAGGGAATGTCTTTCTTTGGATCATCTTTTCCCTACCAGGACTGGGTCCCGGGAGCACTCTGAAGGTAGGAAGATGCACCAGGAGTGAGCTGTCGGAAAATGTAGATTTCAAAAGGACAATCAAGGATATATGGATCTCACAGGTAGAGCAAATGGCCACATGAAAAACACATATACTAAGAGAAAAGAAAAACATAGAGTCAGTGCATATATGTGTGTGACTGTGTTTGTGTGGATGGGACGTGTACCTTTGTGTGTAAACGTCTCCATGCATACAAACTGATATTTTGAGGTTTAGCTTCTCTCGCACAAGCTGCAATGCAGAGCCCCTTTAGGAATGAAGGGCTGCCCTGCTCTAGGTTCTGAGAGGATCTTCAGCTGACAGTCCTCCATTTTCGGCTTTCATTAGAAATTGTCTCTGCTGAAAGGAGCTGCCTAGCATGGGCCGCGCCCTCTTCCAGAAAGCAGATTCATGCAAGAACTCATCTGCAGCCATCCAGGGGCCACCTCAGGATGGTTCTGAGGCCCTTCCAGTGTTGGCTAAGGGGTCACTGAGGCCTCACTGCACGCTCCTTCTTCTCTCAGCTCCACCTGCCTCCTTACCATCCCAGGAGTATTTCCTCATGAACTTGCTGCAGTCATGTCTATCTCAGAGCCTGTTTTCTGAGGAACTCAGCCTGCAACAGTGGCCAGTTGTCCTTCCTTGTGCTGGGCCAGCCTTTATTCTGTCAGTGCATAGTGGCTACTTTTGCTAAAAATGATCTTTGTGCTACACAATGGTGGCAGAATCAAACAAGAGTTTGAAAAATAGGCAGCTTCTTCATCCGTCCTCTGCTTCAAGAGCAAACACATGAAATTCAAGTGAATGGCATTCTTCATCCACTCGGACAAACCATAGACCATGTCCAATTTCAGGATCTAGCTGCCCCTGGAATATCCTTCCTCCCAAGAAAACATTTGTCATGAGTGCCTGCTTTCCCTTATCAGCCACCCAGTATCTAGTTCATATTCTTTGGAGAAAAAGCCTCAAGTTCATTTGAGACCCCCTACTTCTTTGTTCTTGGTGCCTATGCTTAGGAGGGATTTACCTTCCTCCTCTCTCTACTGGAGATTGGGAGTATGAACATGGAAACCAAAAGGAATTTCATCCTCTAAGCCACAGTGATTGCCTTCCAAATATGATTGCCACCTGGCCAGGCCAATGACATTATGGTGCAGGATTTTGTTAGCTTTTTTGACAATAAGGAACTCTAATCTCAGCCCATTTTGTGCTGCTATAACAAAATATCTGAGGCTGGGTGATTTGCAAAGAGAAAAAATTTATTCCTCACAGTTTGGGAATCTGGGAAGTCCAAGACCAATGGATGAGTATCTGGTGAGGGCCTTCTAGCTGCATCATCCCATGGCAGAAGAGTGGAAAAGGGTGAACCCAGTCCACAAGATGCTCGGTATAACAACGCAAATCGATCCACAAAAAGGATGCCTAATACCCAATCACTTCTCGTACACTAAGCTCTCTATGCTGTCACATCAGCAACACCTGAATTTTAGAGGGAACACATTTAAACCACAGCAACCTTCTTTCCACTGATTGCTGTGCACCCACAGTAAGCTCAGCGCTATTATAAAATCAAGGCAAAGAAGATAGAACCAGGAGAAGGAAAGAGCTGGAGTTCAAGGCCAGCCTGGGCTGCACAGTGAGTTCAAAGCCAGCCTGATCTGCGTAGTGAGATTCTGACTCAAAAAACTAACAGTATCTTAGGCCATGCATACATCAATACTTTCCATGGACATGAGCTGATAGATTCTTTTTTCTTCTTTTGAGCCAATTTGCATTAAATTGTTGTCACTTGCATATGAAAGGGTCCCAATTGTTACAGAATTTCTAAGTGTAAGTGATGAGAGGAACTTGGATTTGCTCCAATAGTACATATGAAATGAAATAATTTGTACCCACTGCAACTTATAAGAAAGCTTACAATCTGAAGTCTCAACTGAGAGCCCTCCACTCTGGGAGAAGGGTGACCACTCACTATTCTTAATGTGTGCTTGTTTGCCTGGAGGCACAGCTTCCCCCACTACTTGTCTGCATTCCATAACCCAAGCCTGATCACTGTTAGGCTGGAAGACAGAGGTCAACAAATAACAGCCCACAGGCAAAATCTGGCCTGCCACCTGTTTTGATAGGACTCATGAAGCTAAGAATGGCTTTTACATTTTTAAGTGGTTGGGAGGAAAAAAAAAAGAGTAATATTTCATTGCTTGCAAAAATTATATTAAATTTATATTTCAGTGTTCATAAATAAAGTTTTATTGGAACCCAGCCATGGTCGTTTGTTTATGTATTGTCTATGGTTTCTTTCACACTAGAACAGCAAGGTTGAGTAGTTGTGACAGAGACTGTATGGCCCACAAAGTCTAAAATATTTACTACTTAGCCCTTTACAGGAGAAGTTCGCTAACCACCGAAAGTCTGGAGGTGTGCACCTTACAGTTCAATATCTAGCTTTGAGACACTGAATCACCAACAATGAAATGCATTTTGCTTTAAGTAATTTACATAGTTTCCCAAACTTTAGACAGCAAATATCTCAGAATATGAAAGCATTTTTAAAACTTGTTCCCAGGACCTAGTTCTGAGTCAAGCATACAGCGCATTCACGTAATAACATTTTGCTAAGTGAAAACAAAAATGAAATGTTAAATTAGACCACAGACCATTTCAAATGGAAAGCAAAAATAATCCCAGAAAATGTGATGCTGTCATTATTTTTTTAAATAAAATCTATCCAGACCTTCTTAGAGCAGAATTGTGTAGGCATTCAGGCCTGTGAGCTATGCTGCTAATTGACATCCATGTTTAAGTTTGCTCTCCCAGCAGGCTGCAATTTGACTAGGAATCTGACTTGTAGGTAGATGCTTGGATTCTAGCCCCAGAAAACGAGTCACAGAAATTATCTGTGCTTTAGCATCTGTGTCTGCAAGCTGGACAATAAGAGTTTACCTTCTGGGAGTTAGGAGGATTAAATAAGTTAACATGTAAGTAAAAATACTCTGAAATATTAGCTTTACTTATCATCCCTCACTTCTTGCATAAAAAATTGTGTGAATGACTTTTATTGCTCCTATTTTGTAATGCAAAAACTATGGGAAAGTGAACTAACCCCACCAACATAGAGTAAGTCTCTCATGAAGAGTGAACCTTCAACCACAGTTTTCTGACTATCAGTTTCCAATATGCTAGAATGCATTTTCCATGATAAAGGAATTAGGAAGTATTTGTGCTGTACAATACGTAGAGGTCAAACTCTCCAAGATGGGGCCAACCATGTAACTGTGGTGATGTAATATATCATAGGAGAAGCACATAGAACAGGAAAGCAACTCACCTCATGACAACCAGGAAGAAAAGAGAGAAAGAGAAAAGAGGTCAGGAACCCGACATGTCCATCGTAGCATATGGCCTTCCTTCCCACCCCCTCAGCTGCTCTTCTTAGGGCCCTCGTGTGGTCCAATCTAGCCATCATCTATCTGTTTGCATCTAACCTCTGCACAGTGGTTGGAGGAGTTGGTGACATCTTCCTATGACTCCTGCATGTGGCTTACAGGCTTTATCTGTGTTTCCCCTTACAGCACTTGTCAAGCCTAACTTTTCTTTCTCGGCCTTTTCTTCCCAATCTTTTCATGCCATAGCACTGCAGGACGCTCTCTTCCTTTCTCCTTCTGTATACACACCCTCAATTATTTCGCACCACCCCATGGTTTTCATGTGCTGGTTCCTTCCAAATTTCTGTCCCATTTTCATTCTCCTAAAGGTCAGATCGTTATGACCAACTATGTCTTTATGTATCTCTTAGAACCTCAGACTTGCCATGTATAAGACTTAATTCTTGCTTTCTTTTCTCAAAACTTGATCTGGTCCATCTCCCTCATTTTAGCAAATGATCCTGAGTGTGGGCTTAAGAGAGAAAGAGGAATGAAGGCTTTCTGTGTTGGTCAGCTTGCCATTGCCGTGACAAAATACATGAGAATCTCAACTGGTGAGGTGTTGTGGCTTAGACTTAGAATGTCCCCCCAAATCCTCATGTGTTCAGAGACAAGGCTATCAGAAGGTGATTGGGTTACAGGGGTGCTACACTTACCAGTGAATTCATCCACTGATGAGTTCACCAGCTGAGTGCATTATTAGGATGTGGGATTTCCTTAGAGATGTGTCACTGTGGGTGTGACCTGGTATTTATTCTTTCTTCCCGGTTTCTCTCTTCATTCTGTTTTCCGCCCACAGTGTTATGATCAGCCTTTCTCTGCCAGACCCTTCTACCTTTCCTTTCTGCTGTGGAGCCAGCCAGTTAGGGACTGAAGTGGCTAAAAACTATGAGCCAAGAGAAGCCTCTCATCTTTTAAGTTGTGGATGTTGGCTATTTTATCCCAGTGACAGAAAAGTCGCTAAGACATGAGGAAAGTTCTGTTTGTAATTCAGTTTCAATCTGTAGTCACTTCACCTAGCTGCTTTTACACCTGTGGTGAGATGGTGAGGTAGCTTATCGGGGCAGAAGTGCATATAATGATGGAGGAAGGCTGCTCAACTCATGACAGTCAGGAAAGAAGAAGACAAAGGAAGAGGAGGAGGAAGAGGAGGAGGAGGAGAAAGGAAGGGGGCGGGGAGAGAAGAGAGAAGAAGGGAAGTAGGACTCAGTATCCCGTCAAGGGCACACGCACCGTGACCTCACTTCCTTCCACTAAGTCCCTACTCTTAAAGGGTTCATCACTCCCAGTAAGCAGCGCCACAGACTGGTGACCAAGCCCTTAGCACATGGCCTCTGGGCTAAACTTCGGATCCAAGCCATAACAGAGGGGCGCTCTAAGTCTCTAGGCTGAGCAACCTGGTGAATGCTATGTGTCGCATGCGTTTCCCAGGCTCATCACCTCTCATTAGGCAGAGATCCAGATAGGGACAGGGCTACACATAAACATGTGGAAATAGCTATGGATTGGTATATAATTCTCACCTATCTCCCTCCTAAAAAACTGATAAGAAATTAGATAGACAGACAGACAGACAGACAGACTTGTTCAAATGACAGCTAAATACACTATGCCAAAATTTCATGCTTATTTTCTGAAGTTTTCACTTCACAACTGCTTGTTCTGGGGTCAAGTAGATATATTCAAGTTTTTAAAGCTTGCGTAAAAGGTATAGGGAGAGAGTGTCTGTGCTTGATTAACAAGTATTATCCCCACCGTGTGACTCATGTCTGCTACACTCTAGGCCAGTGATGGCAAACCTTTTAGAGCTCAAGCACCCAAGCTGCTACCGAAAACCCACTTACTTATCACAAAGTGCCAACATTGCAATTAAACCTGAATACTGAGGTTTTAGTTTAGAAAAAACAACTTTTGCCGCATGCTCAGTTTCCGGGGTAACTTGGCTTATGGGGCAACTTGGCTTACTGGCCAGCAGAGAGGGCTCTGTGTGCTTGCCGTGGCACATGTGCCACGGTTCGCCACCACTGCTCTAGGACAACATGAGAAGCTGAGGCCAATGCCTGCTGTCATGCAGCCTAAGATCTAGTGCGCATCTAGACTGGAAAGGAAGAACTCAAACTGATTACAAATGACAGGATCATTTACACAGCACATCTGAAGGGATCTGCCAAAAATCTCATAGAACTAATAAACAAGGTTTCAGAATACAAAAGCAATATGAAAGAGGAAACTACTTCTACATATTAGCAGTGAACAATGGAGATTGTGATTTCAAGCTGTAATTTACAATAGCACCAAAAATATGAAAAAGGGATGATTTTGACAGTAGATGTGAAAGATCTGCATGTTGACCACAACAAAATAATGTGAGAGAAATTAAAGAAGACCTAAATAAATGGAGAGATACAAACTATTCACGGGTTGTAAGACTCGGTGTTATTAAAATGTCAATTCTTCCCAAGTTGATTTAATATCTCAATCAATCAAAATCTTAGCAAGGTATATGTAGAAATTGACAAGCCAATTCCAAAATTTATGTAGAAATACAAAGGACCAAGAATAGACAAAACAATTCTGGAAAAGAAGAAGAAAGCTGGAAAGTGAAAAGTGAATACTAATTTTAAGAAGTATTATAAAACTATATTAATCAAGACTACATAGTATTGTCATAAGAATAGACAAATATATGGAGAAAATAGAACAGAGAATCCAAATATAAAGCCATATATATATATATATATATATATATGCATATATATATACATATATATGGATTTACACATATTCACAAATTTTATTTTGCAAGGGAGGAAAAGAAAGAATAACATTTTCAATGAATGGAATTAAAACAACTATATATTCATATGCAAGAAAATGAACTTGAAACCATACCTCATATATCTCATGACAAATTAACTTAAATTGAAGCATAGACCTACAGGTAAAAATGTAAAACTATAAAATTTCTATAACACATATGAGAAAGTCCTTGTGACATTTGATTAAGCATAATTCACAGAAGAATGAACCAATAACTTCCATTTCATCTGACTTAATTTCTGCTCCTCAAAATACTGTTAAAAAATAAAAAGGGGAATCCACAGGCTGATAGAAAATCTTTGCAAAATATAATCTGATAAAAGACTTGTACTTAGCATATATAAAGAACTCATAAAGTTTGGCCATTAGAAAACAACCTACTAAAAAAGGACAAAATATCTGAACAGACATTTCCCTAAAGGAGACATGTAAATAACACAAAAGGCATGTGAAAGGATACTGTACTTAACATTATCATTCATTAGGAAAGTACAAGCTGAAACTGTAAGACATCGCCACACCTTCTGGAATGACTGAAATAGACATGAACTGACCATAACCCACTGCGGAGAAACTAAAACTATCATAACCTGTTGGTGGGGTTACAAAATGTCAGCTCTTCTGCAAAAGAGCTGAGAAGGCTTCTAAAATGCTATGTGTACATCTAATCTGTGATTCAAACATTCTATTTGCAGGTACTAACCAAGTAATAATGAAATATATGCCCACTCCAGGAGGTGTACGTGAATAATCTTAGCACTTGATCTGTAACAGCCTCAAACTGAAATAACACAAATGTCAACCAGCAGATGAACAGATAAAGAAATTATAGTAAATCCATACAGTGGAATGAGACTCAGAAGTAAATAAAAATGAATGATTAATATGTGTAACAGCATGAGTGAATCTTCAAATAATTATGATGAGTGAAAAAATCCATACAAAAAGGAGGACATACTATAAGATTCTGTTTATATGAAACTAGAAAATGCAGCTTAATCTATGGTGGCAGAAAGTAGATGAACGTTTGCCTAGGGTGGGGGACTAAGGAGGACTAGCAAGGAGGGCTGACCAAGGGACAACTTGTGGATGTCATGATGTATTCTTTTTTTCTTTTTCTAAGTCCTGGGTATGGAACTCAGGGCCTTCACTCTGAACTACATCCTCAGCCCTTTTCAGTTTTCTATTTTGAGACAGGTTCTCCCTAAGTGGTTAAATTGCCCAAGCTAAGCTCAAACTTTTCATCCTCCTACGGCAGGCTCCCAGAGGCAGGCAGCACCACACCCAGATGGTGATAATTTCTTTAAGGATTGTGGAAATGGCTTCACAGGGGTAACCATACATCAAAACTCATCAAATAGACTGCCCATGTTAAATATGTAGCATGTAGCAGTCACTTTCCTGTCACTGGGACAAAAACACCTGAAACCTAAACTTCAAAGAAGAAACGTTTATTTTGATTTGTGGTTTTAGAGGTTTAAATCCATGGTCAGCTGGCTCCAGGCTGTCACTTGGATTGGCGGAAAAGGCGTGGCAGAGGACAGCTGCTCAAGGGGTGCCAGCAGGGAAGAAGACCCACGGAGAGCGAGAGCAGAGGTTACTTCCAAAGGTCCATCCTTAGGACTCATCTCCTCCTCTGGGCCCTGCTCCTAATAGCACTTTCATCTATGAACTCATGAATGGATTAGTCCGCTGAAGAGTATAACTCCCCTCCATGATTCCAACCACCTCTGAACACATGAGGCTTTTGCAGGTATTTTAGGTCAAACTATACCATAAGTATTGTAAGTCAATTATACCTTACTAAAGTTTTCTGGGTCAAACATTTCAGCTCCCCAGAATAGTATACTTAAGGCCATTAACAAGGTCTGGACCCAGGTGTGTATTGTTGACCCCAACACAGACCTTAGGCGATGGCTTGGGCTGTCAGATGAGCCATTTTCTTTTTTTCCAGACTGGGGATTGAACTTGGGTTCTTGCGCTTGTGAAACAGGTGGCGGAACCACTGAGCTAAATCACCAGCCCATATGAGCCATTTTCTGAGGCTGAATGTATATGAAAGTGTTAACTATGTGAAAAGCTGTGGAAGGAGATGGTAGATTTGAAAAGTCAGTGAGGAGGAGGAAGAGCATCTCTGAAAGAGGTAGCATCTCACAGGAAAATTCTAGAAGAAGGTGGGGTGTGTTCCTCTCAGCACAGAAGGGATGCTGTGGTGGTTAATTGTAGGTGTCATCTGTCTGGGCTAAAGGGTGCCCACAGAGCTGCTAAAGCATTCTTTTTGGATGCCTCTGTAGGGTGTCTCTGGAGGGATTCACACTGGAATCAGGGGACTCGGTCCAGAAGGTCTGCCCTTCCAAATAGGAGCAGTCTGAGAAATTAGAGTCATTCATAGGAAAATGGGTACATATTGGGGATATGCTCTTAAGTGAAATAAATAAGTCACACATGTGTAAATACCGAATAGTTTCTCTGATGTGAAAAACTATAATAGGACACAAGATCCTAATGGGATAATTAACAATGTGAAATAGGAAGAAAAGGGCTAAAGGTGTAGGGAAAGTTGGAAGGGTAGGGGAAAGGTAATAAAGGAAAGGAAAAAATATGAGAAAATGAAAAAATGGAAATAAAGTGTTTGAAAATGGGGAGGAGAAGAGGGGGTGAAGGGAGGGCAGGGACAAGGGAAAAAATGAGAACCAAGACCTGTCATGTAAAGGTATAAGATCCCAGTAATGAATGTAACTGTATTGTATACCTAGAATGTACCAATAAACTCAATAAAAAGAAAAGAAAAAACAACAACAACAACAACAACAAACAAATAGGAGCAGTCTCCATCTTATTCACTGAAGGCCACATTAGAAAATGGAAGGCAAGGATGAATGGTCTCCCTCCTGCAGCTCGAACTCCCATCTGTTCCTGCCCCTGGATATCAGAGTTCTCAGGCCTCTGGCCTTGTACCATATTTTGGCACTGGTTTTCTCTAGCTTTCTAGCTTGTATGCAGCATATTGTGAACATTCTCATAAAAAGCCCATAGTAAATCTCTTACATATCTGAATGTATACCTACACCTATCAATCCATCATTCAATCAAGTGGTTGATCAGTCTCTGTCTCCTATGGTCCTGTTTCTCTGAAGATCCCTAACACAGAAGCTGTGATGAATGTCACTTTGCTCACGCCTTTACTGTGATGGATGACACTTTACTCACTTTTCTTCTCAGAGAAGAGGGCTTTGGGGAATAAAAGACAAAAACAGTTCATGCTGCAAATCTGTTGCTTCTTTGAAAGACCCTCAAGTCCTCTTGCTCCACCATCAAAAGGGCAACCATAAACTCGTAGATCCAAGTTCCCTGCAATAACCAAATTCACCCAGGACTGGAACAGGCCCCATCTCCAGCCCGAACAGCCCCCAGAATCCTGCTACATCTGCTGAGAGGCTCTTCTGGGAAAAGGAGCATGATTGGCCTGTGTCTTGGCTGCTCTTCTTGTTTCTGAGACAAAATATCCAACAACCAAAGTTAAAGGAGGAAAGGTTTATTTGGCTCACAGTTTGTAGAGGTTTCAGTCCATGGCTGGCTGTCTTCAAGGCAGGGTGGCAAGGCATAGAGGCATCTAGGAGGAGAAACAGTTCATGGCAGGCTGAAGTAGCAACTATTCTGCAAATAACAAGCAGCAAGTGATCCCAGTCCTCTCTGTCTTTATATCTTATCCAGGCTGCCCTCTCTTAATCCTATCATCACGCCAGGAATTGATCCATCGTCATATCCTGAATCCAAGCATCACACACCTTAGATTCAGCCACCTCCAAAACAGCCCCACCTATGACTAATGAAGCTTTGAGGGGACAGCGAGGCACAAACTAACAGCCTGATGGAAACATGCACAGCCCCAGGCACAATGTCCACACTTGCTCAGCTGCGTTGGGCAACCTCGGGGCATTGCTTAACCTTGCTGCACCTCAGGGTATTTACCTATACATGTAGGATCTATGCTGCAGACTATTTCTGCTTCTAATTCTTGGACTTCAGGAGACCATAAAAGCAGTGGTTCTTTGGGAATAATAAAATTATAATTACACACAAAGGATGTTTGCCAAAGAACACTGTACCCAGTAGTGTACACAGTAGTGGCCAACTGCTGTAGAGGACCCAGGGCCCCCTGTGTTGGGCGGGGGTTGGGGGTGCACCCAAAGTGCAGTCTGCTGAAGCCTCCACATGCACACCCTCCTTTAGACTGTCACCCTCCTTGTTACTTGGGAGGCTGTACCCTTTCTTGGGAGGGCAGCCCCATCCAATGACAAATTAATGAAGGGTAGCAAGAGCAGGATGGCTCTGTGGTGCCATTTTGGTGGGCTCTGGCTGAGGCTAGATCCCTGTGAAGTCCACAGCTTTTACTGGCTTCTTCTCTGGCCCTCTTCTGCTTCACCCAAAACCTTGAGTTCTCCCTAACAGCACACCCTTGATAAATTACTGGCATAGGAGTCCAAGACAGTTTTGTTCTGGAAACCCTACCTGAATATTCTGAACCTTCTGAGACCTTTCAATGGCAGATCTAGCAGTCTTTGCCCTAAATCATTGTGTACCAGCTTCTCCCAGATGATCCTACTGTCCCCTTTCCTGGGACCCTCCTTGGAATACCGAGGCATCTAGGGCCCAGAACCTGGATCACTCCTGCGTGTTTTGTTCATATTCTCTTTCAAAAAACACATTCTCAATAGCTTTAATTTAATCAAAACATTCTTGACTGAGATCATTAAAGCCTCTGAGAGAGGCATTTAATTCTAAATTCACCATATCCACTGCGTAGCAGTTGAGTAACTGAAAAATCAACTTTATGTCATAATAGTTTGTTAGAATGTTTGTTTACTCTTCATCTGAGACACACTAATTAAAACAAGAGGCCTTCACAAGCAATCCAGTTAGCAAACAGGATGGGTTAATAGATAAGGAAGGCTGGTAATTACAGGAAAGCCCATATCCCTGCCCACATGTACTGGGTGTCGAGGGGAGGATGAAGAATTCCCACTGTGTCATGTCTACTCAATGGGATTCCACAAAATATATTTCTCTACCCATCTCCTCAGTCATTAGTGCATCTCCAGAACATCTCTCAGAGACATTTGTTTTTGTTGGGGACTCACCTATCACCAGACCTTCTTGAATTCATCTTGAAGGGAAGTGGCTAAAGACCCCTGTGAACTTCTATTTCATTAGGGTAGAGCGATTTCCACTTTCCCACAGACCTGGCTGGAAAAGTGTGGTCCGCACTCCTGCTAGCACTGGCTCCTCCTGCAGGAAGCAGAACCATCCCAGAAGGGCCTCACAAAGGACTGGACCTGGATCCACCTAGGGAGCCTCAGCCAGCACTTCCACCTTCCCACAGACATGGCCCTCATATTCCAGATTCAGAGTCAGGAGGTCCTGCTACTGACTGAGAGCGCAGGCATACTGCCAAGTACAGACACCTGAGGGCCAGGGGTATATTTGCTACAGTGCTGAGCAGCAGATCTGTGCCCGCAGTGACCCCTTCCAGTGTGGCTTTCCACTCCTTCTGGCCTGGTCTACCTTTATGCATAACTGCACATACGAAGCGATTTTCTCTCCACTTCTCTTCCTAACATGTCCAAGGCCAGTTACTCAATATCCTGCTGTGACGCTGCCCAGGAAACCCTTGCTCCTGGCTCTTTCCCCCTCCGTTCACAGCCTTGAGTGCTCAGGCCCATCTTCACCCCCAGGCCTACAGGTCTCCCTCTCTCCCCTACCGTGGCAGGAGGCCAGGCTCCTCACCTTCCCAACTCCAAGATGGCAGAGGAGAAGAAATTGTGGAGCTCAGTTTTGAGGAAGGAAATAGGGACAGAAAGATGTGATTGGAGCACTGTCATACGGCTGGATGGGGGTCTAATCTGAGGTCATATCGCTCATTTTAATGTCTAATCCACATTAAGATGCAAATAATGACAAGCTGATTCCAACCACATTACTCATCTTTGTAAGCCCTAGGCTCTTTTTGTAAGTTCTCTTATACAGTTTCAGACTTTCAGAAACTAAAAAGACTAATAAGGCAAACGTTACCATGATGATACTGTGATCGTATTTAATGTACATGTGAATTATGAAAGCATAAAATAATGTAATAAAAATATTAAGAAAGTTCCTCTTCGATGGGAAATTTGAAAATAGGTGAATATGAAAAAACGACAGCACTATGAACACAGCGGTCTTGAATCAGGTACATTAGGTAGATATGATTGTGAGCTTGATAGGCTTGAGAGAGGTGCAAGGAATTTGGAAAACGCACTTCCAGGTGTATATGGCTGGGTAATGGACGTGTGGCCTTGGCAACTATATCTGGTCCCGAGCCCCTTCCTTTCAGGCTCTTCTCCCTGCTCTCTGCTTCCTAAAAGCCATCAGTTAAGCAGTTTTCCTTTGCCATGATATTTCTACCTAGGAAACAGCTGACCATGGATGGAAATCTCTGAAATTATGAGTCAATTAAATCTCTTTGCCTCTGAGTTGTGGATATCGGACATTTCTGTAACAGCAATGGAAAAGGACTGACAGTATATGTTGAGAAATTCTGACACTTGTTGCCGTTGAGGTAGGTAAGGAACCCAAGCGCTCCATAAGGGGACGGATGCCATTCTTTATGCCTGCTGCCCACTACAGGCCTGGTAAAAATAATAGACAGGTGTTAGCCAGAGAAGACAGAAATGAACGATGTTCCCACTCTGAGGGCCTGCAGCTTCTGGCCCTGGACAGAGGCTTTTTGCCTTCCATGACCCTGGAACAAAACACTCCTGTGACTTAGGACTTTCTCCTGGAGGGGTCTGGATTTGAAAAGTGTCTGACTCCCCACCAAGGAAACCACGCTCAGTGCTAAAATATTTGGAGTTCTGTACACCAAAAAGGGAGAGGACAATAGACCATATGTAGCCAGCTAGGAAACTAAGATGGATATCTAAAGGAAGCATCTCTAGGCCAAGGACAGTTCCTGTCTTCTTACCACCATTAGGGAAAGTCTGTCCTGACACCTTGGCCTTTTCTGTCCAAGAAACCCTGGCATTTTTAGTTGCCACAAAAAAGTCACTCAGTCTCTGTAGCCATCTTGAATTTATACTTGAAACCAACTCTCTCTTCACTCTCACTAGTAATTTATTGAGTACTTCATGTGTCTTAGCTTCTACCCCTAAGTATCTCTTAGATAACTGATTTAATTTTCTTAATATCTGTCTAAGGTTGGTATCTTTGTTCCTACCTCCCAGATGATGAAGGGAAGAGGTAAAGAGTTAACTCCCACAGCCATTCTCTGAGAAGTGGCGCTGGTTCTGACAACCATTCTCCTTCGGACCATTTATGCTCCTTTCCCTTCCCACCTCTGTCCTAGATGCCCAGCTGTGCACCGGTCCATATGGCAACTACAGCTTCACAAGGTAAACCAAGCAGGTCAGCCTGGAGGAGATCACGAGTCACCCCTGCGATCTTCTTCTGCTGACCAGAGGTCACAGCAGCCACTACCACCCCAAGCCTCATGGCACCAAGGCCAGCCCTTTCATGCGGCCCCTCACCATTCACTGGGGGCCAACCACAGCCTGGATCGTGCAGGTAGGTTTCCCACACCTCCCTGGGCCCTATCTGCACCTTCGCTCACTCTACCTTCTCTGCCTGGAGCTCCTCATTCCTTCTCGACTCCAGCAGGATCCCCTTTCTTAGAGCCAAATTGAACACTAATCTCCCCTATTCCTGTGACCCTGGGGGCTCTTCTTTTCTGGTTTTTCTGTGTTGGTTTTGGCAGCATATATAAATAATATCAATATAAATGATATCAATAAAGCATGCAGATTTGGAGTAATTCCACAGGGACTGAGAGAGCAGAAGGAGTAGGAGACCTGGATTTTGTTTTATTAACATAAATTAATTCCTACTAATAAAACATTATAAATTCCAAAGACAGCCTATCTTTCCGCTGAATATGGGTCATGAACTATCAGTTTGCAACCTGTCTCTGAAAGTATGTGTGGTATGTGTCTTCCCACCCCGTATCCAAGTCCAGATGGCCCTGCACCAGTCCCCCGACTTTTTACATGACTGACTTGATTTCCCCCAGAGGAAGCTCCTGCCTCCTTTGCAAGGGTGAGAAAGGCATAGCTAATCCCATTTTCCTTAGCACTCCAGTTATCAGGAATCACATGGTCCAAACTGAGCTAAATCGCAGATGTTATTTCTACTTTTAATTCTTCTTTTTTTCTAATGTTATGCTTTCATTATATTTCTGTCTGTGCTAAACCATCTCAGAAATATCATGACATATATAGGGAAGAATTAAATTAATGTATGAAGTAAATTAGTTTTGGGGGTATGATTTCAAATCTCATGAGGTCAGGGAGCATTCTTTTCCCTTTCCTTTGCTTGACCAGTTTCAAGGCCCATCCTGGCATGTGTATTTCTCAAGGCATCCTCAACGAAAAGCATTTTTGGAAGAAGATGGAATGGCTCCATACTACAGAGTAGTAAGGAAGATGGCGCTGTGGTGCATTCCTGTAATCCAAGCACTCTGAGGCAGGAGCACTGCAAGTTTGAGTCCAGCCATGGCAACGTAGTAACCTAGTAGGATTCTGTCTCAAAATAAAAATAAAGGATAGAAATGTAGCTCAGTTTGAAGGCCTTGGTTTAATGCCCAGGACTGGGGAAAAAAAGAAATAAATAAAAATAAGAAGTGAAAAACCAGTAAGGGGAAGAAAATGAAAACATAGCCACTACTGGCTCTGTGGGAATGGACTTAAATAACAATCTGGGATTGATGAATTCCAACAATCAGTGTCTGCTGCTCAGGACTCAAACTCAGAGAGGTCTGTAGGGCTTGGATAGCATTTCTTCTCTTAATCACTCTCCCCAAGACCCTTCCAAGAAAGGGAGAGTAAATGCCCCAGAGAAAAATCTGGGTGAAATTTACAGAAAGAATGGATGTGCTAAATGGATCTCTTTGAAGTATATTGAACTGAGCCAGACCCCATAGAGTTGGAGAATCTGGCATGAGAACATTCATTCATTTCTCTATTTCTTGGGAATCTAATGGGCCCCATCATAGCTAGAATAAATCATGACCCAGGGAAGGAGTCCTGACTTAGGAAGTTGGAAAAGGAGGAAGCAGAGGTTCTCAGAGATTTTCTTCCCAGCTCAAGAACAGGACCCCTACCTGATCCTCCAAGTGACACCCCCCTCCCCAACACCATAGTAACCTCAGATGCTCCCTTCTCCAAGCAGCCTTCTCTGCCCTGCCCTGGAAGTGACACCCTATTCTCCAATGGTGCTTTTCCTGCCTGACATCATTCTTCTCATTCTCAAAGTGGTGAGGCACCGACAATCAACAGGCAGTGGGATGAGTGGGTTAAGAATTTGAATCAGGAGCTACAAAGCCCTGGATCAGAGTTCTAGCCTCTTCAGTTGTCAGATTTCTGACCTGGTGTGATTGGCTCCATTGCCTCATTTGTTAAACGTGGATTATAATGAAGGCATGTAAGGATTGTCCAGAGGATGCACAGATGTTCAGTGAACATTCCCTTATTCCATAAGCATGTGCTGAGTAACTACTCCATTCTAGCATCTTCTTATCCTCAGAGGATGCAGCAAGGAAGAAAACAGATGAGTCCCCGCCCTCCCGCATAATCACATAAATTAACACAGCATAGTGTGAAGTACAATGAGGAAAGGAAGGAGGGCACAGTGGAAATCCACCTTTCCTAGGGGGGACTTGATCCCCAGCTGCAACAGATTATCATCAGCTGTTGGTCCCCAGCTGTCCACCCTGAGGATGGACTCCAGCTGCAGAGAGCAGCCTTGACAGAGGTCCCAGCCTTGCTGAGACAGCTGCTGCCTGGGAACTAAGTAAAGTGGACTGCAAAATCTTGGCCATCACGGCCCCCTGGTTGGCACTCTGATGGACGGTACTTGTTCCCAAGCTGCCTGCATCACGGTTTAACACCTTCCTCTGTCCAACATGTTTCTATCTCTTGGTTATACGGAAGTTGATTCCTCTTAAAATATCCTGCACCCCAAACTCTATTTCTGTGTCTGCTTCCTTTTGGAGAACCTAACTTGGGACACAGAGCAAGAAGATCAAATGCACTTGTGACTTGGGGAGGGATTCAGGCAAAAGCTTTCTGCAGAGGAATCATTTGAGCAGAACTAGAAGGAAGGATAGGGACGATGAGACTGGGGAAGACTGGTCCACAGCAAAGACGTTGGGAAGGAGCACTTGCCAGGAGGCCAGTGTGATCAGAAAGCAGTGTGAAATGGAAAGGAGTAGGAAATGAAGTTAGAAGGAAGATGCTGGCCTGGATCATGCTTAGGTCATAAAAGTGACTGGCTATTACTCTACAGTGTGAAGTCATGTAGTCAGGTATTTTTTGTTGTTGTTATTGTTTTTAGTTTTGTTTTGCAGTATTGCAGATTGAATTTGGGGCCTTCACACTCATCTGCCTCTCTACCCCCACCTCCTTTTTAAAAATGTTGAGACATAGTCTTGTTAAACTGCTCAGACTGGGCTCAAATTTTCCCATCCTCCTGCCTCAGCCTCTCAGAGTGCTGGGATCATGGGGATGTGCCACCACGCTGAGCTGTGAGGGTGGCTTTGACCTGGCAAGCCCTGTCTTGTTTCAATTGGAGTACTCTGCCTGGTGGGAGGACAATCGGTTGGGGAGAGAGTGCAGACAAGTAGCCTAGCTTAGAATATTTTGGGTGGCCTCAGCTGGAGACAACCAGAGTTGCTATTAGGTGGCTGTCTAATGGTTGCAGTTGTAATACAGAAGGAATGTAGTAGTAGTAGTAGCAGTAGTTGTTACTGTGCGAATGGTTGGTAGATCAAGGATAAGGAGTTCTCTTTCATCTCAGGCATTCGGCTTGCCATGCAGGGCTTTCAGGCAGCTCATTTGCATAAAGTCCATCTGCATAAAGCCTCCCAGGGTGTAGTGGGTGTGTCAGAGCAGCTCCTCAGTGATCATAGCCACACACGGAGCTGCAGCTGGTCTCATGTTAGGCTATTCGAGAACACACTGCATCCAACTACTCAGTGTCCAGATTCCGCCCCAGCTTTGCAGATGTTGATTTCATTTTCCAGAAAGTTTTCTCACCTATTTCAGCTGCAGTGCAGGCGGCTGAGCAGAGAATATTTCCTTCATTCCAGCAGCTGTTAACCTCGCCCAGGATGCAGCCCAGGCAATGTGGCTCTTCCTCTCTCTGTTTCTTCTCTTGGACTGTTTCCTTTCCCTGGGATTTCTCTTTGTCTGCCTCCAGGACCCGCAGTAGGCTTCTGCTACTACAAACAGGTATCTCACCTCGCTCCAGAGAGGGATCTCGAGGCCCAAGTTCCGAAGCGAATTCCATCATCAACTAGACTGAGTGAGGAGCTTATGAGGCCAAGGCTGATACTAACTATACTTCACATTCCCTGGGCACTTTGCTTCGTAATGAAGCCGGGGTGTCAGACAGCCCAGCCGAGAGCTAACATACCTGTTTGAACGAGTCCTGTGCCAATGGAAACACGTCGGAAAAGAGAAAACATTTAGCCGACTATCTAATGCAAATGGGTTCTTTTCAGCCAAATGAAGAATGATCACCTGTATACGACCACAGGAGTATGTTAAGTGTTAATACATAGTAACGCATTGAGCCTCCCTTCGTCAGTATTGGTGAAGTAAAGTCCCTGCAAATACATATGGTGACAAGCTTTTAGACCCTGCCTGGCCCACCCAGAGTCAAAACACAGCTGAGCCAGGCTCATCTCTATGAAGCTGCCATTTTGTGGCACTCACCCCGGGATGTTTATATAGCCAGTGTCAGAATACAAAAAATGTTTAGGTTTGTCTGCATGGAATTAAGAGGTATGAATTTCTAAGTGACCCTGTTTAATCAAAACCTCCACTGAAACACCATTTAGCGCAAACCCTATCAGCAAATTTCAAAATACAGATTTCGCTGGTAAAACAGCCCCATGTTGCTGTTTCCTAGTCAAATATGTATTTAGCCCCCCGAGAATCCTTTTTACTAAGCCAGCAGCTCCGGCATGCACAATGGTTTAATCGTATATTGTTCTCCGAGTACTAACCCTTTACAAATCATCTGACATAAAAAGAAAAATAAGTAACATTGTAAAGACAGTAATGAGAACTGTTGAGCTAAAGTGCCTCTTAAAGAAATCCTAATAAATTCCAGAATTTCTAGTCTTCTGGCAAGCTTTCCATTTAGAACAAAATCATTGATCAATGGCTGCAACGAGACGGCATTAGGCTTGCATGCCTCCGGAGCAGGGAAAACTCATAGACGAAAGATGACATTTAAGGAAAAAAAGCTGACATTGAGTCCATCACTGTCATCGCTTCTGCCATAAAGCAGCTTCAAATATTAAAACATTTTTCATCTGTGCTGCATTATTGGCACCAGAAATTGTTTTCTCTCTGTCTGGTGCGCACTTGAACTGCAGCAGCGCTCCCCGGAGACTCCGGATTGTTACCAAGGCCTCATAACATATTGGCAGTTGACGTGGTGGTGTTCGTGTACACTTGCCACTCATGGGGAGCCGCCCCTCCCCCGGCCCGTGCAGGGACTCTGGCTCTGCTGTGGCCTCTCAGGGCCAGAGGGTGGATGCACTCATGGCCTGTGGCTCCTTGGATTTGCAGATTTCCTTCCCATCCCCACACCTCTGCCCAGGTCCCCTCCTGGGGCCCAAGCCGCCCCTGCTCAGAACTGGTTTTGGCTGCCCTGATCCCTTGAGGACTCCACAGCCCTTTGGGCTTAGAAGGCTTTGGATGCAGAGGCAAGTCTTAGTGCTAGGCAGGCATAAGCTGTTTTTCCTTACACCCGACAGCTCTGGAGCTCATGCATACAGGGCGCCACGATAAGATTCAAGGGAATAAAGAAGGTTCAGCTTCTGTGACTGTCTGCACAGCACTTAGGAACAAAGACAGTGACATGCTGACCTGGTTAGGTGCACAAGATCCCCTTGGAGGATGCCCAGGGCCTCCTGTGGATCTGACAGCCTGTGATGGATGGCTGGTGTCCTGTGCAGCACAGGGAGGATCACTTTGAATAGAAAAGGTGCTGCTCCTTGGGAACCTCTTAGCTCTTGCTGCTGGATGCTCCAGGGTGCCTGTGCACCCAGAGCTCCAAGAAAGACACTGTCAAGGTGCACCCACATGGGAGGAGGGGGCAGCAGAAGGCTGTCATTGTGCCTTCTCTAAGAAGACAAGTTTCCAGGGTCCTGGAGTTATTCCCGCTGGTGTCGCCCTTAATGCCCCTCACTGAATCCAAACCCTTCACCCTGAAACCTTGTCCAAAAGCTCTTGTTCTTTTCTCTCTCCCTCTCTCTCTCTCTCTCTCTCTCTCTCTCTCTCTCTCGGAGAGACCCAGTGCTCTCCCTACATGTCTGGGGCTAGTAAGGGATGAATGGCAGGTAAGTGGATGACAAGAGTCCTGGGTGCCCTGATTAGCCCCACGCTTGCATGACCTCAGCCCTAGCCAGGGTTGAGGTGTACTTTCTGGATACTTGGGGCACAGTGGACAGGCACAGTGCTTATTCAAGTCCCTGGCCTCGGTCTGCCTCTGGAGAGCAGGATAGCCAGCCAGCTCCTCCAAGAGCCATGGTCCTAGAGTCCATTATACTTTCAGGGCATTAAATAAAAGCTTTTTTCACCTCCACTGAAATCAGAAGAAGGCTGGGCACAGTGGCACACACCGGTAATTGTAGTATGCTGGGACGCTGAGGCAGGAGGAAAGCAAGTTTGAGCCCAGCCTGGGCAACTTAGAGGTTTACCAGGCTCTCTTTCAGAATAAAAAATGGGTGGGGTTATAGCTCAGTGCCAAGCTCCTAGACTTAATCCCCAGTACCAAGAAAAAGAAATCAGAAGAAAAAAATTTATGTTTAGGGTTAAGTTCTATATATATCATTGCATCCATGCAGATGTAAAATGGAATTTCAAACATTTTCTTGCAGAAGAAGAAGCACACAAAAACAAAAGTGCATTGGCCCTGCCAGAGGAGCACCGAGCCAATTCTCAGTGATTGGTCAGTGTTCCTCCAAAGCCTAGAAGTGACCCGAGAGCTGCTGAGTGGTACCCAAGAAGCCCCACTCCTGCTCTCAAAGTCTTTGGCAACTTCGGCTCCTGAAGCCATGGCTAGGCCTTGGGCATGGGAGGGGACTAGTGGGCTGTTGCAGCTCAGGGACGCTTGTGCACAGCAGGCGGCAGACTGCAGACCCTTTACTGCTGGGTCTCCTCCGCCTCCTGGATGCCAGGAGACCCAGCTCTGCAGTCCAAGAGCTGCTACCCAGAAAGGAGGTGTAACCAGTCCACAAAGAACCTCATAAATAGGTGTGACGCATGGGTCAATCAAAGCAATAAAATCAAATTTACAAACATGAACTTCAGCTTAGGGGGAATGGGACAGATGTAGCCGAGGGACTGGGGCAAACCCCGTATTAGTGAATGGTGGGGAAAGGTCAGGACGGCTTAGACACATGCCCCTGTGCTTTCTCCCAAATGAGCCTTCGCTCTAAACCCTTGGGCCTGGGTCTGATGGCCTGTAACAGGCTCCTCCTGCAAAGAAGTCCTCTCCCCGAGATGCCCTCAGTGGCCCTCCATCCTGAGCAAGATCATGCAGGTGTGTTCTACTACCCATAAGGTATGTTGTGCAACTTCGAAGGCAGTACTGAGTCCCACTGAGGTTCTATTTTTCACCAGTCCCGAGTATCTGGTACACAGTAAGTGCTCAATACGTTGCAGCAGTTTTGAGGAAGTATTGGAAAATCAAATAGGCACAGACTTTTACCCTTCGATACTTTGTAGGGCACCATCTGCCCTTCTGCTCTTCGAAGATTGTTCGGTGCACTTGTCCCCTGAACTCAGTGCTTCCTGGACATCTTACTTCTTATAGGCACTTGCCTGGGAACCAGTTGCAGCATCGACCTAATCTCCTGACTCTCTCAGAATCCCCAGGAACCAAAGGAAAGAAGAGCAATCTCAGGGCTCAAAAGGGCACATGTCTGCCTCTCAAGGAGCCTGCAGAGCGAGGGAGAGGCAGGACTCAGACTCGCCATGGTCTGCAGAGCCCCAAGCAAAGCAGGAGCGGGGAGGTAGGACAGGGGTGTGAGCAGGAGGCTCCTCCACCTCCCCAGCCAACACATAGCACTCAGCTGGCCCAAGCATGGGGTGCTGGAATGCCCCACAGCCAGACCAGGCGGGGTACAGACAGGATCAGGCACAGCCAGGTGTGAGGGAGGCTGGCATCTGGCTCCTGCCACCCACTGGCTGGCCCAAACAGGTCCCAGCTTCCAAGCCTTTAATAACAGTCGCCAGATAACAGGCGCAGCCACTGGAAACAGGGAGTTTGGGCCTTTCAGGAAAGTGGAGGGTGGATTATCAGGGCATTTAGAAGCAGGGGAAGGAAGAAAAAGAGAGTGTGAGATGGGAGACCACACAGGGAGACGGTGCACAGAGCCCGCCGAAGCCATCTGCCACGACTTCGCATGCCGCTCCGGAAACTGACAGACACCGCTTTAGCAAGGCCCAGCCCGTCAGACGAGTCAATCAATCAAAAAAATTCTTATGAAACTTAATCATAGAGGGTCGTGTTAGGGAGTGGGGAACAGATTAAATTACCACGGTATTAGATACGGGAAATGATTTCTGTCAAAACCATCTTTACTGCAATTATAATATGTTAATTATGTATTTCATTAAGTAAGTGGATTAGAGTCTGCACAGATGAAATCATGTGGAGGCTTTGAATCATTTGCCGAGCACGGTGGGAGGACTCCTGTGAATGGAACCCGGTTAATTTGGAAAACTTGCACAGGCTAAACAGGATTTTTTTTTTTTTTTTCTTCTTCGGGGACCCTGGCCCCAGCCCCTGTGGAGGGTGAAGGAGGCACATAGCTCCTGGAAGGTTGGGAGGAGCATCCAGGCTCTACCTCCAGAGAACAGGAACAGGCAGATGAGCCCTGAGTGCTGGGAGCTGAGCAGAGCCCCTTTCTGCCTGGCTTCCGGTGGGTCAGGTGGAGCTGAGAGCCGGCCCCTAGAAGCCAGCCTGCGGATCGCTGCCAAGGCGCAACTGACGCAATCAGAGAGGCGCCAGGGCTAAACCAGTGAAAGGCACCCATAACCTTGAGTATCTGTGTGCTTTCTGGCCACATAGAACTCACCTGCCTTCCTCATTCTTACAATCTTTGGAGAGAAAGCTTTGTCCACCGGGAAGAACTCTTTAAGGAGCTTTGGTAGACTCTCACTGCATTGCAGAAAGCTGCCCGGATGCAGACAAGACGGCTCAGCACCCACAAGCACACACACCAGGTGTTTCCCCCATGTATTTCAAGCCAAGTCATTCAATCCTCTCTCCCACTGGGCCCTGCTGTTTTGGTTAAGCCATTCAGGAAAGATGGCTCTTTAGCTAGTTGGTTTCCAGGTACTGTTGTTTGTAAGGTTGAATCAAAGAAATGGGTTGAGTACATTTATAACAAGAAGCAGGAGAGTTGAAAGTTCAAGCCCAGCCTCAGCAATTTAGCAAACTGGTGGGACCATTTCTCAAAATGAAAAATAAGAAAGGGCTGGGCATGTAGCTCAGCGCAAAGGTCCTGAGTTCAGTTTGTCACACACACACACACACA
>NW_022900931.1:53193308-53205573 GCF_012274545.1 Fukomys damarensis
ACACGGGGGGGGGGGAGGAAGAATATTAAGAAAAAGGAGGAAGAAGAGGAAGAAGAAGGGATAGGAGAGAGGGAGGAAGGAAAGAAGAAAGGAAAAAGGAAAGACAAATAGAAAAAGACTGAAGGCACACTCTGAAATACTAAAGGCCTTGGGACTACCATAGTGGGGTCTGTCCTTCATACATGGGCCCTCTTTTCATGTCCCCTCTTAACTCCAGTCTAGCTGACATAAGAGACTGCCCATAGTGGCTCTAGGAGCCAATTCTCCCTGGCTCTGCAACTCCATCTGCCATATTCTTTTCTGGTTCGGAAACCCTTCCAGAATTTAAGGGACAACTGAGTGGGTAAAGAAAGCGAAGTCAGCATTAATAATTATGTTTTTAAAAAGAGCTTATCAACTGCATGTACATTTCTGGGGTCTTGGGTGTTCAGTTATCTGTAATAGCCACAAGGAAGTTTGGACAAAGGGAAGGCTAGAGCAGAGGCAGGCGAGGGAGGCCTGCCTGGCGTGTGTGGCGGTGACGGGAAAAGGTTGGCTGATTTGATGAAAACCCCATCAGGCTCTCTGGGGAGATATTACTTTCCTCATTATTCCACTGATTGGCCTTATTTCATCTGAAGAATGCCGCACACTCCTTACAGGCCTGGCAAGTCTCTTTAACAATACCCCGAAAAAAAAAAATATCTATCACCTCCTTAATCGAAACAACAAGGAATTAACACGAGTCATCTTCTTCCTTGGAGATCAGTTGAGAGACTCATCCTGAATCCCCTCCTTCTGACCCAGGCACCCACTTCTCAAGCTCCCAGATTATCAAATGCCTCACTTCCACGTTGCCGATATAGGCTGACTGGGGGAGGAGCTTGTTCTGCAATATGGCAGTGGCCGAGGACATTTCATAAATTCCGTAAGGAGAACAAAGGCTTGGGCTGCAACCCCAGCACCCCTCCTTTGCACAGAAGCAAAACCCTAATGTGATTGGATGAGTCAGGAAAACACATTTTCCGGGGAGAGTCTGCCCTGATGTGAGAGAATCCACCCATCCTGGTGCTCGACAGGCCAGTTTCACTTCCCAGCACAACAGGGAAGGAGGGAAAACATACCCGTGAAATTCAAACTGAGACTGGCGTTATCAATGGCCTGGAGCTTGCAATAACTGTTAATTAAGTGCATTTTTTCATTATTCTTCAGCAAAGAGGTAAGATTTAATGATGTAAGTTAACAATGGATGATAATTTAAAGTGGTGACAATAGTTTAATTATTCACACACATACAAAAGTTAACTTCATAACTTATTTCTTTGTCGGAACAAGTTCATTTAAAATATTTTGAACTGTGCATACAATTATCACTTAAACTCCTTCCTTCATGGCTTTGTAGAGACAAAGAGTCAATTTTCCCTGTAAATTTCTCACTAGACAGTTCTACAGACTAAGAATTCTGCTTGAAGAAAAAAAGAAAGTAAAAGAAAAAAAAGAAAAAGTAAAAAAATGTCTCACATTTTCCCTAGAATTTTCTGAAGGTTCAAGTATAGGATGGTTGGCTGCATACCACTCTTTCCATTCAAACGGGAAGCAACTCCTCCAGGTAGTCTTGGAGGAGGGATGATTATGCAGTGTGTTTAGTGAGTGCACCTGTCCTGTGCTAGTCCATCTCCTAAGGCCTGAGTTTGTTTTTCTTTGCCATGATTGTCCAAAGATGAAGACAGCAGGCTGGAGAAAGAGCAGCTTCAAGGATGAGTGGGGACGAAAAAGGATAAATAACCCTTGAAATTGGAGGACATTCTCTTCAGAGCCTTTGCACGGTGCTAGGAAACCATCATTTTCATTTGAGCACCAAAGCAACTGGACCTTGGCAAGGATGGTCAGGAGCACCCAATTTCCAGCACTCCTGGCTGGGTGGACTCCATTCCATGGACCTGGCATTCCTGATGAGGAGGCAGCAGGATCTCCACACTTATTCCACCCTTCCTGCATCATTCTGCCCGGAATATGCAGAACTCAGCCATGCCCAGTGCTCTGTCCATGTCCAGTTCTCGTTTGATCTCTGATACTTGATACCACCAGGAGCCAGCTCTGCCATTGACAGCAGCTCTAAAAACCGTGCAGGCCCCTTGGGAAAGGCACCCGACAACCTCTCCAGGCCGGTGTTTTCATGCCCTCACCTTGACCAGAAGCATCCCAATGTCCTGCCAGAGCCAGAGAAGCGAAACCAAGACAGCCAGTGTTCGGATGGAAATTCTAAAATCTCATCAGACACCCAAATAAATATTTCCAGCCACCAAATACCTAAGAATATTTGAATATTTGATAACCAAATCTAGTAGCTCCATTCAGGCTCTTTCTCTAATGATTTATTTCTCAGTGTAATTTCCTCAGTCAATGGTTTTATGGATTAGGAACTCTGGGTTAAAATCATAGTAATCCTACATTTGGGGCTAAGGTATTTACTGTGTCTCACATGACATAGGCACTTGATGACATTGTGACATAAGGAAATAATGTAAAAAGTCCAGATTTCTACCATTATTGCTATTCATAAAAAGGTGTCTGAAAAGAACATGGCACGGTGCTGAGCATTCTTGCTAATAAATACGTACCTTGCTTACAGATCTTCTGAGATATAGGAACCATTCTTCAAAAGAGAAAGGCTATGATTGAAATTAATTCCCTCCAGTTCCTGTTCATAAAGGAAGGGGTGGAGAGACAGGCCTGTGAGCTCAGAGTAACATGGTACTGGGGTCTTTGGGTGATGTGTTCCGCTTTGCTGTCCCTGGGCACAATACTTAAAGGAGTACTTATAGTTTTGGTGGATTATAGTTTGGCTTATAGTTTTGGTGGATTCAGTTCATGGTCGTCTGGTTCCCAGGAAGAAACCTCACATGGTACGGGTGTGGCAGAGAAAAGGTACTTAATTCATGGCAGCCAGGAAATGAAATAGGGAAAATGTGCCAGAGAGAAAAGGGTGAAGGACAAGACATACACGCCAAGACCTTGTCTCTGTGACTCATTCAGACACACACGGAAGATAGAAGTGTGCCCCGCCAATTCCCAGGGCAGATCCCAGAGCCAGTCAAGTCAAAACCCCACCCCATCACAGGGAAGTAGCGAAAGAAATTACTGGTGGGCTGGTGATGTATGATTGGTGCTCAGTAAACACCCACAGTTGCTAACCAAGTGCTTCTTCTCTCTTAAAGGTTGTGCCACGTGTCAGGCATCCTCTGCCCTTTTGTTTTATTTTATGACTAACACCAGTTCATTTTTGCTGTTCTTTAACTTTTGTTTCTTTCCTCCCTTCCAGTCCTCACTTCTAAGATGTGAACTCTCTCCTGGGAGCAGTGTAAGAGCCAGGGCTTTGTGCTTGTGGTGCCCCTGGTAGCACGTGCCCATTACTGTGCCTGACTCACAGTGAGTGCTTATAAATTTCCACTGGATGGAGGAACAGGTATCAGTCTATTCTGTTTGCTGATTGTGATGTACAGTTGTGTTCGGCACAACAACACTTCAGTCTGCAACAGACGACGTGGGCAATGGTGGTCCCATGGGACTGTGACAAGAACTGGAACATAGCTCAGTGGTAGGGCTCTTGCCTAGGATGCATGAGGTCCTGGATATGACACCCCACACAAAAACAAAAGATCACAATGGGACTGAAAAGTTCCTATCACTTAATGACGCCAGAGTTGTCATTATGTTATCACCCAGTACATCACTCATATGTTTGTGGTGATGTGGTATAAATGAGCCCACTACACTGCCATAACATATGCTTGTGTGCAGGACATGATGCTTGATAATGACAGTAATTGACTGTCTCTGGCTTAGTATTTACTATACTACACTGTTTATTATTACTTTAGAGGGTACTCCTTCTAATTGTGAAAAAAAAATGCAGTAAAATAGTTTGGCCTGTTAAAAAGGTGGTGCCTCATACATCTTGCGTTTACCATGTCTCTGCATTGTACCATTTTCTCTTGCCCTTTCCTTAATCTTGTGGTATTTTGTTCATTGTAATCTTAGGGGCAATTGGCTATTAGATGTATTACATATATAATATAATATGTGTGTATATGTATGTATATATATATGCATAGTTTATATAATATAGAATATAATACAGCCTAGGGGTGTGTAATAGGCTGCATCACCTAGGTTTGTGTTAGAGGATGCTCTATGTTGTTTGCACAATGCCCAAGTCACCTAGTGATGCATTTTTCTGATTGTATCCTCCTTATTAGGTTATGCAGGATTATAATTTTCTCTCTTTGGTGTAGTAGGTGTGATGACACCACTAATCTAACCAGTGATAGATCAAGCTAATGGCCCTACTCCTCAGTCACTCCTAGGGTTTAAACCTTTTGCCATTTGTAGCTCCTCCCATTAAAAGGTGGAGCAAAATCCACCCTTGTGTTTGACTGTGTTGCCAGCATTGACCAGTCGGGTGAGAATGTAGCAGGTGTGAGCCTTGACCTAAAGGGAACTATGAGTTTCTGTCCCTCTCTTGAACATAAGGAGAACATGCCAGTCTTGACAGCTGGTCCCTGGCAGAGAATATGAGACTCTTAGAGTAGAGTCATCCAGATGAGCTCCACCTAAGTGGGCCAAGCACCAGCCAAACCGAAGGCTAATGAGTGACATGAATGCTCACTGCTGGGGACCACTGAGGCATGTGAGTATCAGCTATGATATAATAACAAGTCTATGATACACTTCTTTGTCTCAGCTATGTGGCAACCAGACCCCTGGATAGATGATCCTGCATTCTAAACACTAAGTTGGCCAAAATGACCAAAGACATAGCCATGTCCCTCCAGCACACCTGCCCTGCATCATTCAGTGAATAGCAGGAGAGAAAGAAGAGAATCAGCATTGTCAAGGGATCCTTACTAAGGGCCAGATGCTATACATGCCACTCCCTACCTTGTTTTTGTCCTAAGCCTACAATTAACCCACTTCACAAAGAAAGATTCTAGGCATACTGAGGGGATACTGCTTGTCCCTGGACCTCAACTTGGGTAAGACAGTCCCTAAAGAGTCTTTTAAATGTGGTCCTCAGAGATCATCCATGGAGAATGACTAAGCCTATGTGGAATCAGAAGGAAAAGGTGGGAAAGTGACGTTAACCATCAATCCCTCTTGCTGTCCACATCACCTCCCACCCCCGTGGTGGCCTGGAGTGAGCAGTGAACTCAGCTTCTCTCAGACAAGCTCCCAGGCTTTCCCAGGGATGCTGTTACTTAGACGAAGCAAATTCATCCTGGAATCCTTTGTACCCCATCTTAGATAACCCTTTCCAATAGAGAGCAGCCATGGCATAAGGGATGTTGGAATTCTGCCTTCAAATCACAGCATTTTTGAAACAAAGGAATGACATAAGCCCAACTTGATTATTTGCCAGGATCTCCTACCACAGCTTTGTTGTATGAAAGTGACCATCTGACCATGGAATAATGGTGTCTTGTACTTAAGGATACATCTTTTTGTCTTCTGGGTCATTTGTTAGTGGCCTAGACTTTTTTATGGCCCCACCGTGAGGCAGATCCCAAAGGCTCAGAGTTGTTATATGTGCCCGGAGCATTTCAGAACAGATGCCCTTTTATAATCTCTGCTCATGAAGAGCCTTAAATTGTTTTCAGAAGCAAGTCCAGCTCTTCACCTTCTGCCCTTCACCACTTTAACCTCATGAGCTCTCCCAGCCTTAAATGCTCTCCTCCGTTTCCCTCTACTTGTTTTCAAAGACATCAATCCCATGTTCTTGGAAGCCACAGAGTCCGGTACTCTGGAGCAGAACCTACTCCAAATTCTTACTGGCACCAGCATGAATAAAGCATACTCTGTTGTATTTGATGCATCATTTGAATATACCCTGAGTAATGATCTAATGATCGGCCTGCTTTGTAGGTCCTTATCTGCCTGCCTCACTTATTGAAGGGCACATCTCTTGAAGTTAGAGACCAAGTAATGGAAACCTCCGGAACACAGTAAGTACATGATAAAAACAAATGAACTGATATTATGCACTTATTTATTCTGCTTATTATTTGCTGTGTGTCTACCTCCCACAAGAATGCATCCTCCAAGATGACAGAAATCTTTATCAGATATATTCAGTGATGCATTATGAGTACATGGAGCAATGTCTGGCATATAATAGATCTTCGATAAATACTGTTAAATAAATGAAAGAATGGGAGCAGAAAGTGAGAAAGGGATTTTTTCAGAATTTAAGTAACAATTACCCTAATCTCTAACTAAGTTGCATTTTCTTGAAAAAGTTAGAATCTTCCTTATTTTAATAACTACTGTTCTCTGGATAAACAAAACATGATATGGTCAGTGAGATGGGACCTCTCTCACCTGCTCAGTCCTGATCAGTAGGGAGCAAGAGCTTGTACTGGGAAGCCACCCAGGATGCCTATTTAAAGTGAAAAGACTTTGACTCCTGGATCATTATCCACCTACAGAAGTACAGCGATCTTTATGGGAGCACCATCTCATCTGGTGATCACACCTCTAGAAATGATGTGATAAGGCCAAGGAATTGATTTCTTGCATTGCAAAATCATTCCCAGGGTCCTCAGTGTCAAAGCCAAGTGGTTCATGGATTTTTGTTTCCTTTTTCGTTAAACTGCAGGATGTTTTGTAAGTTAAGCCTTGGGAGAGGTGGTGAAATAAAAGCTCATCCTTTGAATAGGTGGGGTGGCTTAATTCAGACATGACCTGCAAAATGGACATCCTCATAAGCAAGAGGCCAGGGCTAAGCAGAGGAACACTGGGCACACAGACAGGGCTAGAGGACATTTCCTGCTACTCAGTGTGATTGAGGAATCCCTCGTGTAATGAGTGTAAGAAGGAAAGGATAATAGATACTTTCATTCCTGGGAGCAGAGTGGTCAATTGGTAGGACAGCTCCAGAGCAATCTGGTTGTAGGCAATGAATTAAAATTATGCTGAAATTCTAATGAAAAAAATTTTTGCAGGAATTTAACTTAAACCCGCTCTCTCTTGCAGGTATACAGGAAGACTAGGATGAGAAGGTCATACGGAGGTGCTTATAGTACATGAAAGTGACAGTAAGCTCTCTCATGTTGTTAGAACATTGGATAAAAATTTCTCACTAGCCAGAGATGGTGGCATACACCTGTAAATCTGCAATTTGATGCACCCTCATTATGTTTTCCCTCTGTTGATATCACCACTTAGACAGATGGGTGGGGCTTATCTAAGACAGAATTGTCCCAAGCAATAATCTTTAGCCACATATGACTGTTAAGTGCTAGAATATGACTAAGCAAAATAAAAGCCATCAAAGTAAAATAAATGCTTGGTTTCAAAGACTTAGTATAGAAAGAGAGTGTAATATATTTCCTTAATAATTTGTCATATTGATCGCATGTTGAAATAATAATATTTGGTATCCTGGTGTATTAGTTTTCTATCATAGCTTTAACAAATTGCTGCAAACTAGGTGGCTTAAAACAACACAACTTTATTATCTCACAGCTCTGTAGGTTAGAATTCCATTGCAGGTCCCACTGGGCTAAGGCCAAAGTTCCAGCGGAACTGCATTCTTCTCTGCAGGGGCCAGGCTAGAATGCCTTTCCTTACTGTTTCCAGAATCTAGACATCTCCAACACTCCATAGCTCATCTTCCATCTTTAAATCTGGCAAGAGCTAGTCCTCGCTTCACATTTGGCATGGCTCTGAATTTCTCTGTCTACTCCTCAGGTGTGACTTAAATATAAAATGTTCCCCAGCGTCTCCTGTGTTCAGAGGTAGGGTTTTCAGAAGGTGACTGGGTCACAAGGACACTATACTTATTAGTGGATTCATCCATTGGTGAGTTCATAGCTGAATGTGCTATGAGCAAGTAGGGCCTGATTGGAGGTATTGGTCACTGGGGTCATTACTTAGAAGAGTATAATGTTTGTTCCATGCCCCTTCCTCTTGCTCTGGGCTCTCTTTCTTTGTTGCTGACACTTGATTGCCATAATTTGAGCAGTTTTGCTCTGCCTGGCCTTTCCACCATGCCATTTGGGCCTTGGAGGCCCATGACCATGGACTGGACCCTGTGAATCTGTGAGCCAAAATAAATCTCTCCTCTTTTAAAATGTTCCAGCAACAGGAAAAGTGGCTAATACATTCTGCATCTTCCACATTTAAGGACCCTTGTGATTACCTTGGGCCCATCCAAGTACTCCAGATAATGTTTCAATCTGAAATCAATTGACTGGCACCTTTAATTCTCTCTAAAATCTCAATTCTCTCTGGCTATGTAACAAAAACATTTGTAGGGTTTGGACATCTTTAATGAGGTCTTTGTTTTGCCTGTTGCCACTAGACTCCAGAAAATATTTTTTAAAATATTAATTTCACCTCTTTCTCTCTACAGTCATAAGAAAGAAACTTTAAAGTTACCTGTGAAGCTCACATTTTATTTCTATTGTATAGCATTGCACCCAAACAACATGTGGGTGTGTTTTGCCAACTGCAAAGTGCTTTGATGGTGGGGGATGTTGAGTGAAGAAAATATTTTCCTCAAAATCTCTCTTGAAGTTAGCAGAACACATCCCAGCACACAGACATAAAGAATATCACAGTAGCACACATTTACCGAGTGCTTACTCTGTGCCAGATCCTGTACCTACCTGTTAACTGGTTTCATCTTTGTAAATCTACTGAGAGCAGTACTGTTGTTATTTACATATCACAAGTAAGGAGGTTGGGGTACAGAGAGGTTCTGCACACTTCTCAAAGTCACATAGCCAACAAGTAAGAGAGCCCTCTCAGGACCATGTCTGTGTTCAATGCCACTCTGAGACACTCTAAGACACAGGAAGTATGCAGGTCCTAGCTACAACTGGTGAAGGCCATTGTCTAGAGCCTACCTGTCTCTCTACTAAGAAAATGGCTCTGTTTCCTGGTGTCTCCTGCAAGAACAATAAGCCAGATCTCTAACCCCAGCCCACAGCACTTTCCCCAGGCACTCGTCTTGTGCTGTCCCTTCCAATGCTCTGTAGCTATGTAGGTACAGCTTACCTCCATATGTGGCTGATTTCCATCAAGCAGACAGCCAGAGAAGCTATGAGATGCAGGAGAGGCCCCAGGTCCTAAGGTCTTAAATAAAAGCATGGTTTGATTACATGCACACATATTGAAATACACACACACACATATGTGCCATGAAGACTGAATCTAAATATCTCTCTATACTTAAAATATGTGGGCATGTTGAATTGCAGATATATCTTTCTATATATGCTTATATATGTGTGTGAATTTGTCATGCACTTTTACCTTTCTCATTTATTTAGCCACCTCTTTCACTGTCAAATTACATCTCCACAGCTCAAGATTCCTCTAGAGTTCCAAAGTCTGTGACATTTTACTTACCATTCTTTTACAGATCCTAGGAATGTGTGAGTGTGTGTGTGTGTGTGTGTGTGTGTGTGAGAGAGAGAGAGAGAGAGAGAGAGACATGGAATAACCCTGATCACCACACATGTATGAATGACTCTATATGTGCACATTCATCCACACCACCAAGAGGAATATTTTTAAATTAGTTTCATTTTGGTGACTCTAGGGTCCATATCCCTCAGATTGATGTGGTCTTTGTAGTATATTTAACCAAAGCCTCTCACACATAGAAGAACATGCATACCTGGAATTACATTTCTTTTAGTCTCCTGCACTTTTTAAATTATTCTCTGCCTGGCCTCCACGTGGACAAATTCAACATTTAAGAGAACAGAAGAGATGTTTTCTGGACCTGCATCTGCAGTTCCTGGTCTCTGCATTTCTCTCAAGACACCCTTGCCTTGGGGGGCCTCCTTAGCCTTGACACGCAGAATTCACTTAGGCAGTCTGTAGTTGTATTTTGTTCTAGACTGTTTCGTTCTACAGCCCAGTTTGGCAAACTTTTTCTGTAAACAGCCAGATAGTAAATATTTTAGTCTGTGCAGGCCACATGTGTGTAACCCTTCAACTCTGCCACTGCAGGGCCTGAGTCATACGCAGTGTGTCCATGAATGGCCATGGCCTCACTTTGGTTAACTATGTCAGAAGCATGCAGCAGCCCTGCATTTGGACACTGGTCAGATGTGGCTGACCCCTGTCACATGTCAGCACAGGTCCTTGTTTCCTGGTACTCATAGATCATTTTCACGTAAGTCCAGTTGGTTTGCCTATGTAGTATCTGAGAGCCCAAAGGGAAGAGAATTCATTAGCAACAGTGCCCAACATCAAGAGGAGTGAAACCAGCACAGTGACTTGAAGCATCATGATTTGTCTACCTGCTTTTATTCTCCCAGGGCCATGAACTCCTCGAAGTGAAGAACTGGATCCTAGTCATTGAGTTTCCCAACACCTAGCACAATGCCCAGCACATATTTGGCATCCAGTCATGGTTAAAGGGATTAAAAAAAAGAAAAGGATGAAAAAACTATTACCACATAGGATCTTAACACTTTAATTGTAGTATTTATTCAAGACATTTTTAGAAAACGATGACAACATTCTTAAATAGACTATGTAAGTATGACTATTACTTGACAGTCAAATGAAGTGATATTTTATGTTGGTCTTATAGATGGAGAGGGCAAAGTTATCGCCTGAACCAATAAATTTTTTCCAAACACTTGCAGGGATGAATGGATAGATGGTTTTTCTCACACAGTCTTGGATTTCCTAAAGCTTTAAAGAACTAGAAATCTAACCATTTTTCCCTCTCCTACCCCATGGTACCTATCACTTTTTCATCACAGAATTTCTTTGCAGATGAGGCCAGACCTAACCCAGGATTCTTGTTAATTTCTCTCTCTAAGCAGCCACTCATGATCACTCAGGGATGACAAGTGTTATGAAATGTCTTTACTCTCCCTAAGTCAAGGGTTTGTTGAGCACATACAATGTGTTTAGCATGAGCTGGATTTGCTAGGTTAACCCAGAGTAGCCAGGTAAAAAAGAATATGGCCCACCCAGGAAGATTAAAGTTAAGTGCCCTGGCATTCAGAGAGGCCAAAACCTGGAACACAGGGAAGTAAGGTCATAATTCAGTTCCTGGAACATTCACCATGTGCCAGGCCATACGGTGTTTCTCTCACATTCCCCCGTGCAGTTGCACAGCAGCTAGGGAGGTAGGTCTCTTCCATTGGCTAAAAGAGAACACTGAGGTTCCTCACTCACCTAGCACTTGGTGCTGACACCCAAGTCTCAGTATATGAAGCCCAGCATGATGGACATGAGAAGAGACTTGAAGTGCAGACAGCAGTAAGCTTGTGGGCCTTACAGAAAGCACAGGCTTGATTGGAAATGAGTGTGCTCTTAGGCCTGCCTCGAGATTAGCCTAAAAAAGTACCAGTGCGCACATCTGAATGGATGGGCAGTAGACAGATGAATAGTTGAGAGCCAATTTAGCTGAAGTATAGGGGTTGGTAGCATTGAGGCTGCAAAGATAATATGGAGCTGATTGTAAAGGGTCTTGAATACCCGTTTTTAGAGCTTGGATTTACCCTGTCCTGGAGTGTAAGGAAGTATGACAAGGGGCAGCCAGGAAGTGAAATTATTGGTGGGATGCTTTAAAAGATGAGCATGGCCCGGTGCTAGAAAGAACTGAGGTACAGAGGCCAGAGGGTTGCCGAGCAAGCCTGCCTAGGTCACAAAGAGCACTGTGCACGCGGGGCTCACCAGGTGTCGTCCTAAGAGCTCAGCGACATTCACTTATGGAGTTCTCACATGCAGCAAGCAGATGGCAGCTGAGAGTTTCATGTGGGTGAGATGGCTCCAGAGCCCAGGCCCTTGACTTTGGCACCTTCCTGGTGGTCAGCCAGTGGTCCGGGGAGCAGGAGAGGGAGCATGTGTGCATGATGGGAGGGAAGGGAGGGATGGGTTCCAATGGAAGTGGTAGCTTCGTGACTTCTGAGATGATGGACCTGTAACATGACACAGCTGTCCGCAGAAACTCGAATCCACCACGACTCCTGCGTTCTGACCCGTGGAGATTCACTGTACAACTGGACCTCTAGAGGGTACTTAACAAGTGCTTCTGAACGATGAAATATCAGCCAGGTGTGGTGACACAGGCCTATAAACCTAGCACTCTGAGAGGCTGAAGCAAGAAGATCATCAGTTGGAGCACAGCCCGGGAAATTTAGTGACTTAGCAAGATCCTGTCTCAAAATAAAAAATAAAATGGGCTGGGGGGATGTAGCTCTGTGAGAGGGCCCTAGATTCAATTCCAGTACCGAGGGGGGGTAGGAAAGGG
>NW_022900931.1:53205873-53212982 GCF_012274545.1 Fukomys damarensis
GGGATAGAAGGAAGGAAGGAAGGAAGGAAGGAGGGAGGGAGGGAGGGAAGGAAGGAAGGAAGAAAGGAAGAAAGAAAGAAAGAGCAATCAGTTTCGGGGATATAGGACTGAATATGCAGAAACATCCAACATTTCTCTGTGAAAGTAACGCACTAGATGCTTTTCCCAACCTTTCCGCGGCCTCTGGCAGCTTAGCACCGTATCTGATGCGCGGTCGCTCTCCGTCCACACGGAATGCATGAGTTGGAGAAAGGAGCGAACGCGTGGTGGAAGAGATGCTGGAAGAGGTACCAGGCTGGCGTCAGAGCCTCTTGAACGAGTCTGACCTTTTCCGCCCCGTTGTTAGATGTGGTTTGGGAGAGTCACACTGACCTCTCTGGACCTCCGTTTCCCCAGTGGGATAGGTGCGACCTCAGGGATTCTAAGGGCCCCGTGTGACTCTGCGCCACTGTCCTGCCAGCAGGTAGTGGGGAGGTGGAGCTGTGTGGGTGCCGCCTCTCTTTTCATTTTGTCCCACTGGGGTGGCTGTAGCCGGAATGCTGTTCTCTGCAACAGGACAGCAAACGGTTAACACGCCACCTATCATCTCTGATTTATGAAGTGGCTGACTGGACCAGGAAGCACAACAGAGACAGCCCTTCTCACACGCAGAGGGAGACCCCAGAGAGCAGTAATTCTGTGCACGCCAAGGCAAGCAGCCGCCGCGGGCCTCAGTGGCACTGGGGAGTCCATCCTTCCGGGCCTATCCCAGGACGATGCCGGGCCAGCGTGTGTTCCTGCCCTGTGCAGGGACAGAGGCAGCTTTGTCACCGGCCTCTGTCATCCACCAGCCCTAGAACCTCAGCTGCCCACCCTTTGCCCGAAGAACTGAAGTGCAGGGTCACCGCTAAGCGGTTCCTTTCACTGTCTGCCAATCTATCAAGATTCAGCTACCGCTGTGACCCCATCAACTCCACGGAGGGGAAGAAAGGGACCCCTCACCACAGCAATTATTTACCGCAGCCTGACCTTTCCCAGTTCCACAGAAGTAGCAGTTGGGAAAACCTTGGTGGGCAGGAGTTTTTCACACCCTCCCTCCTTTTAACAAGCACACAGGTGGGGGGAGCTGCAAGCTCTCTCGTGCAAAATTTTGCTTTACAGAAAGATCTTTGGGCGGTCCATAAGCTAGGATAGGTGAGTACTTGGGAGCTGATTTTATGTGGAAGGGAGGAACAATCCCGTTGCCTTCTAAAGACAGTTCTGAGGAGATCTGAGCGCCTTACCTACAGCCCAGCTTGCCTCTTGGATTTAAACAAGAACTGTTCTGCACCAGGACCTGGAGAGATCCAACACCGTCAACTCCAAAGATGTGTGTGTGTGTGTGTGTGTGTGTGTGTGTGTGTGTGTGTGTCCCCAACTTGGAAGAAAATCCAGACTATAATAAGGGCCATGCAGGGTGTAACTCCCTGTGTAAATTTAAAGTGACCTAAGGGACATAATTATATAAATCTCATCATGAGACAATATACTTTTTATTTGTTTGAATTTTATTTGTATTGGTAAAACTGACCTGAAACTGACACAAGTTTATTAGAAAAAGGACTCTGTAAAAGCGAGTGGGCTGGTCTTCTTATTTAAGATGGATGTGCCAACTTCTAGTATGATTAGAGAAATGGATAACTCACTAACATCTGTGCAAACTACAATAAAAAGGGATTTAGTGTTACCCCAAGGAAGGCAAGAGAGGCTGTCTGTCCATTAAACGCTTTATTACAGTGCCGGCAGCTTTGTTCTAATTCAGTTATTCCTGCACGGCGTTCAGCACTCTGACTGCCTGTCAACCCAGCAGACAGTGCTCGGGGCTGGGAGGTTTTGTGCAAGGTAGGTGACAATCAAATGAGCCACTGAGAAGAGAGGGGTGCCTGACCCTCGTGAAGGATTAACTACAGAAAGTGAGTGTGATCATGTCACACCATTACTTAGAATTTTCACAGTCAATTTCTGAAAATATGAGATAATTTCTTAAAGAGGCAGTTGTCTCAGGAGCTCAGTAGACTTGGTGGGGTTTTGTTGTATGCTGCCTGGCAAGAGACCTGGGGAGAGAATGGATCTGCTGGGGGTTGGAAGTGGATAAAACCTGCCCTGTGCCCACCCTGTGTAGAGCACCTTCCGTTAAGACCTTGGAGCTATTTGATTCTAGCAGTGATGTAGCCAAGAGGGAAGAAGATGGAGAGCTGCATCCTGGGGCCAAGATGTGCTTTCAACTTTCTGCTCTGGATCCCAGAGTCCTAGAAATGGCTGCAAGGATAGGCACAACCCTATGAGAATCATCCCAAGCATGGGGTCCAGAGGAAGCCTTCTCAGATCAGTTGCCTGAGATGCTTGAGCCTACAGTGGACCAGAAGGAAATGGCCATCTTCCACCTCCCCTTCCCATTTGCTGCAAAAGCCATAACCAACACCATCATAGGCTGCCCCAGAGGACCATAGGCTTCTGCATGCAGGGGGATCCAGACCCACAAGACCTCACACCCTGTCAGCCAAGCAGGATACATATGTTAAAAATATACCCCAGGGGTGGGGGCAAGGAGTGCTTGCCTAGCGTACTTGAGGTCCTGGGTTCCCTCCTCAGCATTTCAAAACCAGAAAGAGAAAGAAAGAGAGAGAGAGAAGGAAGGAAGGAAGGAAGTAAAGAAAGAAGGAAGGATAAGAAAAAGAAAAGAAAGAAAAGGAAGAAGAAAAATAATAAAAACAGTCAACTGTCAATATTCTCAGGCAGTTGACTCTAAGAATCCCCATCATGCCAAAACCTATGGATGTTCAAATGCCTTACACAAAATGGTGCAGGCTTTGAATATGCCTTACACATCCGTTCCTAGATAACAGTAGAATACCCAAACCAATGTAAATATAATATGAGTGCTTATTATACTACATTGTCTAGGAAATAATGACGAGGGCAAAGGAGTGCACATGTTCAGCACAGACACGACTTTTGAAAAATATTTTTGATCTGCAGTACGGTGAATCCACAAATCCAGAACTGAGGATGCAGAAGGATAGCTGTATATGCCCAACACAAATACACGGAAATGCGTGTTTCAAAGTCTGGCAAAGGTACGTGGTGATCCAAGGAAGTAGGATACATCTCAGAGCCACAGATGAGTCTCTTCCTCATTTATAGAAAGGAGATCTTTAACACAAAGAAATGTGGGCTCCAACCCTAGCACACGTTTCATCATCGGAGGTAGAGCTGGGATGGGGCCCCAAACCTCCAACTCACACACCAACACAGATTATGCATATGGGGCCTCTGCACACTAGGGTTTCTTTAGAAGTTGGATCCGGAATGTGATTTATCCCTTTGTATCTATATATTTAAATGAGAAAAGTAAACCACAAACCTCTAAGCTTGGTTCTGCTAAAGTAATTTAACATCTGCTGCCACCTGAATCTAATTGAAACAATTCATTATCAAATTTACTGATCTGCTTAATGATTTTGTATTTCTCTTTCAAAATCACCTTCCACCTTAGCTAGCCTAGGTAAATTACTCTGCTCTTCAAATCTCAGAGCTTGAAAGGCTCAGGAAAAGCATCTAATTCGAATGCCCTCACCACTCTCATTTTAAAGATGGCACAACAGAGGCTTGGGCGGGGGTGAGGGTGAGGGTTAGGCTTTTGCAAGGTCATATTGCAAAACCAGTACTTATTTGAACACAAGCTGTGGGACTTCTGGGCCTCGTTCCCAGAGTGCGTGCAGCCCTTTCTCAACTCCATTTCTAAGGGAAAACCAAGAGGGCGCCAGAGAAGATAGGTGATTGACAAAAGGAGGAGGAAGAAGAGGAGAGAGATGCAGTAGAGGAAGAAAAGGAAACGGAGGAAAAGAAAAAGTGGAGGGAAAGGGGGAAGGAGAAGAGAGGAAAATAGCAAGCTCTCTTTCTCAGGCTCTGCATTTTTTATGTTTGCTCACTGGCAGTCTGTTAAAGAAATACTTCATTGTCACCCAGCACAGAGTCATTAAAGACACCTTGGAAATGTGGGCCCTTTTACTAGAATCAGGGCTTAAACAGCAGCTTAATTTATGACACTTCTCGAGGCCGGTGGCATTTTGCACTGAGGTAAGGTCATCTGAGTGTACACCCCTCCCGGCGCCTCCCTTTGGAACAAGCAGAGGCGTTTCCTCTTTACTTTCAAGTAACTGATTATTCAACTGCTAAAATGTAAGTCACATATGTATGTAGGCACGTTGGAGTCCTTGGTGTGTTTCTAAAAGAGAACCCTTTTCTATCTCTGTATTACCGAGAAGAGTGAAAGGGGGGAAGACCCACGAATAAGCATGTGAATAATTAGATCAGAGATGGATGCCACCTTTTCTCGGTGGTAAACCATGAGGGGAAAAAGTACTAGCATATAATTGACATAATTGATCTAGTAGTTTTCCCCCTTTTGCTGCAGTAATTTTTATGCATGCCATTGTTGCTGTTATTATCCAGGATGTGATCTTGTGTGGTTGATAATACAGACTAGATATGAATACGCGCACGCCCCAGCCAATCACAAATCTATAGTGTCTATTTCTGCATCACCAGGTGCTATCTCATGGGAAATATCCGCTTTTTTGGCAGGCACACAGAGCGCTGCATTATCTGTCATTTTCATTAGATTCACATTACAGCTGAGCCAAAAAGACTTAGTTCTAGCATATGTGCTCAAAGTGGCCAAGCTGCGATTGTCCAAATTCACCCTTTCAGGATTGCATCGCGAAACAACTGGAGATCACCCTAGAAATTAGAGTGAGCAGAGCGCCTGAATTCCATTTGGAAAATGGCGAACACCATAAGCTTCTAAGATTGGAGTTTATTGCCGGGACCACCTCAAAGGGTCAGAGGAGACACTGGCTCCCATTCATAAACCCAGGAAGGAAGGAGTGAGTTTTCCATACTCCATAGGTAGAGATAGAAGCTGAGGCTGGCCTAGATTTCGGCCTCACTTAACAAAGAAACCCTCTTTCTTTCCCCTTTATGCTTCTCGGTATACCTGACCTTCTGGGTTGCTGTAGATTCTTTCCCCAGGGCTTACCCTGGGCCAGGCAACCTTGAGCTCCAGAGAATGCTGTCTGGTGCCTGATACACAGTTGGATAGTCAGGGTGGCATGAAAGCTAAAAAACAAAGCAAAACAAAAAAAAACTTGAAGGATTAAATAATCCAACTACAATAAAGTTAAGTCTGCACTTGAAACTCTGACTATTGTATAAATCTAATCCTCCATTTAAACATGTGAAGGGGACATATTGCAAAATAAGATCTAGAAATAAAGAAACACAAAAGCCATTGGTCCAGGATGCTAGAAATGGGAGAGCCGCAGGGCTGAGGAAGATAGTTACTTTACCCAGGGGGCCGGATGCTATGCTAAGCAGACATGGAAGAAGAAAAAGGAGAGATTAGTCATTCAAGCAGTGAACTAAATCCCCAAAAAGGCAAAAGGCCAGTGAAAGCACAAAATGGTGCAGCCACTGCGGAAATGGTATGGGGAATCCTGAAAACATTAAACACGAAATAACTGCAAGATCCAGCAATTCCACTGTATCCCAAAAGAAGAGAAAGCAGGGTCTCTGAAAGATATTTGCCTATTCCTGTTTGCACAGCATTACTCATGAGGGCCTAAGGTGGAGAGAACTTCAGTGCTTATCAATGCATGAATAGATAGGCACAATGTCATAGAGTTAAAATGGAGCGGTGATGGTGATTCCCAGGAGGTGAGGGGAAGGGAATGGAGTGCTCGTGTCATGAGTAAGAGCCCGAGCTAAGGAAAATGAAAGAACTCAAGACAGATGGCAGGGATGGCTGCTAAACTATGAATACGCTGAGTAACCCTGAGTTGGATGCTGAAAAATGGCTAAAATGCTAAATGTCATGTATTTTTGCCATAATTCAAATTCACGGTTCTGGGCGCGGGATTCCAAGATCAGGTAGCAGCATAACTGAGTTAAGGTGAGGGTGCTCTTCCTGGCTTGCAGATGGTCGGCCACCTTCTTATCTTCACAAGAGGGGGTGGGCAGAGACAGAGGAAGAGAGAGGGAGGGAGGGAAGGAGAGGGAGTAGCGAGCTCCGGTCTCTTCCTCTTCTGGTAAGGGCGCGAATACTAACCTAGGGGCCCCGCCCTCACGACCCCATCTAACCCTGATCTCCTCCCAGAGGCTCCATCTCCAAATATCATTACATTATGTGGGGCATTGCTCCGTTTTATCAATTTGGAGGTGAGACACCATACATTCAGTCTGTAACAAATACGACTTTTACTTCCATCAAACCATTCCCTCATAGAGCTGAAGAAAGCATGTCACGCTGCCTCTAATTCTGTGGGTGCCACATTTTCCTCATATCCCTCCAAGTCTTACCAGACTCCCAAGATCAGTTTACAAGTAGGACATCCCAAATAACCTACCAAATATCTGATTTTGGAAACATATCCCTCCACAGAAGCCCCATTGTCCATTAATTGCACTATGTTTTGAAACAGAGTAAATTTTTTCTTATTAAAGGAAAATTTCTCTTGTATTTTCTTTCAGTTATCACCACGTTAATGGAAAGGAGGTAAGGTAATCTGAAAACATTTGAATGAGAGAATATACAAACAAACTTTCAAACTGTCTTTCAGCAACTGAGGCTAAAGTTATTGAATATGCAAATTGCCTTATTAAAAGAAGAATGATGTCTTTTTCAGCAATCAGTTTAATTACAGTGGAACACTTCAATAGAGAAATCAACTTGTTTCTCAGAGTAGAAATTCTTTAGAAAGGGAATTTAGGTATAACAGATCAAAATTAGAAAATTTACACTTGGTGGAGAGAAAAGTGTATGTATAAATGGTCTGTGAATTGCTAGAAGAAGGGGGGGAGAAGAAGGGGTAGGAAGAGGAGGAGGAAGGGGGTGTGGAGTGGAAAGGAGGAGGAGGAGGAGGAGAGAGGAAGGATGCTGGTACCCAGCTCAGTGGCCATGTCTAGGGCTGCCTGAGTCCCCATCTATCTGTCTGTCATTTCTCTGAGAGATGAACTCAGAGAAAGAAAATTTGGACTAACCTCTGAAAGGCATTTATCCAAAATTTGCAAAAAAAAAAAAAAAAACAACA
>NW_022900931.1:53213079-53224100 GCF_012274545.1 Fukomys damarensis
AAAAAAAAAAAAAAAAAAAGCCACTGAATCTACTCCTGCCTTACAAGGAGCACGTGACCTTAGTTATTGGCTTTTTTGCAAATTTTGGATAAATGACTTTCATGCCTCAGACGTGCATCAGGACCAGAGCTAATATGATTTAACTATTTAGAAGACCTCCCTTAGGTCTTATCCTTCTTACCCAGACACCATCACATAGTTCCTACCCTTTGTCCTTTTTCTCTTAAATCTTCAAGTTTGGAAATTAGACAGTGGAGACACAGCGTGGACCACTCCTCACTGAAGACCCACTGTTCCACCAGATATGTGGAATCTGTGCTAATGGCACATTTCCCAGTGAGGTAGGCTGGTCCTTCATCAGAATCAGGTACAGTGGCCAAAAATGGAGAGCTCTGGGTCCCCTTGTGATCAGAGTCCTGGGAGAACAGGGTCAGAGGTAGATCCAGCCCACATTCTGAAGCTTGAGTGTCACCGCACCCCTGGAAAGTGACAGACTACAGCTTGGGAGAGGAATTCAAAGTCTCATTTCTTGGGTTGCATCTTGGCTACACAGAATGTCAACTGAGTGATGGTAGATGGTTATTTATCCTCTCTATGTCTTGGTTCCTTATTTATGCAATAGAGAGCACAGGTTTACATCATATTGGTTTTGAAATTTACAGAGAAAAGCCAGACAATCATCTAGTAAAATACTTCAATGAATAGCAAACATTCACTGCCTATCAGCCCCCTATTAGCTGGTAGTTGTAGCAGAGGCCCAAAGCAGTGGCGCAGATCTTCTCTGCACACTCTGATACATTGGTACCTTAATTTTCTCACAAGTCTGAAATGCAAAACACGAGATTCACACATACTCAAGGAATGCACAGGCAAATGTTTCTTCTCCTGTGAACCTTGAATTTTTGAGCACCTACCATATGCCGACAGTGAATAAAATTGGAAAAAAAAAATCCTGTCCTTTTACTTTCTAGTGGAAAGACAAACAATAAATAAAGAACATAATCCACACATAAATTATATGTCATCTCACAAGAATATTTCCAAGAAACAAAAGAAAAACAAAGCAAACTGGCTCAAAAGAACTTGCTATGGAGTAGGTGTGGTTGGTTAGCTAAGAGATCAGGTGCAGAGGCTTGGATCCACTGTAGAGATGTACAAAACAGTGGGACCTTTAAGAGATGTGGCAGTGCATTCCTGTAATCCCAGCACTCTGGGATGCTGAGGCAAGGAAAGTCACCACTTCAGGCCTCACCTGAGCAATTTAGCAACCTAGTGAGAACCTGCCTCAGTACTAAAACTTAAAAACAGGGATGGGGATATATCTCAGTGGGAGGGCCCTGTGTTCAATCCCAGTACTGGAATAAAAAAGTTGGGGGCTCCTGATGCAGGGAATTAGTCATTAACAGTGCTGTCCTCAGAGGGGCTTATGTAGTTCTTCTAGGGTCTTGGTTTGTTCTCCTGAGAGGTTGTTATGAAAAAGAAAATCTGATCTCTCCCTGATTACCTTGACTTCCTGTCTCAATATGTGATCTCCCCCTCTCATACAAGTCCCGCCATTGTTTCATCATCTTCTTGTGAGGCATTCAACAAACCCAGCACAAACTAGTACCACACCCTCCAGGACTAAGAGAACCTCTTTTCTTCATGCCGTACTCAGGCCCAGGCATTTTGTTACAGTAATAACAAATGGACTACTATGGATCTGAAGTAAAATAAGCAGCTGCAATATCCACAGGCTGCTCAAGGTAAGTGAAATTTGACCAAAGACTTCAAGAAGGTGCGGGAGCACCACGCATGGTGGCGCACGCCTGTAATCCCAGCACTCAGGAGGCTGAGGCAGGAAGATCACTGTGAGTTTGAGACCAGCCTGGACTACACAGTGAGTTCCAAGTCAGTCTCAACTACATAGTGAGACCCTGTCTCAAAAAAAAAGAAAAAAAAAAGGTGGAGTAGGAAGTCACGGATGTGTACGAGAGTGTCAGGAGGTGAGGTTCCAATGCCCTGGGGTAGAAATGGGCCTGACGTATTCTAGGTACAGGAGCTGGTCAATGGGGTTGAAAAAGACAGAATGGGAGAGGAGAGAAGAAGCGGAAAGCAGAGCTAAGAAGCGATGGGGCCAAGTCATCTAAGGACCTGTGGGGGCCAAGAGGGCTTCAGCTTGCACTTGGGTGCAGTGGTGGCCTGTAGTGGGCTTTGAGGAACATTAAAGATCGGACTCATGTTTATGAGAGAACTGTTGAGAGTTGCCTAACAGGGTACAGATCTCCAAGGCAGCTATGACATACATCCAGGCTAAAGGCAAGGGAGCAGGCTGGCCACGCTGAGTGTGGACGCGAGAGTACTCTAAATACGGGAACATCCTCTCAGGCAACCCAACAAACTCACGAACAGATGTGAGGAGGTGCGCGACAGTCACAGGGGGTGCAATAACTCTGAGAATTCAGTCAACTACTGCAAACTAGTTAGTGAGCAAGGAACCCATGACTACCTTGTTTGTTGTGAAAAACAGCAAGGCTGCATTGGATCTAAGTTGCTACATTCTTATATAGAGTTTCTAAGTCAATACGACTGAATATAGTGCATGTGAAACATAAGAGTATATCGTCTCCGCTGAGATGCAGCACACTCTCAGAGGGAGAAATGCTGAGGACAAAGTGGTATGGAGAAGATACTCATATATTTTTAATTCTGTCCAACTTTGAACATTTCAAGTTAATTCCTACCCCAGTGCCTTTGTTCATGTTCTCCATTGCTCCTAGAATGTCCTTTCGTAGAGCTTTGACCAGCTGGTCCTTTCTCTTCATCAGCTTAAAAAGCCTATCCACAGTTATCATTCTCAACCACGGTGTCCACTCGTGTCAGTCAGTTTTTTCCAACAGGAGGGTATTTAAGGTCATTTGTTTTTTTGTTTTGTTTGGTACTGGGGATTGAATTTGGATCCTTGTGTTTCCAAGGCAGGTGGCAGAACCACTGAGCTAGATGCCCTGCCCTTGGAGGCTATTTAAAGAATCGGCTTGTGTGAGTACAGAGGTTGAAAAATCCCAAACTCTGCAGTCAGCAAACTGGAGCCACAAGAGAGCCCAGGGTGTAAGTTCCCACCTGAGTGAGACAGCTTATGAATCAGCGAAGCTATGAGTGTGAGCTCCAGTCTGAAAGCTGGCACTCTCAGGACCCACAAAGAGTAGATGTTTTGGTTCCAATGCAAAGGCAGCTAAAGACCAATGTCCCAGCTTCATCACTGGTCCAGCGGGAGGAGCCCCTCTTCCTCGTGGGACTGTTCAGCCTTTTGTTCTTTGTTGATTGGATGGGGTCAGACACGAGTTGGGGGGAAATGTGCCTCTTCAGGCCACCAAACCAAGAGTTAATCATCTCACCCAGAAATACCCTCATGGACACATCCAGAATAGGATCTTACTCAATGTGGGAGCCCAGCCAAAGTGGCAGCTAGGATGAACCTTCTCACCTCCCTTGTCACCATGGCATCTGCCATTGTATAGGTTTCTCTTGTCTATCTTGTCTATCTTCTCTTGTCTATCTGCTTCTTTGTGTGTCTCTGCCCTCAGAGAATCTAATCTCTACCAGCTGTTTGCGGAGTGCAAGAACCGGTGGATAAATGAAGGGGAAGGATCCCATGTGTGATTTGAGATTCTGGAGAGACAGGCATGGGATTTTACTGAAGCAGGGTGATATGGGTGGGGAGGAGAGCTGGTACCAAGTAAGAATAGAAAGGAGCCTGGAGGAAAACCAAGGGGCTGAAGAAGAGAGAAGCTGAAGAGGGCTTGGGGATGATGAGACCGGAAGGGACAAACCTTATGGGAAGAAACTGAAATCCACCTCTGACAGCCCGATTCCTTCACTTGCATTCTGGCTTTTAGGTTTAATCTAGAGTGAGGCATCCCCTGGCCTAACCCCTGTGACTTTGAGCCAAGGCAACAAATCAAAGCCCAAAGCAAGGTGGGCCCTAGGCTGGGCTTTCCCGGGAAAGTGAGGGGGCAGCAGGAGTAGAGATGAGCCAGATGGTCTCCCCGAGCCCTGGAGCGCAATCTGTCTGCAGGCGAAGGGGCTGGGCGAAGGCCCAGTTCATCACCATGGGCAAGGTGGTCCCGAGAGGCCCAGACTCAGAAGGACACAAGGTCAGCTTCCTGCTCAGACGAGCCCAGAATTCTTCCACCACACTTTCCCATGGGCACATAAGGTTTTGTGTCGTGTTGATCGATTTTAATGGCAAAATAAAAAAACAAAAAGGAGAAGCTGTCTTCGAGTGTTAAATGTTATGTGCATAAATGTTACCAAAACTGTGAAGGAAAATGCCCCCATGTACGACTTTAGCTAAAATCAACTCTCCCCAGTCGTCAGGGGATTGGTTTAAACACGTGTTAGAGAGACCCATTGGGTTGGAAGGCATCGTTTGCACTATCTCCCTCTGCAGAGAGGTTTGGGGGTGCACCGTGTGGGCTGATTGCAGTTTGGAGGCTTGAGGACCAGCACGAGGATTAGGCCCCTCCGTGGCAGGGTACCAAAGGGCACACAGTCTGTAGGGGATAAGGAGACCCAGCTTGGGCTCCTGGTTGGAGGGTAACAGCAGGAGAACCCGAGGTATCCCACCAGCCAAGGCCTACAACAATTACCCATGAGTCCACTTACGGTGATGGACTACTGGGAAGTTATCAGTACTTTCATTTTCAAAAATTGGGAAACTGAGACTGAGGGAGAAGAAAGGTCATGCCCACAAGTGAAGGTGGAAGTCCAGATTTAAAGTCAAGTGAAATCGCAAAGCCGCAGATCCCTTTAAGCTCCCCTCCCTCCCTGGGCAGACTTCGGGGCCCTCCTCTGTATGACCACCTGCGCTGCAAAAGGTGAAGGCAGCCAGGGAAGCTGCAGGTGTAGGCTCAGCCCAGGTGTGTGCTGAGCCTCGCGGGGTCTTGCCAGGAACTCGCTCCCGTCCCTTCTCGCATCTTAGAGCAGTGCTGGCGGCTGTCATAGTCCACTAACCTCAGAGACTGTTCGTTTCATTGCTGGAGACAGCTCCCAAGGCAGTCCAAATCCGGCTTCAAACCGCCTTGGCAGCGCATGGCTACGCTGACCACATCGAATTTGAAGTTTCAGTGCCTGATGGGTACCAGCTGGCTCAGTTACAGGAGCCGTGAGGGTGAGGTTGGATCTTCTGGGCCTTCTCCAGGTGTGCGCTGAGACACCTCTTCCCCAGCAGCCTCAGAGCCATCTCCAGAGGGGGCGTTGGGCCCCTGTCTCAGGGACGTGGCACCTCCTAGTCTGCTACGGATAGGGGCCTGGTGCTCCAGTGTCCCCTGCCACACCCCTGCCATATTTCTTTCATCCTGTGACCCCCTCACCCACTATCCTCTGAAACTCCTGAACGAGAGGCCAAGAAAACCACTGTGCCTCTTCATCACTAGCTCGAACCAAAGCTTTCTCATTCCCAAGCAGGCCCACATGGGGCTCAGAAACCCACCATGCCCTCATGCCCCCCACACACTGTCTGGGGAACGGTTCCCAATGGCCGCAGCACCAGACGCACTGTGGCATCTCCTATATGACAGGGCTGTACCACTTATCCGGGCCCAGCTCCAGAGTGTAGGAATGACTAGTATTTTCCATAAATCTGGGAGGGAGGATCAAAGCCATCCCCACTATAATTTCCCCAACCTCACTGGCATCCTGTGACCTCTACAAGGTAGGTCAGAAAGGTTGGAACCACAGTATGTGTGCCCAGGCTCTTACTGGTGTGGACATCTGAGGACCAAAGAGGACTGCTCTGGAGCACTGGGGGAGGTCTCACTGGCCACTTGCAAGGGGAGCAGAATCTACACTTATTCTGGATCCAGAACTGTTGCCCCACTTAGATTCTGGGACCAGCAGAGCTACTTTAACTTTGGGATGCCAAATGGTGCATCCACGGAAATGATGTGGAAAATGAAGACATCCATTACACCACCCCATCCCTTCCACATAGACAACAGGCATTAAGGGAAACCTCAACAGCACAGTCCCTTGTCCCTAAACAAAAGCTCATGAGGAGCTGAATATGGTACACTCCTATAATCTCAGCACTCTGGGAGGCTAAGGGTGGAGGATCACAAGTCTGAACCCAGCCCACTTAGAAAAACCCTGTATCAAAATAAAATATATATGTTTCAAAGGCACTGTAATACCCTGGATTCAATCTACAGGAGCACAAAAAAAGACAAAGAGAAAGAGGAAGAGGAAGTGGAGGAAGAGGAGGAGGAGGAGGCGGAGGAGAAGGAGAAGGAGAAGACCCACCAATCATTGCTAACCCTCTGAATACTGTTGTCCAGTTGGATCCTTAGCTCCCTGAGACCAAAGGACTGTGAGTCACTCATGACATATTACCCTCCATAAACCCAGTACAGAGTTGGGCCTGAATAGGTAGAACATAATGAAAATGCTCAGTGATGTTTGCTAGGCTTGTATTAGTTCCCTACAGCTGCCACAAGTTACCATGGACTTGGTGGCTGGAAACGAGAGAAATGTATTCATTCTCATTTTTGGAGGTCAGAAGTCTAAAATCAAGGTACCCACAAGGCTGCACTCCTCAAGGGACTTCTTCATACCTTGCCTCTCCTAGCTTTGGGTGGCTGCTGGCAATCTGTGGTGTTCCTTGGCGACATGCTAGGGTCTGGATATGGTTTAAGTGAGCCCCTAAAGAGTTAGTGCATTTAAATTTAATTCTCATTGTGAGATTATTTTTGTGGAGAGTTGGGTATTGAACCCAGGGCCTTATGTATGCTAAGCAGGTACTCTACCCTTGATCCAAGTCTCCTGATCCCCCCATCATGAGATACAAAGAAGGTAAAAACTAATCTGACTATGCTACTTGGAGATTGGGCCTTTGAGATGGGATAATAGTAGATAAACTCAACAGGGTGGTGCCCCCATGATTGCATATTATCATAGTGGTATGGAAGGATTGAAGGACACAGATGCACATACACTGTCAGTCCCTTGTCTTGTGATGCCCTGTGCTACTTTGTAACTCTTCCAGCAGAAGAGCCACCACTCAGTGCAGCCCCTTGACCTTGGATCTCGAGTTCTGAGCCAAAATAGACCTTTTTTCTTTGTAAGTTTACCTAGCTTAGGTGTTTTGTTACAATAATGAAAACTGGACTACGACACTGTATGACTCCGTTTCACTGTCTTCTCAAGGCCTGCACTTCAGCATGTCTTCGAGCCACTTCTCTCTGCCTCTGTCTTATAAGAACTCATGCAGTTACATTCAAGGACCAGTAGGATAGCCCAGGATAAGCTCCTCCCCTCAAGATCCTTAACTCAGTCTCAGATATCCATACAAGGTATAGTCACTCTTTTGCCACATAAGGTTATAGGCAAAGGTTCTGAGGATGAGGAAACAAATACATCGTTGAGAACAGACTTTTTTGTTGTTTTGCCTCTTATTATATTTTAACAGGAATTTCAGGACAGAGATTTTCTTATTTAAGGCTCAAAGCAACTCAAGGGTCAGATGCTCTCGTTGTTCCATTTTACAGCACTGGTCGGGGAAGGTAAATTGAAACAGCAATGATAGAAACCTGAGGTTTACAATGGTCATGAGTTTAAAATTTGGAGGTTCCAGTAGTCTCCCTTCTGGCTTCCTCCTCATCTCCATGTGATTTGGCTTTTGGTGGCCAGCATTGTAAATGGTAGAGTCAAACAAGGCTGGGGTTCAAGCTATCTCCTGACTCCATTTCTTCTTAATGCCAGCTGCACGCAAGAGGTGGTATTTAAACTGAGTCCCAGAAGACTCAAACTTCAGATGCCTGTAGCTGGAAGTTTGCTAATGAAATATGCACCTTGTGTCTTTGGGAAAGGTGTGGATGGAGGCTAGACAGCATAGTGGCTAAGGCCACCTCAGACCCCCTGAGGATGGCACCGATGATGATGGTGGTGGTGGTGATGATGATGATGATGATGGTGATGGTTGGATCGTCAAGGTCCTGGCAGGACATCCAGGTCTGAGAAAAGAGTGGTTGGAGAGTTTAATGAGTGGTGTAGGAAGGACAGCAAGGAATGAAGAAACACTCCCAGGCTAGTGTTGGAGGGAAGCTGCTGCCACCTTGTGGCCTGGAGGTCTGAGGAAAGTAATTACTGGACTGTAAAAGCATAAACACCCAGAAGGAACCATGTGATGAGAACTTTTGAGCTTTAGTAGAAGAATGTAGCCCTGCATACCTGTGACCCAGAAAGGAGAAAGCCAGTGGCACAAGCACTCTGACTTCTGTCCTACCTTGTTCTCATGGAGGACAGATGTTCCATTGGTCACTCCAGTGGGAAGTCAAACAGCAAAGAAACCTATGAATGATGTCCCTATGGGTCTTCTTTCAGAGGTACTGGGCAGGGTGGAAAAGGATCTGAAGGAAAGTAGATGTTGAAGGAAAAGCAGACAATCCAGCCCAGTGGCAAAGAAGGTGATGGTGGTGGTGGCTGTGGTGGTTGTGGTGGTCATGGTGGATGGCAAATATGACTACAATTCATTGAGTTCCCACGTGGCTTCTTGCTCTTCTAAGGACTTTTTCAATCTTTATAGCAGCCCAATAACACAAGACAGTAGAGATTCTTGAAGACGTGGGAAATCTACATGCCGATCAAATGCCAAAATTAACTCTGCTTCCTCAGACCTCCCCCAAAACAGGGAGTTTGGCAAAACACTTTTGTCTGTGATGTATGTTGAAATTACCTATGAGTCTGATCATCTTGCCTCTCTGTGAATTCCTTCAGGTAAGTTTGACATCTGATAATCTCTGTAACAGAGGACTTCATAATGTCTAGGAGAATACCTGCCACTCAAGAAATACTAAGCTGCTGCAGATGGATGGATGGATGGATGGATGGATGGGACACCTTGACTTCTTGTCCTATACATCAAGGTCTGTACCTTATGCTGCTCTCCACAGAGCCTGGCCCATCACAGGCATTCAGTAAATATCGGTGACAAGTCAACACAGCAACACCGTGACATTTCTATTTTCTCAGTACAAACTTCCTCATGTCTAAACATGGACTGAAAAACATCCAAGCTTTTCAAAGCTATTTGGTTTCCTAAAATTTCCCCAAGCCCCAACTCTGAGCTCAAAAGTGAGGCTGTTTGTGCTGTGTCTCAGAGCTGCATTCACAAACCCACGGCCCAACATAGCTCAGAATTGCTAATCACCTTGGGATTGTTGTGCTCATAAGTGACAATACAGAGAAACACAAACCTGTCTTCTTGTTAATGTTAATTTTGGTCCCACAAAATGTTGCTAAAGCATATTGCCAGGCCTGCCGCAGATGTTCCTTCTCTCATATGTGAGAGATACAGGAAGTGGGACCTGGGCATTTTAACGGGACTACTGCTGCAGTGGTGATAACTGTGGTCAGGCCATTTTCCAATCACTTTGACCTATCACTTTATCTGTCCATGCCGCGCTTGCTGTGATCCCCATTGAGGCTGGTGTGTAATTCTGTATGAACTACTGCAGCCTGCTCAATAGACTGATAAAGTTCAGCCGTGTCACCTCCTTGTCAACTCACTTGCTAATTTCACTCCACACCGAAGGTCTGGAATGACCCACAGGCTGAAGTACCCAGGAGAATCTCAGGTTGTTCTTTCCCAGAGCTCATTAGGGGAGAGGTGACATGGGAAGATGTGTGGTGCTCCAGTTTGAGACTCAGGTCTTAACTAACCTGGATAGGAGAGATTTAGAGCCACTTACCAATTTTTAAAGAACCAAGCAGTGCAACACTGCATCCTCCGCCTTGTCCTGGCTTATCTTCCATGTTCAGTGGTCATTTCTAAGAACAAGAAGATGCCATAATGTAGAGAAATTAGAAGGAAGAAACTCACCCAGCACACTATGGCTGCAAGGCCTTTTTCTTTCCAGGCAGGGAGCAGATTTGTATGGCCATCAGCAAAGAGGGTATGGTGAACAGTGGACTGAAGGCTCCACTAGCATTGCGGAGTCGTGTTATTTATTCTGGGAAGCTCTCTCTCTCTCCCCCAGTAACGAGGGAATCCTTCTTCCTTGTCTGAAAGTTTTCCTTTACAATCCTGCTTCTGGATGGGATCCATGGCTGGTCAGAGGAGACAGAGCACCGTGAGAGGCTTGGAGAGGAAAAAGGAGGAGCCAGTGGAGCACTAAGGAGCTAGAATGACATCAGCTACAAGGTGAAGAATAAGCAGAAAGCATAAACATAAGCCTGATCCTGTGTTTGTTGGTGTTGCCACGGAACCAGAGGAGAAACGCAATAAGGAGGAAGATGTGGGGAAGTAGAGATCCAGTCCTAGATCAAGGAACTCTTAACATAGAGAAATACTCAGCTTTCCAGGGCTAGAACAAGTCCTTGAGATTAATAAACTTTTTTTTAAAAAAAAGAAAGGTTTATTTTGCCTCAGGGTTTCTGGAGTTTCAGTCCATGGTCGATTGGATGATCACTTTTGTGCCTGTGGTGAGGCTGTACATGTGGCAGAGGGAGGCTCATCTCATGGTAGTCAAGAAACATGCCTCCCACCCACACACTGAGACCCAACATCTCTATCTAGACTATATCTCTGAAAGGTTCCACCATCTCCCAATAGTGAAAAATGGCTATTGGATGCTTGATATTGACTAGGTAGAAGTGATGAGGAAGCTTCTGTCCTTGCCAGGCAGAAGGGCAGATAACTGTTGGATTCCAAAAGAGAAGCCAGAAGGACTTGGAACCCTGGCCAGAAGCAGAGTCCCAGTCCTGTCTTAACAATGGGAAAATGAAATGCTAGCCATATAGAGCAAGAAAGCCTGACTTCTGCAATTGCTACCATGACCTGCTTTCTGTAGACTCCCCTGGCTCTAAAACCAGAAGACCATAGAAAGACAGCAGATTGGGGTAGTCACAAATTGCAAGGTAGTTTCTACCTTCCAGAGTGCTGAGGGAGGCTCCATAGAAAGTTACCTCCTCTTGCTCCTCCTCCTTCTCTTGCTCCTCCTCCTCCTCCTCCCTCCTTGTCGCCGCCTCGTTCTCCGCCCTCTCCG
>NW_022900931.1:53224231-53232352 GCF_012274545.1 Fukomys damarensis
TCCTCCTCCTCCTCTTCTTCCTCCTTCTTTTTCCCATACAATATCAGAGATTGAACCCAGGACCTTTGCATTGAGCTACACCCCCAGACCCTTTTCTGAGATAGGGTCTTGCTAAATTGCTAAATTACGCAGGCTGGGTTTAAACTTGTGATCCTCCAGCCTGTGCCTCCCAGACTTCTGGGATTACAGATTTGTACTACCACACCCAGCTGCCTCCTATCGTTTCAAAGGCACACGGGTCCATCGTTTGTAATGTGGTCCAAGCCTTATGAAGGGGAAGCTGAGAGGTCAGCGCTGCTCCGCTGTCGGGAGCTGATGTTTCCATTGCTCACATTTCCACGGATGAATGAGACAATTTGCTTTCTCCTGGTTTCCTCTCTTGATAGGGAGCGGCAGGCAGGCACAGAGGTGTTTTGACTGAAGTGTCTTTGGTGTTCCCTTTCTAATAAAGGGCTATATATTTGAGCCGAACAGTCATTTTTTTCCTGAGCACTAAAGTAATACCAGGACTCTCATTGCTCAAGAAACTGCTGAGTAAAATCTTCCGCCAATGTGTCTCCCTGGCATTCCTTAACCCTATTGATAATGATAAAGTCTCATAAATCTAGGTAAATCTTTAATTACGCCTTCAGAACGTGACGATATTATAACTGTGACAGAATCGTAAAGGGCACATTCAAAATTAGCTCTGTATACATTTTATGAATACGGAAAAGAGTAGAGGTGGCTACAGTTAAAAAGGAAATACCAAAAAAATGGTGCTTTTTTCATCGTTGCTGCAATCGTCTTCGAAGATGAGAATTTTTTTTTTAAATCATTGTTAGGAAAAAGCTCTATTTATTACTTCTGTATTTTTTAAGAGCTACAGGATCAGCTTTGTCCTACCACATATTATGAAAACCGCAAGCTGAAGTAGAGAGCGGGATATATGTGTCAGAACACCTTTTGGCCTAAAAATTGTTCTTCCTTGTATTAAGGAAGTGTGAAATATTTATGGAGAGGGGAGATTCTTGGCACAATTTCTACAAGGCACTAACAAAGCCCAGAATGTGTTTTCTTCCCCGCCATCAGGGCGAGTGCAGCCTCCTCCTCCCCCACCCCTGCACGTGTGCACAGCCCCGATGCAATTTATTTTTATTTGCAGCTAATGCATATATTTTTACTTGTGTGAATAATACCGAGTAAGATTAAGTCCTTTTATTTTGCTAATTAAACTGCATTTTTCAAAACCTGGGGAGGTAGTAAGTGACAGGATTAACAAGGGCTCTTGCAGAGTTTTGCTGTTCTCCTGATTAGATTAGAAGGATCTGATACGGAGGCCGGAGCTGATGAAGTGGTTTCCTCCATGTGAGTGAATGCATGACCCTAGTTTATCACCACGGCTTCATAAAGAAGTCTTCCTTACTGTCGAGAAAGCCCTACCAAGAGTGAAAATGACATTAGCAAAAAGCTAAGCAAAAGGTCAGTAGAGCAGAATGAAAAGGAGAAGGAAAGCAATGCATTCCTTTGATTCCCACCCCCCCCCTTTGGAAGGGTTGAGGAAGACACACTGCCAAGCTGAGTCTGGCTGGGTGAAGCTCAGCCCACTGTGTTCTCCGGAGATAGGGACACCTGTCTCAGCCTAAGGACTTTAAGGGGGATATATATATATATATATATATTTTTTTTTCAAGGAATGGGAAGGATAAAAGGGCATGTTGAGGAAAGCGCCAACTGTCCCACCCCTACCACTAAGTAGGCTTCCTCCCCTAAGCATGCAGAAACCCTTTGGGGCCTGGCCTGAGTCAGCACCAGGTAGCTGGACCCAAATCTCAATTTCTGAGCAGCAAGGGGCCAAGTCAAGAGAATAGGAGAGGCCACTCCTTCTTGCTCCCTGCTCACACCCCAGGCTTCTAGCCCCACAGAAGGGAGAGGGAAGTGAAATACCAAACCAAGCAGGGAGGAACATCACAGTGGAGTGTGGTTTCCCAAATCCTCAGTGGTGAGCAGGGAAGACGGGAGACAAGGGCAGGGTAAAGACAAGCTCAAGAAGGGATCTGCACAGAAACTGCATCCTTCTGGCATCTGAAGCCTAGCCAAGTAGAAGCCAGGCCACTGTGTATCTGTGTATTGAATTATTATGGCCCCTCCTCCCGTAATCCCTACATGAACACATTGTTTTATTTTTAATCACACGTGTGCACACAGTAGAGTTCACTGAAATATAGAGATGGATAGGTTAGGGATATATATGTATATATATATATATATATAATTGACCTCTCTCGGGATACAGAACATTTCCATGGCCCCAGAAATCCCTGTGCCCCTTCCCAGTGGGCAGCTGCCTTCCTACCCACCCAAGCTACTTCTGTTCTGACTCCTATTTCCCTAAATTAATTTTGCCTGTTTGAGAACTTTGTAAGTGGAATTCTACATAATGTGATCTTCGTATCTGGCTTCTTCTACTTAGCACAATGTTTCCGTGATCATCTGTTGTGGATATCGACCCAGGCTGACCTTGAACTCACGGCAATCCTCTTATCTCAGACTCCCGAGTGTGCCACCACCCCCCACAACATTTTTCATCGATTCCACTTTTTTTTTTTCTTTTGCAGCATGAGGAATGCGACCCATGAGCTCATGCATGCTAGGCAAGTGCTCTACCACTGAGCAATGTCCTTAGCTCATTTGTTCTACTTTTAATGAGTGTCTGGGTTCCTTCTGGTTTTTAGTAATTATGAATAAACTTGCTGTGGCCATTCTTTTGCAAGTCTTTTGCAGATATATATTTTGATTCTTCTTGGGAAAAATGTAAGTAATGGGATTGCCGGGCTCTAAGGTAAGGTGTATGGTTAATTCTATGAGAAGTTACCAAACCACTGGTTATTTAAGCCAACGATGTGCAATGTGCTTCTCACATTTCCTTACCAATATTTGATATAGAGTGTGGTTTAAATTCTAATTGTGCTACTGAGTAAGCATATATCTCTCCAAATAATGATTTTCACATGCATTCCCCTGATGATTATTGATATAGTCATGTTTTCATTGGACTGTAAGTCATTTAAATATTTTCCTTTGTGAAGTATCTGCTCACATGTTTTTCCCACTCTTTACACTGACTTTCCTCATTGAGCTATATGCCTTTATATTTTGAGTGCTAGTTTTTCCCTGAAATGTACATTGAACGAATCTTTTCTACCTATCTTTAGTTATGAACTGATGCATTTTCCTTTCTACTAACAGAGTAGAACTGCCTCCTTTGGTGCAAATTTTTTATCAACACATGTAATGTTTCACATCTCCGCACAATGAAGACAGAATAGTTCCACCATCTCAAAAAACTTCACTCATAGTTATGCCTTTGTAGCCACACTATATCCCTGAAAATCACGGATAAAGTCCCTGTTACTATGGATTTTTTTTAATTGACAAAAATATTTGTATATTTTAGTGGAGTACAGCATGAAAAAGGAAATGAAATTCTTTTATCAAAGAGTTACTTACATTTCTATGTTTAGTACCTCGTTATTAACAATAGCTAAGGTACTGTCTACCTAGAATGTACCAATAAATTAAATTTTTTTAAAAAAACAATAGCTAAGGTATAGAAACAACCTAGGTAGCCATCAATGGATGAATGGATAAAGAAAATTTGGTACTTGCATATAATGGAATACTAGTCACAAAAGGAAAGAAATCTTGCTGTCCGCATCACAATGCATCTAACAGGAGGACAGTATATAGCTTTTATCAAGGAGGATGTCATAAAAATGGAATCACACCTGGGTGGTCCTTTGAGGCTGACTTCTTTGACTCAGCTTCACTGAAACTTAAGCCATTGTGTGTATCAAATAGTTCATCTCTTGTGATCCTGAGTAGAATTCCATCCCAATTTATTTTAGTGGCATATTTGTATCAACAAACGCTTTTAATTTGGGTCGGGACTTATCAATATTCTGTTATGATTTGTGTTTTCTATGTTATAACTGAAACATGCTTGACCACCGAAAGTTCAATAAAATGTGCTCTTACGTTTATGCCTAAGAATTTGTAGCTTTAGTTTTCACATTTATATCTATAATCTATCACAAATTACTTCTTGTGTATTGTGCCAGGTAGGGTATGAGTATGTGTGTTCTTCAGTGTGAATGTCTTTGCTTTAGCATCATGTGCTGATTGTCCTTTTCCCATTAAATTGCCTTTTGTCAAAAGTCATTTGTGAATCTATTTGTGGACTCCGTATTCTATTCAATTAGTCTATTGTCTACTTTTCACCAATGTACTTTGTCATTACTTTGAAAGGATTTTAGGCAATATTAAAACCAGGCAATGTATCATTTAATTTTCTTCTCTGTTAATATTGTTTTGCTTATTCTAGGGTCCAGGTGAATTTAAGATTCGGCATGTCAACTAAAAGAAGAAAACTCTGTTTTGATTTTGTTTTTTCATTTTTTCTTTATCTCATTGAGTTTATTGTTGCGATTTTGATTTGGATGACATTAAGTCAACCTTAGGATAGATCATAACAATAGTGCATTTTAAAATTTAAGAACATAGTATATCTCTTCATTCATTTAGATCTATAATTTATCTAGGTACTTTTTCATATTTTTCAGTATAAGGCTCCACATATTTTCTTATGTATTTTATTATATATAATATTTTAAATTTTCACTTTCAAGTTGTTCCCCCTTAACATGTAAAAATGCAAAAAAATTTCTAGTATTTATGTTGTCTCTAGTAACCTTGATAAATTCACCTATTTCTAATCAATTATAATTTCTTTTGGCTTTTCTACAAGTACAATTCTATATCTATAAATATTTATATTCTATATCTATAAATGTTAATACAGATGCTCCTTGATAGATTTATATTTCTCTAAACACAAGTTGAAAATATTGTATTAAAATATTTTTAGTATACCTTATTTACAGAATATTACAGTTTAGCTATATAATACACTGTAGAGAGTCCTGTGGCTTAACTGCATGCTTGTGTGGCTGTCTAGGAAAGGTAGTTCTCTGCCGCTTTGCAGCATCAGAAAAACTATGGTACTGCTGGTATTCTAAATTATCAAGCTGGGAAAAGATAAAGATGCAAAAATGAGAGCTACTTCTACTGAACACATGTTGTTTTCACACTATTATAAAGTTGAAAATCATAAGCTGAACGATTATTATGTCAAGACTTTGGGCATTTTCATTTCTTTCTCTCCAAACTTGAAGCCTTTTATTTCTCTTTCCTCCTTCCTCAGGGTGGACCCTCCAGTGAATTTTGGATAGAAGTGATTAAAGTGAGTATTTATTATTTGTTCTTGTTATTAGGAAGAACTGGGTATCAAAAATGTTTCTTCTGGAATTATTTTGTGGAGAAAATTTCATGAATAGGTGTTGAAATTAGCAAGTGATGTTTTTCTGCACTTATTGAGACTATCATGTGTTTAAAAAATTTAATTTGTTAATTCTGGTAAATTATTTTTTTAATGTTAAACCAACCTTGCATTCATTAAATAATCCACATAGGCAGGATGAAATATCAGTACCTTTTTTTTTTTTTTTACTGGATCATATTTTGTTAAGAACTCTTGCATCTGAGCTCATAAAAAGTATTGGTCTGTAATTTTCTTATTTTCTAATGATCTTCTTCAGTTGCCTTATTATCACTGAGCTAGGTTCATCGGAAGAGGTGTGACACATTCTTCTCTTTTCTTCTATATTTTCTGACTTTATGTGAGATTGGTATTATTTCTTCACTAACATTTGATAGAAGTCAACACTGAATCCATCTGATATGTGAGACTTTTGTAGAGAGGTTTGGATAACAACTTCAGTTTAACAGTTATGTGGCTAATCCGCTTTTTTATTGTTAGCTTTCCTAATTCATGTCTTTCTATGTATTTTTCAACTTCATATGAGTCATTAATTTTTACAGAAAAGTATTCATAGTATTCCTTTATTACTTGTTAAATATTTATTTTATCTCTAGTGATCACCTGCTTCATTACTGGCATTGAATATTTATGTTTACTCTCTTTTGATTCCAATTAACCTAGTCATCTTTAGCAAGGACTATTTTTTTTCAATTTTGGTCAATTTATATTCATTGTTCTCTCTAGTCTTCTCTTTGTTGCTCCTTTTCTTCTATTTGTATGGCTTGGATTTACTTTGATTTTTCTTAGACTTTAAGTTTAGTGCTTTGGCTTTTGATACTTTCTCTTCTAATATAAACATTTAAGACACCATGTTTTGCCCTAACTATTATATTAGCTGCCTCCCATACAATTGCATGTGCTATATTTTCAGCATCACTTTTTTAAAAATCTTTGCCATTTTTCCATGGTCATTTTTTTTCTTTACCAAGCAGGTTATTTAGAAGTGTGTGGTTTATAGCTAAATATATGAATATGTTCCCGGTTTTTGTATTACTTATTTTGAACTTTAATTTCATATGATCAGAGGAAAAAAGCTCTATGGTTTTAGTCTTTTGAAATATATGGAGACTTTCCAGGCATAATGGCACACAACTATAATCCCAGCACTCAGGAGGCTGAGGCAGGAGAGTGGTCATGGGTTCAAAGTCAGCCTGGGCTACATAGTGAGATCAGGTAAGTCTGAAGTACATAGTGATACCCTGGCTCAAAACAAATTTTAAAAATTGCACACAGGCAAAGAGATATGTGAAGACTTGTATCAGAGTCCAGCCTAAGTTCTATTTTGGCAAATGTTCCACATACATAAAACAACTATGTATTATGAATTAACAAGTGTCAGCTTTTGCAAATGTCATGTAGGGAGAGTTGGTTTCCAAATTCATTTTCATCTATTTGTTCTATCAACTATTGAGAGAGAAATACGTAAGACTCCAGTGATAGTTGTAGATTTATATAGTTCTTCTTTTAGTCCTATAAGTTTCTCTTTGTGTTTGGAAAATTTGTTCTGAGGTCTACCTGCTTTAAATATTGCTATTCCTCTCAATGAATGACCAACAATTTCTTCTAATAAGATAATCTCTTTAATTCTGATAAAATTCTTAAATCTTCTTTGTCTGGTATAATAGAAACCCTAAATTTCTTATACTTAATGTTAACATGATACATATTTTCCTCTCTTTTTACTTTTAATTTTAGATTAAAATTTATATTTCAAATATGTTTCTTCTAATAGTATATAGTTCTATTTTGCTCCTCTATTGAATCTCACAATCTCTATGCCTTTCATTTGGAGTTTATTTTTAAACAGCTGAAATGACAAGAACATAAAAGAGAAGATAGTAAAAAAAAAATATCTAAGAGAAAGAGCTCAAGAAGTTTTCATAGAAGTCTTCTGGAATTCTGGGACGAATTCCGAAACATGAATGTATATGGTATAACTTTGCAAGACCACAGGGAGTAGAAAAGTTTACAAGACAAAATATGAACAGAAATGGAGATTCTAGAGGACACATAGCAATGAGAGCCACGGGAGTTTGGGCCAGACAGGATAGAGAAATCGAACACTCCAAGGAATCAACTGAGACCCAGTAGAGGCTTCAATTTGGAGTAAAGTGAGTCAATCTCCGAATAAGGATGACTCAACTCTCATCTAACAAAGTTTAACAACACAAGTGCAGACAGGACCAAAAGTCTCTATTAAATTAATTAGAAATAAAGCTCAGTAGTGTTTAAACAAAGATGGTAAAATACAATCTCAATCATGTAGCAGTCAGAATATATAACAAACAGTAAAAAAGGAAAATTACCAAATATGTAAAGAAGAAAATTTTTATATATAACCAGGAAAAAATAAATGAAAACTTTTCTATAAAATAGGTCCTAAAATTTCATAGAGAACTTAGCATTTTATGAAAGCTTTTATAAATATGTTCAAAGACTTAAAAGAAATTTTAGTTAAAATGAGTGAATGAATAGGAAAATCTCAGCAGGGAAACTGAAAGCTATTAAAATAAATAAAGTAGAAATTCTAAAATAGCAGAATGAAAATTTCACTGGGTAAGGTTCATAATATATGGAAAAATGCAAGAAAAAATTCAGTGAATTTGAATATAGGTCAGTAGGAACCACTGCACTTAAAGTATAAAAAAGACTGAAATTAGCAGAGATGCAGAGGCCTGAGTAGTTCAATCAATGGCTAATAT
>NW_022900931.1:53232817-53237321 GCF_012274545.1 Fukomys damarensis
TATATATATATATATGAAATGTTAGAAGATGAGAGAAACTGGGAAAGGGTAAATTATTTAACAAAGATGAGCTAAAATTTTCCAAACTTGCAGAATAATATCAACACAGGGATCCAAGGATCTCAACAAATCAAAACAGTTTAAATACACAGACATATTGAGACATGTTATAGGCAAATCAGGTTTAAAATGAAAAAAATCTGAAAAGCAGCAAAATATAAAATGCCTCATACATACAAAAAAAATCATAGAAGTGTTGCTAATGTCTTATCAGACACAATGTAAGCTATAGTACAACGGAATGTCATACTTTAAGTGCAGAAATGCAAATACATCAACCCAAACTCTTGTATCCAGTAAAAATTTCCTTAGAAAACAAAGGCAAAATAGATACTTTTTGCAATGCTTTCCCTTCCCCAAAAACAAATTGGCTAAAGATAAATGAGATTAAATATGCACTCAGTTAACATGAAAGGAGGAAAGAGAATACGTAAGTCTAAAAAATAATTTTTCTTCTTTTATAGCTTTTTAAAAATTTGTTTGTTTGTTTGTTTGTTTTTCCGGGGGTACTGGAGATTGAACTCCACACCTAGCACTTGCAAGGCAGGTGGTGGAGCTTCTGAGCTAAATCCCCAGCCCATTTTTATAGCTTTTTTTAAAAGACATGGATTGCTGAAGTTAAAATTTATGATGATGGGTGTGGTTATTATATGTACAAGTAAAATATATGACATCAACATGTTACAGGAGAAGTAAATAGAAGTATGTTATTGTAAGGTTCTCCATTGTGCATGAAGTGGTATACTATTAATTCAAAGAGACTGTGACAGTTTAAGAATATAATATGCTATTTAAATCAATCTCTAATTGAATAAATCAAAGACGTATATTTTAAAACCCAACAGGGAAAAGAAAACAAATGATAAATATACGCAAGAAAGCCAAAGAAACAAGAAATGAGAAGGGGAGAACAAAAACAATAGCTCAGTTGGAAGGATGTAGTGCGTCTGACATATGGCCTTGCTAGGGCTTGTGGAGTGCCTGCAATGTTGATAAAAGTCAGTACTCTTCCGGCACAAACTGAGCAAAGACGGAACTCACCTTCAATGCCTAAAACAGACGCTTCAGAAAGTCTCTCCAGTTTGATGCCAGTCTGTGATGGAAGCAAAGTCTCTTACATCTGTTTTGTCATGGTCAATCCTTGGGATTACTGCATATCATTTCATTGTTAATAACGATCTCTCCTAAAACTTTTTTTTTTTTTGCTGCTTTTATAATTTTTATTTTATTTTGCTTTTGTGGTACTAGAGACTGAATCCAGGACCTTCACACTGAGTCACACCCCCAGCTCTTTTTTATTTCTTATTTTGAGACAGGGTCTGATTATGCTACTAAGTTGCCCTGGCTGGGCTCAAACTTGTGATCCTCCTGGCTCAGCTGCCCAGAGTGCTGGGATTACAGGTGTGCACTACAGTGCTCATCTCCTATTTATTTATAGGTATTTGATTCATGAGATATATACTATTTTGTTAAGTTATATAAATATTGCACAATATATCTCAATCTATGTTTTGCAGGGACCAACTTCACTCCTTTGCATTACAGTATTCCACCATCTGCCTAATCCACGTTCCACATGTTCCATTTTCATCAGCAGATACCAAGACAACTCTTTATTGGCACAAAGATACTGCAGTGAAAATCATGAAATATACCCTTGGGGTATACAAAAGTGGTATGTTTTCTTCAAATAGATTTAAGAATAGATGCTATGGGTTTTAGTAGTTTGATGAGAAAAAAGAAAGAAAGAAAGAAAGAGAAAGAAAAAAAGAAAGAAAGAAAAGAAAGAAAGAAAGAAAGAAAGAAAGAAAGAAAGAAAGAAAGAAAGAAAGAGGAAACAAAGCCAACGAGATGAACAAAGAAGGTATCTGGTGGGCGTGCCTTTGTCATACATATGGGCACAATAATTATGATGGAGCACCCCTCAGAACATCTCCTTAAAACTGAGGCCCGACTGGGCCAGGGATTTAGCTCAGTGGATCCGCTGCCTGCCTCGCAAACACAAGGACCTGATAGCATACTTTGGTCTCATCATTCAGATGAAAGAGAGAAATTTGAAATATAAAGACTATCCTCTTATAATTTCTAAGCCTCCTCTGTCCTTTCTGAGCATTTTCTCAAAACTCCAAGTGTGTGTCAGACTTTGTTTTTATACACATCAGATGACGAATTCATTTCATGTGGCTCCAGACTCAGTCTATTTCATTCCAGATTCTTTTCAGCTGCTTCTACCACATTTTTCAGGGAGCAATCTCTGTTATAAATAAATGCTCGAGCCTGTCACCTCCACTCTGAGCATGTCTCCAGGTCTTCCCTGAGTGGCAGCTGTCTTAAAAGATGGCGGGAAATTTCCTTCAAAGCATTGACTTTTGTGGCTAGAAGCACTTACTAAATGCCCCGCATGTTCCAAGTATATCTAAGATTATGTTGGGTAGGTGGACAGTCTGGCACCCAACTGCCTCGCTCACAATACTTCATGTCACCCATACTAGCTAGGTGAATTTGAACAAATAGCTTAAGTTCTGTGACTCACTCCTCTCATATGTAACACTGAGATAACACTCATTACCTTGTAAGGTTTTCTCGGGACAAAGTGAGTCTTTGTAAAAGACTTAAAATTTTGTGAAGTTCACAGTCATGTGGATTATCATTTACATAGTTGAAGAAATGTATAATCTCCTTTGTAGAAATACCAAATGCTGTTACAATAGTGTATTTTTGTTCATTTCTTATGTTTCATTGGAGATTTGGCAAAGTGATTTTTAAGGTTCTCTTAGAAGAACTCACTAGCAAAATTTTTTGTAAAGAAAAGATGATGGTTTGGCATGTAAGGAATTGGAAAGTTACCATTCTTCTCTAAAATAAGTCAGAAGCTGAACAAACTCAAAAAGCAACAACTCTTCTTAGATCCAAAAAAGAAAAGAGGTCACAGGAAAACTTCTGCCCCCAAAACTGGAAGAAAAGACAGGCAAAAAGAGAATCACTGTTCATTGGAGCAGAAATCTGTGAGTACAACTGCTGAGTGAGCCAGTATCAAGGTAGAAAATAGCAAACTATAATTGATAGTTTGTTGAGGCTGAGTGTGGACAAGTATTACAATATGAATATTAGGTCTTCCAGCTTGCCCAGGTTCTCACAGTGGCTATTATAGAAAAATGTCCTCATTCTGAACCCATTACTTAGCAGTATTCTAAACTGCCACAGCGGTCTGTTCTTAGCAAGCTCTGACATCAGCAGAAGCCATTTAACCAAAGGGAAGTGAAAAATCGAATTCCAGACACCTCCGGCCATCCTTCTTCACTTAGGGGAGATACTTTCTCTCCCCCAAACCTAATTATTACCTTACTAAAGAGCTATATATTATAATTGCCTCAGTTACTAATCTGTCAAGAATAAATTACAAGGCATACTAAAAGACAAAATCTAGAGGCTAAAAAGACAAAGTGAACAACAGAATCAGAATCAAATATAGAAAACATGATTAAATGACGAGATAAGGAATTTAGAACTACAACTAAACTGCTAAGGGATCTAACGCTAGACAGCATGCAAAAACAGATGGGCAATGTGAGTGACGTGATGGACATTCTAAGGAAGAATGAAAACTAAATGCTGTAGTTCAAAAACACTGTAACAGAAGTGAAAAATGCCTGTGATAGTCTTATAATTAGGCTGGACAAGTCTGAGAATCTCTTACTTGAAGATAGCTCAAGAAAAACGTCCAAAACAGAAAAGCCAAGAGAAAAGAGACTGGGGGAAAAAAGAGACAAAAATATCCAACAACTATGGGACAACTATAATTTTTCACAAATTAACATTGGACACCAAACTATAGATCTAGAAAGCTTAGAGAACACCAGTCAAGAGAAAAGCCAAAGAAATCACACCTACTCATGTTATTGAAACTACAAAGAGAAAAAATAAAGAAAAAGTCCTGGAAGGAGCCCGAAGAGAAAAACACCTTACCTTTACAGGAGCAAAGATAGACTGACATTTGACTTCTCAGAAACTGTGCAAAAAGAGAACAGAGTGAAAAATTTGAAGTGCTAAGGAAACAATGCATGCCATTCTAGGTTTCTGTACCTTGCAAATTTATCCTGTAAAAAAATGATGGCAAATAGACTTTTTCAGATAAACAAAAATTGAAGAAATGTGTTGCCAGTAGGTAGACTTTCCTTGCAAGAAATGTTAAAGAAGTGTTTTAGTGAGCAAAAAATAATTATGTAGGTCTGATACTTGAGTCTACATGAAGAAAGAGCATTAAAGGCAGAATAAGTGAAGGTAAAATACAGACGTTGTTTTCTTAGTTGATCCAGCAAAAAAAGTTTATTCAAAGTAATAATAATAGCAACAAAGCTGGGGATTTAGCTCAGCGGTTCCGCCACCTGCCTCACAAGCACAAGGATCTGAGTTCAGTACAAAAAAAAAAAAAAAAAAAAAAAAA
>NW_022900931.1:53237413-53310918 GCF_012274545.1 Fukomys damarensis
GAAAAAAAAAAAAAAAAAAAAAAAAAAAAAAAAAATCTCAAGCCCTCTCCCCATCTTCCTTCTGGAACATGAACCATCCTTTTGTCCAATGTATCCATGGGATATATGCTACTCTTCTTGCCTGTCAGTCACTCTGTAGCCTTCCCAGCTGTCAGCTCAACTGTTATGTTTACCAGTTTTTGTTCCAATAACCTAGCTTTACTTAACAATAGCCCCAAAGCCTAAGGGTCACACACATGATTAGCAAAGGATTACAACTTCTAAAGCAATGCTTTGATGAGTTAAAAATGGAGATATAGTAACTTTTGAATTTTCCAGAAGTTATTGGTGAAAGAAACTTTTAAATATAGAGCATTCCCAACCATTGACATCTTCTGCTCTTGACAATAAACCATCAACATTTCTATGAGCTCATGCTACAGGAGTATTACAGAAGCCCAAATTATTTTCTGACATAACCATGCTTAGTGTTTTGTCTTTGTGGTTCTGCAAATAGAATCCAGGGCCTTGAGTATGGTTAGTTTTGTTTGCTTGTTTCTGGTTGTTTTGTTTTTAGTTAAGGCTCAAAAAAGGTAGGCACAAGCAGTTTGTATTACATTAAAATTTAAAAAAAAAGTGCAAAATAATAAAATATTTTGAGAAAGACCACAGTCGCATAACTTTTATAATAGTATATTGTAATAATTACTTCTATTTCATTACTAATCATTAATCTCCCACTATGTCTAATTTATAAAATAAACTTTATCCTAGGTATGTATGTGTGAGAAGCAAACACAGCATTTGGAGGATTTGGTTTTTCCAGTTTCAGGCACACACCAGAAGTGTAGGAACAGGACCCATGGATGACAAGGACTATTGTACTTCTATTAAATCAACTTAAAATATTCAATATTAGCACTGATATTCACTTTTACATTGGAAATAACACATTGTCATTTTTATTAATGATAGAACCCAAAATAAAGTGATGATCTCTGAGAAAAATTAGAAGATAAGCTAATGTAGAATATATTACAAAAAATATTTTAAAATCAATTTAGAAATTATAAATGACAGTATCATAATGCATATACTATATCATCCAGGAAATACATATACATATGAGTGGAAGTAGATATGTATATATATTTTTATTCACATAAGTAGGGATGCACATATATATCCTTGTTAAAATGTGAGCTTCCACTGTATTTACTGTTACAGCTTTTTCAATGCAAATATTACAAATACATTTTCCATTTTAAAAAGAATTCTACTCCTCTGTATTTTAATAACCAAACCATATTCCATCATTTATAAGTGCTGCGTTTTTTTGTTAACTCAGTCATGGAGCAGTTACATAAGTTTCATTTTTTCTATTTAGTATGGCATTGAGATTCCTATTCTTGAGCTAAACATTTGTAAACATATATGACAATTTTCCTAAGAGAAATTCTTAGGTGTGGAATTGATGGATCAAACATTAGTCTATGTTTAAGGCCTTTGATATGTGTTGCCAAATTATCTTCAAAAATCTACATTAGAATCTCATTTTAAGGAGAGGTATTTCTAAAGTTAGTGCATATGATAACAAAACGCCCGTCATCAAATTTCCCCCCAACAAGCCTTTTGAGACAATGCCTTGCTGGAGATTGGCATTTAGTACAATAATTCACTCGCATGGGCAATCATTGAAACAATGGGTTTTTAACTCTGTGCCAAGCACAACGCTAGGAGACAGGAATGTGGCAGAGACCAAACTGGACCAAACCCCCGCCCGTCAAGGGCCATTGCAGTGGGGAACAGAGATAATAAAAAATAAACATAATAATCACAAAAATTCTTAAAAAACATGACTCTGATGAGTTACAGAAAAAAAACAAAACAAAACTAAAAAAACTAGAACAGGGACAGGGAGGGCAGGAGAACAGAGTGTGTGGTACAAGGGGACTTGCGATTAAGCTCCGATGGTCCGAGCAGTCCCAGGAAGTAGAGGAGTTGAAGGACTGAGAACGGAGCCATGCAACTAGCTGGGGAAAGGGCATTTCAGAAAAAGGGAGTAGCCTGCATGAGTGCCCTGTAAAGAAGACCAAAAAGGCTGGAGAGGCAGAAGGAGTAAAAGATCAGGGCAGACCAGAGAAAAGACAAGGGCCGGAGCTCGCAGAACCATCCAGACCACTAGCTGCATCTCAGCTCTTACTTAGAAATGGAATTCATGGGGAATTTTAGCAGATATGAGTTACTCTTTGTTTTAAATAATGACTCGAGCTGCCCAGCAGGATGCAGACTGCAAGGGGCAAGGTGGCTGTGGGCAGCCCAGAGACCTGATCTGGCAGCTCTTTCTCAAGTAGCTGACGTGATAGGCTCTAGCAGCCACCTTGGGTGAAAATGAGCTTTTAAACAGGAGCCCCATGGCCAGCCCTGGAGTGCTCACACAGAGGTCCCCCAAAGAAGCAGTGAAAGGGAGTAAACGGTGACATTGCCTTGCTTTCCGCTCACTCCGGGTGCACCTTGTGGCATACAGTGGCAGGTAAAAGGATTATCTCTACCCAAACCTACCAATCTTCCTGTCTTCCTGCCTCTTGCTTTTTTTCTTGCCGATTACTTGGAGGTGGAGTGTGAGGGAAAAGGCACAGTTAAAAATTGTGTAAAGTAAATGTGCCAAATATATCACTTTGCTCTAGCAAATTTCATCGCTGCCAGTACCTCCTTACACTTACCCCAGCCATCGGTGGAATGTTGTTGGGCTTTTCTTTTTCTAAATCTTTGTAAGTTAGCAGACGGAGTGATAACTTATTGCTGCTATGCTATACCATACAGGGCTTGATTGCAGCTATGAAAGAACACCTTTCTCACCTTTTGGCTGCCCATGCCTCTGTCCTGATCTGTAGGTGTAGAAGGCTGCCTGGGAGCTCCCTGCATTGCCTGGCAACCTGCCTAGGGCTGCAAGACGCATCATCTCCCCTCTTCCCAGCAAGTCACAATCTCCTCCAGGATGAACAGGAGTTCTCCCTCCTCTAGTCCCTCCACAGCACACCAGGCACTGCGCAGCTGGGGAGGGGACTCAGTAAGCTGTCAGCACAGGAAGGAGTCAATGTATGCTTCTGAAGATCTGGGTGGCCTGCATTTCCTCCTGATGTGACCTTGAGGATCTTTGAGGACTGCATTTGGGAACCTCTGTCCTCAGCAGGGTACAGTCCTTTCACTACGGTGTTTTCCAGCCTCTGTGGCACCGTTCCGTGTCCTGAGTCCTGAGTAATAGGCAGTAGATCAGCCACAAAGCATCATTCCTGGGAGGCTCCTTGTTGATTGCTCCTGAGAACAGTTGCCCTTTCACAGATCGTCCTCAGAGAGCAGCTGCCATTCACCGTGCTTTGGGCTAAGCACCTTGCTCTTGTTTCCTCATGAAATGCTCACAATAAGCCCATGATGCAGAACTGTGATGAATGATCGTTTACATGTGTGAAAACCAAGGCTACCACATCTGAGGTTCCCTCTTCCTGCCTCAGCTTTGTTCTGCCCTGGACACAGCTGATGTGCCTTAGCGTTCACTCCAAGTCCCCACCACCCACCTGCCTGCAGTCCTTGAGCCATCTCCATTCTCCTGAGGGGCACAGAAATGCTGGCCATCCGTGCCTCCTGCAACAGAGGATGGGAGGGCCCAGGGAGCCCTTCTCACAGCAGTAGCTTTCAATCCTTCCTGGCCTAGAGCAGGGTCTAGGCTGAGCCTGCCTCACTAGGGAGAAGTATGTGGCTATGTTGCCAACCTAGAGTTCACCATTTATTTCTAAAGCAACATAGCCCAGCTCAAAGGGAGAGATGGCTGCCAGACCCTCCCACTGGGGCATACTCAACCCAGAACAGAGGCTCCTGCGCACCCTACCACCACCAGGACACCAGCCTCTTCCCAGAATCTGAACCGTTAGAATCTAACTTCACTGTGTCTTGCTTGGTTGATAAAAAGAAGGAAGGCTGTCTTTTCCAAAGTGTTTCTGGACAGTCAAACTGGAAGCTCTCTACTTTGAAAATCATGTTTAGATGGCTCTGCAGACACACACAGGGCTAAGCTCTGTTCTTTTCTTGGCAAAACTCTAAAATGGTACATAAATGGATGGAGAGATGGACGGATGGATGGATGGTTGGATTTTCCTCACTGAACAACTATCAACATGGGCCGAAGTATGGTATACACATCAAAGCATGACTTGTTTTGGGAAGAGAGAGGGTTCTAGTAACAGTAGAGCCAGGTCTTGGTAATCCTGGGGTTTCCGTCGTCATCACTGGGACCAGCACTATTCTTCAACTTTCCAATATTTCCTTTGCTAGTGTAGGTATGAGGAAAAGAAAAAGACTGAAAGAGCACAAAGACATTTTCAAGTTATCCTTTATAAACAACTTTTTTAAAGAAGTCATTTGTTCATGGTAGATACTATAACTGAGGGATAAGAAGGAGTCTCTGATATTTATTCATGCAACATCTCTAAATTCCAGTGAACATTTATTTAGCACAGACAAAATGGCAACGGAGTGAGAGAATCTCTGCTCTCTTCAGAGAAGATTTTTAATCAAGAGACAGATCCATCTTTTGGGGATTTTGAGAGCCTGCAGGCAGATGAGTCATTTAGATACCCCTGTGATTTGCTCTGATGTCCTGTTGTTATAGAAGAAATAATATTAGAGAAATGTCTTCGATATCCTTTTTAAATTATTTAAGTCTTTGAAATATTTACCAACATGAATTTCCTTTCAAATTGCAGGAATTTTCCTTTAAGACTAGTAGGGAAAAAAGTCAAATTGAAAAGCTCCAAACATAAGCCCGGAATAGGCAAGAGACCATTATTGCTCGTGCCTATCGTCAGCCATAGAATCATTAACATGAAATTCCTTTTGATGAATGCATTGAAAAAAAAGTGATTATATATTAAAGTATAAAAGTCTCTTCCCGCATCATTTAAATTACTTTACAATGCTGATTAAAATAACAGAACATTATAGCTTGCTTAGCTAAACATTATATTTCCAAATCCATTTCCAATTGTTTCCCTTCAATTTGAACAATTTTTGAGCAATTTTATTGCTATTCATACCTGCCTGATTTTTTTATTAGAAATTAAAGTACACACATTTTTATCAATGTTGTAAAGTACTGCAATGCTTAACTCTTTTTATGCCATTCAGAACTTCCAGATCTTTGAAAGAAATAGCTTTATTCTCTCTTCTCCAGGGATTTTAAGATGTTTAGAAAAAAAAATCAAATCAGAAACAGCTTAGAGATCATTCAAACAATTTTAAAATTTATGAAAGGGGAAATTGAGACTCACGGAAGAGAGCTGATATGTTTAATATGAGAGTGGAATTTTGTGAGTCTACCAGTTTCACCACTGAGACCTCTTTTGGCCCTAAGAAAATGCCGTCATAAGACCCTAAAAAGAATGTTTGGCCAACTGGGGAGAGGAATTTTGAGGAAATTATTCTTGTGGTTTACAAATACTGTACCGAGCACTCACTCATGCTATAGTTTGGTGCAGGGGTGAAGGAAAGAATCAAAGCTGTTAGGGAGATTTGGCTGTGGTAGCTGTCACCCCACTGAGCCCCGAGGCAAGTAGGCTGATCTGGCTGGCGGGGCAAGTGTCCCTTTCCTCCCTCACCCCTCCATGTGCAGCAACAGCCCCAGAGAGAGGAGCAGTATTTCCTGGGTCAGGGATATAGGAGTACCTACACTTCCCTGCTAGAACCTCCAGTCAAGCTCTCAAGAATTGATTCCTGAATGACATTTGGGCAAAGCACCCGGACCTACAACATGAGACAACCGATTTGGATACCAGGCCAAGCAAAGGAAGAGTCCTGTGCATTTGCTGCTTCCACAACCCTTCTCTGAGCTTCTCGTGGCTGCTATCCTCCCAGAGCCTGGTGCAGAGCCCCACAGAAAGAACGTGCTCAGGAGTTCTCCCGTGGAAAAATGAACTCATGGCAACCCTCTTCATCATGGCCTTCTTGGCTTTCAGGCAATAGCAGTAAGCTATGACTAACATGAAGAAAACACGGTCAGTTTAGAGAATCCATGCAAAGGCTGAATGAAGGGTCTAGGAGAGGATGAGAACCGAGCGCCTTCAGGGCTCTGAGCTGCAGGACCTCATGCTGCCTCCTCTGGCATCCTGCCAGGATGAGGCAGCTCCCATCAATTCCCATCTTTGTCTCCTCCTTTTAGCACTCAGACTCCCAGGAAAGAATCCAGGGAAAGAGGGCTCAGCACTACATGTCTTTGTGGTCTAGAGTCTTCCACTGAAATCCACCAAGGGTGTATATGTGGAAAGGGATGTTTACCACAGGTACTAGTACCAAAAGAAAAAATGATTGTGATGGACAAAAATGCCACATGTCTATAGTAGACCTGAGTCTCTCCTTCTTCTGTGGTAGAGCAAAGACAATAACGGGTAATTCGCAGGGTTGGCATGGGAATTGGAGATAGGGACAGAACAGTCATAGGACGCCTCATGGCACATAGGAAGCACTCTTCACATGGTGTCTTCTTTACCTGATTTTATCAAGAACCAGTGAAGGCACAACCTGCAACAAGTTATGAAGCTCTCAACACTGAGTCCTCATCTGAGACCAAGTGGTCCATCTTTCACTGATATTTGACAATATACACTTCCATGTGTAGACCTCATTTAGTACAGAAATATCCATCTATTTCTTCAGTAACAGCCATAACTGGAGTTGCTGAAGGCCTTGGCTAGGGTTAGAGTCAGGTAGAACTGAGGCTGGGGAAACCAAAGTAGGGATGGGGAAGGAGACGGAGGCTGCACTTGGAGGTAGCAAGGCAGTCAGGACGCTGATGCCCAAAGGTGTCATGAGCAAAATGTCATGACTGGGGAATTCAAGTATAACCCCAAGTCTGTCAGATGCTAATTTTAAGCCCACTGATAGACTTCCCAGCAGAGTTCTAAGGGACTCCGGACTCAAAAGGCAGAGGCCTGAATGACTCCGTGTGGCAAGTCAGGTGCAAAAGAATAGCTGAAATTTCACTGATACTCCAAACTGAGCATTGGTGAAGGAGACAAAGATTGCAAAAATGATGAGAGCAAAGAAAAAGAACAGTACTCCTTAGGACCCTAAGAAGTAACTGATAGGTATGACATCCTGGCTGTTTGTTGGGCTCCCTGCTAGAAAGGCAGAGAAGAATAGTGGTTAGAAACACAGTTCCTGGTGTCTAGTAATCTAGGTTTGAATTCTGGCTCTCTACTTAGTGATTGTGTGAATTCCAACCAATCTCATAACCCATCCTAAATGAAGACACTAGAAGTAGCTTCATGCATGATCGATGTAATATACTAAGAACAGACCTAGGTATTGATGAAGTGTTCAATACGTATAAATTATGATTGTAATTTGGTTGCTAGGCTCTTTCTTATACATTAGCTCATTTAATCCTAAGGGTTTCATGCAGCACTAGGAAGGTGTCACTGGAGACAGCAGTGATGGGAACTGAGCCTGGAAGTAAATGAGGCTAATGCAAGGACAAGAGAAGTAGAAATGGTGTTTGTCAGCCAGTTGGAATGAGCAGCAGTGTCCATGAAAAAAAGAAAGGGTTGTCTTGACTCCACCATGAGTTGAGCAAAGCAAGAAAACACCGTTCCCTGCATTTATTTTGCAGCAGGGTCCTGGTGTGAATAGGGGTGGAATAGGGTTGGCTTAATGGGTTCATGTCTAGAAAAGAAGGAGGGAAGGTGTGTGTGTGTGTGTTAGTGGATTTTTCATTCTGATCCATGCCTGGCAGAAAGGGCTAGGGGCACAGGCAGTTTGTTGGCTAAATTCCAGGTGCCTCTTTCCAAAGCAGGAAGTGTTGGTAGATAAATGAAGTCTCTGACCCTCTCTCTGTGTCTCAGGCCTCAGGGTGTTCCACAAGGCCCAGAAAGGCCTGGAACACATTCTGTTAGCGTGTAGGGGTATTGCTCAAGAAGAAGCATGGGGAAGCTTTGACAGAATATAATTTAATATGACACTGGATCTAACCAATGAGCAAGAGGCTTTGAACAAGAACTCTGAAACATGCTACTCTCTTCTCAGCTCAAGCACCCATATTCACACATAACCATTTTCTTCTATAAGAAACATGAACAAGTTACAGATACAGAACTTGAAAGCAAACAACTTTAAGAAATGTGCCATTCTAGTTAGGCCCGAATTCACGTTTGAAAATATTATTCAACTAATTAAAATGGAATTAAATGAATACAATGTTAACTGTGCCTACTGTTTAGCATAAAAAGTTGTTAAATATATCATACTCCGCATTCTGAACTGGCGACAGATTTTAGCAATGTCTAATTGTAAGAAATAGCCATGTACTACTTAATTGCATAACTAGGTGGAACATAAAAATCACAATTACATGAATTATATTAAGTAAAATATGTTAAAATAGTTTGTTTTTCAATGGTGGAATTTTATGGACACTATAATGAAACAGAAGTACATTTTTAATTACCTAATTATCGCTATTTTCAAAGTCCATTTACACCATAATTGTTCCTGTTCTCATAGTCCAAAGAGTCCTTGACAGAGAGACTTCGTAGGACCTAAAACAAGGACTCATTCTTCAGGCGACTCCTGCATGTCGGTTCCCTCCTATCCTTAAAAGCCTATCTCAGCAGTATCCATAGGAAATGATGGTCATGGGATTGGTGGACACAGCAGAGAAGTGCAGAGGTGAGAGGCAGTGTGTTTCCAGACCCTAGGCAAGTCACAGTTCAATCACAGAGATGAGACTTTGTTATGGCTTAGTTCTAAGATGTCTCCCAGAAAGCTCATATGTTCAGGGATTGAACATGGCTTTGGGGAGGTGACTGGATCACGAGATCTCTAACCCTATCAGTGGCTTCATCCATCAATGAGATCATGATTTGCTGACATTATTGGGAGGTGACAAAAACAGGAGGTGGGGCCTGCATTAAGGTAGTGGATTGCAGGGATCCTGAGATTCTTTCTCTCTGGCTCTTTCCATCTCGTTCTGCTTCATGGCTCCCATGAGGCGAACAACCCTTTCTTCCACAAACCCTTTTGCCATGATGTGCTGCCCGCCCATAGGCCAAGTGAGCGTGGACTGAAACCAAGAGTCAAAATAATTCTTTCGTCCTCTCAGTTGTTATCGTTGGATATTTTGCCCCACTGACAAAGCTGAACATGTTGTAGTAGAGGAAGAGTAAAAACATTGTCAGGAAGCTAAAGATCACATCAGCTGGCCTTGAGCTCAGCAGACAGTGATGGAGGGCTGCTGGGCTGGGGATCAGGCAGGGTGGGACCTGGCTGGGGTAGGGGGCAAAGTGGGAAGGATGTTGTGAGTCCCACTGCAACCAGCATGGGCGAGGGCCCAGAGGAAGGAGAGGCAAAAGCCATGAAATTTTGAGCATCAGGTAAGCCAGGCAGGGACAGACAGACACAGAGAAGTAAGGAAGGGATCCAGGGCCAAGTCTAGCCAGAGGGAGCCAGACTCTGGGAGCCAAGAGGTCAAGAGCAGCAGAAGGAGGAGGAAGTGTGAGGCTTCATGTGATGTGGGCCTGGGCAAGAGTGAGCTGGAGCTGAGAGAGCAGGAACTGGGTACCCGAGCATGTAGAAGTCACACAGCCAGGCAAGACCCAGGACAGTCATGGGAAAGATGGTTAAAGAGAAAAATCTTGAGATGGCTCAGGGCTGAGAAATTTCGAGATTATAGAAAGACATGCCAGGTGGGTGTCACATGCAAGTTTCGTCAGTAGATTGAGGCCTTTTAAACTGTAGCATGGAGCTGGGCATGGTGGTACACGCCTATGGTCACAGCATTCTGGGAGGCTGAGCCAGGAGCCAGTGTGGAAACTTAGGAAGATCCCATCTCAAAATAAAAATATTTTAAATAGGATTTCAAGCCCCAGTATCACACACATACACACACACAAAAGACAAAAATAAAAACAAAACAAATCAAAAACCTGCTTGGGCAAGGTCCTGGTTCAATATCCAGTACTGCCAAACAAACTTTTCTTCTTTCTGATTTTGAGGAATATTTCAAATATTCCTTTTATTCCCTTTTCGAGGGGAAAACACAACTATGAAAAGGATAGTAAATTTTCTGAAATGAAGTATCAGGGGAATACTTTACAACAAGTATAGTGTTATTATTTTTTTTGGAAACTTTTCAAAAGGCAAATTTTATTTGTTTTGAAAACAATACTTAGAAGACTTCAATGTCCAGCAGGCTCCAGATGTCCCAATTCACGATAGTCACAGGAAGGTGCTGGCTGTCACTAAAGGCCCACCACTGCTGGATCTACTTTCAGTCTTCTCTTCAGCGTCTCACTGGCTCTACATCAAGCTACCAAACTGATGAGGATTATTATTTAAAATGCTTGTAGTTATCACTGTTGTTCCAACAGTGAGAGCCATGGGGTCAGCGGCCAAGGTCCAGCACAGTAAGAACTATTCCCAGAGTCACAGCCAATAATCTTATTCAGGAAGCAAGGAAGTATTCAGGGTCTCTCAGCTTTTCCCATATTCTCCTTAGTAGCCTGATCCTTGGATTAAAATTCTGCGTAGTTTGGTGTATTCTGATGTTTTGTTAGCCAGTCCCAGGTCTGTAATTCCAGCATTCTGGGAGGCTGAGACAGGAGAATCACAAGTTTGAGTCCAACCTGGGCAATTTAGCAACTTAATGAGCCAAATGCTCTGTAAGACAAAATGCCCTTGGATAAAAAGGCAGTTACTATGAAAGCAATGGATTCCACATCCTTTGCATGTTATCTGGGAAATGCAAATTAAAAGAACGAGTTACCACTACACACTTATTAGATTGGCCTAAATTGAGAGTACTAACACCAAATGCTGTTGAGTCTAAAATACCAACACCAAGCTGAGCGTGGTGGCGCATGCCTGTAATTCCAGCTCTCCGTAGGTTGAGGCAGGATCACTGTGAATTCAAGACCAGCCTGGGCTGCATAGTGAGTTCCAGGTCAGTCTCAACTACACAGTGAGACCCTGTCTCAAAAAAATAAAACTAAACAAAAAAACAAAACAAAATACTGACACCCAATACTGACACCATATGTGGAGCAACAAGAGCATATATTCATTGCTGATAGGAATGTCAAATAGTACAGCTATTTTGGAAGACGGTTTGGAGATTTCTTACAGAACTAGCCATACTCGGACCACATGTGGTGGATCAACTAATGGTCAACTTGGAACACCCAGCTGAACCAAGTCAGCATGATTCTGGGAGTGGAAGACCCTCCCGAGGATTGTTGCCAACGGTTTAAAAGGGAAGTGGAAGGGAAGATCATTGGCTGTTGATTTTCTCGGAGAGTCTTGCCATGGCTGGTTTTCCTGATGCAAACTTGGCTCTTCTTGGGAGAAGAATGGGAATGGTTTCTCTTCTTATCAGGGAAGCCCTGATCTTCACCTTGGGTGTTGCTTTCTGGCTCTGGTGTAGAATTCTCAATGTAGCTGCACAAATCCTTTACCCCACCAGCACGGGCTTTCTAACTTCCATCACTGCCTTTTGGGCCTTCCCGGTGTACATTCACAATACAGACAAGCATGAGATATTACCATGGTCTCTAGGCCACTGGCTGAATTCATGGAGGACATTGCCTTGGACTCTAGTCTTTCAGCTAGACTTGTGTGGGACATTTCATTCTGTGGGACTCTATCGCATGGACAGATCTCTTGCACTCCTCTGAGTTTTACTTTTTGGGTAAATAATACAAAATAATCCTATAAATTATGTGTCCTGTATTAAATCTATTTCCTTGAAGACCCTGACTACAACACCACACCATCCTGCAGGCAGGCTTCTTGGTATTTACCTAAAGAAGTTGAAAACATATGTTCCCACTAAGACTTACAGAGCAGTGTTATTCATAACTGCCAAAATTTGAAAGCAATCAAGTTGCCCTCCAGTAGGAAGCATGATAAACAAACCACATCTAGACAATGGAACACTGTTCAGGGCTCTAATGAAATGAGCTGCAAGCCATAAAATGAAACTTCAGTGCATATGACTAAGTGAAAGAAGCCAGTCTGAGAAAGCTAACCACAAGATGATTCCCACTGCACATGACATGCAGGAAAAAATAAAACTATAGAGATAGTAAAAAAAAAAAATTAGTAGTTGCCAGAAATTAGGAAGACTAAAGGGATGAATAGGCAGATCCATCAGATTTTTGGAGCAGTGAAGCTATTCTGTGTAATAACTATTCTGTATAATGGCTTTATGGTGGATGCATATTATACATTTGTTGAAACCCACAGAATACACAACACCAAGAGTGAGCCCTAATGTAAACTGTATTCTGTGGGATAAAACATGATCAGTTGTAAGAAATCTGTCACCTCAGTAGGGATATTGATAACAGGGGTGCCTGAACATACACAAGGGCAGGAAAGGTAAGGGAACGTTTTGTATGTTCTGCTCAATCTTTCTGTTGACTTAATACTGATTTAAAAACTGTCTATTTAAAAATATGTAAGGGAGCAGGATAGTAAGTTATGTTAAAAACTGGTATGGAGTTGCATCGTTCCACTTTGAGTTCTTTCCATTCAGGGGCCCCCACTGTCCCTGGAATTTACCTAAATGCCTTCTCTTGAGTGTTTGAGAAATCTTTGAAATACAACTTTTAGGAGATTTTATTTATTTTATTTTCACATGACATGCCTTCTTTTTCCTTGTTGTGCTTATAATTGTCTATAGGTATTGAGCTTGGTCATTGCTCTAAGCCCCGAAGGGGGAATTCTTGTCCAAGGTGAGAGAATACTCACTGTAAGGGGCTTTCCTGGTTTTCGGATCAAATGGATTTGGACAAACAAGGGTAAGTTTTGGGACCTCTGGCTTGCTATTCCATCTCCGTTACAGCTCTCTGAGAACTTTCCATCACTCATGTCATCATTTAAAATACATCTTCCTATTAGGGAAATAGGTTCCAGCCACAAAGTCATTGGAGACTGAATGAGTCACTGTGGTTGAGACAGCATTGCATTCTCAGCTGATGCAACTACATAGTTGGGAAGCTGCATGGATCTGAGTTGCGGTGGTGACTCTTAGCAGTGGTGACACAGCCAAGAAGCCATGGTGGGTTGGTGACTTGGCTGTGGGAGGCACCTTTGCCCACTATAAGGGTCCTTCGTAGGGAATGAAATGAGCCTCCTAGATCCTTCCTAGGAAGCAACAGGACTGATAGAGAAAGCTGGACCAGAGCCCTGCATGGAACAGATGTCTTAATGATTCTTGAATTTCACCCTAGCTAAGGGAAGGAAAGCAACCTCGAATTCACACAAGGGTAAACCATGTCACCTGAGTTAAACGATTCTTTCCATTCTAACATCCCAGGGATAGGCACGAGAGTGTACTGAACACACGTCTCTGTTTCCTACTGAGTCAGACATTAGAGGCCATCCATACACCATTTCCTCTCTACCAGGGATTAAACAAAATATGAAGGAATTAAAATTTGGGGGAAAAATTGGCAAGGACCAAACACAGTACAGAAGTTAAGAGATTTGGTTAGTTGACTGGATATTTCCAGCATGGCTGTTCATAGTATTTCTTGAATGAAGTCATTTACATACCACAATTCAAATTTTTTTGGTATCCATGCTACATCAGTTCTGTTATTAGCTAATATTTTTAATATGAGTCAGCTTTTTACTTAAATGAGTTTACTTAGAAAGAAAAATTGCTATTACTGAATGGTAAATCAGAATAATCTGCCACAGATAGTGCATTATATCAATGAATTCAATAAAACTACAGTTCTTAAATTAGAAGTATCTATCTATATACCCCCCAAAATAATTTTATTCAGCATGAATAATAAAGTATATGAAGAAATATTAAAAATAAGGTAAATTAACTTAAAATTCTGAAGATGATTGATTATGGTCATGCTGACTTCTGTTGTTGTTTGGTTTTGGTTTGTAATTTTTTGATACAGAGGGTTGAACCCCAGCCCTTTGCACTGAGCTCCATTCTTACCTCTTCACTTAAATTTTAACTTTGAGGCAGGATCTTGCTAAGTTCCTAAATTGCTCAGGCTGGGCTTAAACTTATGATCCTCCTGCCTCAAGGTTGTGTTGCTTTAATTGTAAAATAAAAATATTTCTTTCAATGTGAGCAAAAATATTTATGAGTAAGGCTCTAATACCTCTCCTTTCCACATATATTCTAAAATAAATTATGCCACTGCTTTATGTAAACCAACCCTGTGTAAGCAAAATATTCATGATAGGCTCTGCTCAATGGTTGACCCTGAAGGCAGATTAGAATTACACATACATTGTACTTTATATATTTATACAATTTTATATCTGAGACCACATCACCTGGAGTCAGAGATTGAAATTTAACTCAGATATCAGGCTATGGGATCCTAGCATCACCTACACACCTTCATTAGTACAAGTAATTATATAATTAGGTTGTATTAATATTTTTATGATTAAGTAATTAATTATATTTGAAAGTCTAAGCACATAATGTGACACTCAAAGGTGCTAACTCCTAGGATGCAAGAGTCTGAAAATCAACAGCCTGTGACTATTCATTAGAAACTGCTATACACATAACTGTAGATATTCCTCCAAAAGAAACACCAATTGTTATGAACTTCTCCTACTTATACCAGTAAGGGCTTTACAGTAAAACCTCCTAGCTTGTTTTGTTTTTTTTTTTTTTTGAAACTATAGTAATTTCAGTGAAAAATCATAAAATTCTCAAGTTTTGGTTGATTTGGGGGGTTGTTTGTTTTTTGAAACAGGGTCTCGCTGTATAATTCAGACCAGCATTGAACTCACTGTGTAGCCCAGCCTGGCCTCCAGCTCATGGCAATCCTCCTGCCTCAGCCTTCCAAGTGCCAGGATTGCAGGCATGCACCACCATGTCTAGCTTCTCAAGGTTTTAAGATCTAGTTATAATTCATAGTACATGCACAGTGTGATGAAGAACTATAGAGAAGAGTTTTAAAATTATATATGCAGTACAGTAAAAAAAAACCCATATTGTCATTAATCTCCCTCAAGACACTCTTGCCACTTTCTGAAACACTTCTGAAAGTCCTCTTTCATGATTGTCTTTATTTACACCGTCATGGCTGCCTCTGTGCCCTGAATTGATTCCAGATATTTACCTTTTGTGGTCATATTGACTTCGGGAAAGATCCACACGCTAAACAGTGCTAGTGAATAAACTGGATGAGAAACATGGTAGCGTTTTTAGAAGCCCATCTTTCCGTTGGATAGCACTCAGCAGCAGCACTCAGTATATTTTTGATCATGCCTCTTAAAGACCCTCACAAGAGACGACCGTACAACTATTTCAGAAAGCAGCAAGAATAGCAGGTTAAGTGTGTTTGAAACGAGGGGGCGTGTCCTGCAGGGGATTAGTAGCAATGTCTCCTGCTGTAACAAATGCTTTCATTTAAACATTCACTCTATATTTTGATCACACCTTCTATAATACTATACATCTGGTCATCAAATCATCCTTAAATTCTTGGATTAACTACTCTGCCAAGAATACTCACGAAATTCATTTCATACTTTTTTCGAAAGCTTCCTGCTCCCCACTGTCTGGACCTGAGAACACAGCACTGAGCCAGATGCCAGTGGTTGGCCCCGTGAATGCAGCATTTTTCCTGCAAGAGGAGGGGCTTAGACAACATGCTAAGGAGACCGTAAGCCAGGAAACGTGACGCTGAGGAGGCGGGTGAGGAGTTGGGGAAATCATGGCTCTGTGAGAAGGTGACATTTGAATTGCGACCTGAATGGCTAGGACATTTGCAGCAAGAGTACACCTCTGTGCATGCTGGGAGAAAAGGACGGGGAAAGGAAGTGGCAAAGCATCTGAGCAAGGCAGCAGCAAGGACAGAGCCACCCAGGGTCAGGCCTGAATGCCATCCCCAAAACAAAAGCATACTTCAAATGCAACTGCAGTGTTATGAAGACATTTTAAGAATGACAGCGTTCTGATCTAGCTTACCTTTTTTTGAAATATAACATATTTAAGCAGTTTTAAATGAAAGAAATACTGAGCAGAGGGTTCAGAGACTTCCCATATATTCTACTGTTTCCTTGCATGCACAGTCCACCCTTTACAACATCCCATTACAATGGGAAACCCACATTGACACATCAACATTACCCAAAGTCTGTACTTTACATGTGGGCCCATCCTGTAGGCTTAAGTAAATACACAGTGACACAAATCCACCCTTCGTGTACCCTGCAGAATAGTTTCACTGCCCTGAAAATACTCTGTATTCTGCCTAGTCTTCTTTTCTTCTCTCCTCATCTGCAGCAACCACTGATCTTCTTACTATCTCCTTAGATTGGCCTTTTCCAGAATGTCACACAGTTAGAATCATTTAGGATGCAAATCATGTGAGATGCAAAAGAAATGTAACATGTAAGAAAAAATTTAGATGACCCAGGTTTGGGGATGACTGTTTAGATCCAAGACCAAAGGTATGAGCCATGAAATAAAGAACAGGTAAGTGGTACTTCATTAAAATGTAAACTTTCTGCTCTTTGAAAGACACCATTGAGAGAATGAAAAGACAAGCTACATACTGGGATGAAACATTTGGAAAACATATATCTGATAAAAGGCTGCTATTCGAAATATACAAAGAACTCTTAAAACTCAACAATAAAAGAACAAACAATGAGACTAAAAATGGGCCAAAGACCTTAACAGACGCCTCACCAAGGAGACATACAGATGGCAAATAAGCATCTGGATGATCTAACGCATCATATGTCATCAGGGAAATGCAAATTAAATGGCAATGAGTTACCATTACACACCTATCCAAATGGCCCAAATCCAGAACACTGACAATACCAAATGCTGATGAGGATGTGGAGTAATAGAAACTTTCCTTTGTTGCTAGGGGGATGGAAAAATGTTACAACCACTTGGAAGATGGTTTTATAAAAAGGAACATAATGGGGCCAGAGATGTGGCTCAGTGACACCACACCTGCCTGGCAAACCCAGGGTCCTGAGTTCGATCCCTGATACCAAAAAATAAAAATAAAAAAAGGAACATACTCATGCTGTACCTATCAGTCACACTCCTTGGTATTTACACAAAGGAGTTGAAAATTGACATCTACATAAAGACCTGCATGTGGATGTTTAGTAGCTTTACTCATTATTGCCAAAAGGTGAAAGCAACCAAGATCTCCTTCAGCATTTGAATGGATGGATGAACTGTGGTACATCTGCTCTAGAATATTATTTAAGGCAAAACAAAATGAATGATTAAACAAATAAAAATACATGCAGGAAACTTAGATATGTATGACTATATGAAAAGGTCATCTATGAGGGCTACATATAATGTTAGTATAACTGATTTTTAAGTATATTAGATATGCTTTTATGATTTTTTATTGTCCATTGCGAATTTCAGTCCCCATTGTCCAAGATTGTGTTGTGGCAGGATGACTTACTTTTCTATTCATTGTAGAGATATAGCTGCTCTGCAGATGTTAGGAGCTCCTTGCTGGCAGATAAAGAATTTGTAGAAGCATGTTCATGCAATTGCTTTGGTGAGGCTATGCCCAGAGCAAGATGAGCTGACTTTTAGATTCCAAAGCCTTAAAAATACTTCTTTGAAACTGACAGTAGTTTTCTTCATACTTACAGAATCAGTTTTATGGAATGGACCTCAGGAATTCATTAGTTCTCTGCTCATGAACAAGACACTGCTCCAGGTGCATTTCCATAGTCTTTTGGAGACAAGTGAGCTAAATGATTTAGTATCTTAATAGCATGAGCAATATATCAGAGAAGGGATCACCAGCCACTATGATTAGTAAACTCCCAAATCTAAAGCACCCAATGCAACCACAGTTTACATATTCTTCTTATCATGTTCAATCAGTGGCCAGGATGGCTCTGCTGAGCCAACTCCTGCATTGCTCAGGAGCTCCTTCCCTGCCATGAATTTACCACAACCCTTCTAGAGCCATGCAAGTCAGTGAACTTTCTGCATCGATAGAAATGTCCTAAACTTCCCTACCCAGTACAGTAGCCACTGTACATATGGCTACTGAGCACTAGAAATATAGCTCATCCAACTGAAGATCTAAATTTTTAATTTTATTTAATTTTTTAAAGGAAAGAAAACATTGGAGTCTTGTACTATCTTGTTTCGAGACTTATTTTATAGTGTTTAAATATAGTTAACATAATTAAAATGGTGATATTATCTTATGAATAGGTTAATGGACCAATTGAATAGAATGAAGAGTCTAGAAATAAGTGTGTGGGGGAGGAGAGAGAGAGAGAGGGAGAGAGAGAGAGAGAGAGAGAGAGAGAGAGAGAGAGAGATTCAGTCTATCATTTAAAAAGGTGCCAAAACCAAGACAAATTGATAGTGAAAAGTTTTTTCAACAATGGTAACACAACAATTGGATAAATGCATGAAATAAAAATAAAGATACTCAGAGGCTGAGTTGGGAGGATCACAAGTTTAGTTTGAGGTCAACTAGAGCAGCTTAGCAAGACCATGTTTCAACAATTAAAAAAAATGAAATGGCGCAGGACGTAGTTTAGTGGTAGAGCACTTACCTAGCCTGTGTGTGCAAAATAGAATTGCAAAAATAAATAACAGTAATAACAATAAAACAAAAATAATGTACAGAAACAAATGTTAGAGCAACAGTGACATTGCCATGTTCACGTGTTATTTTCCAAAAACTGATTCTGAAGTTTGAAGCATGAGCTGCAACTTTAGGAGGAAATTGAGGGCCAAAAAAAAAAAAAAAAGAGTATGATCTACATAGCAAGGACATGCTAAAGGCAAGATTCAAACACAGTTACATGAAATCCAAACTATCCCCCCATGATGGTACAGGAGCCTTAGTAGAAAAAGAGGAAAGGAGAGAAGGCTACATGAAGGATGACAGGTCCCAGGCCAGCCCGGAAGCTGTCGTTCACTTCTCTTCTGTCTTTCTTTATATTTTGGGTTCCCTCCAAGTTCAATTTCACATTTTATTTTTATTTCATTGCTTTTAGGGAAGGAAAGAAATCATGAATACTCGGGACTGTGACATTTTCTTGTCTCTCATTTTTATTTAATTTTAATTAAGTTAAATTTAAATAGCCACATATGGTTAGTGGCTAAAACTTTAGCATTCTTGCCAGTGGGATAGTAGATAAGGGGGAAAAAATGATCTTTTGGGAGGTTTTTAACAGGCTAGGCCAAGTGGTACATCTCACTTTCTGTTTCTTTTCTTTGGCTAAAACCAAGTCATATGACCACATCTGCTTACAAAAGGAGCTGGGAAATGTAGTCCAGCCGGGTGCCCAGAAAGATGAGGAAATGGATTTTGATGAGCACATAGCTATATCTATGATTTCAGCACTAACTGGTCAATGATAGGAAACAACAGGGAATTCCATCAAAATAAGTTACATAAGACCAGCATAGACACCAAAGTGTATTATCCCCAATACCAACAAGATTAAGATTGAAGAGAGCTATATCCTCAACCGTGTACACTGAGTTAACATTCACCACACGCCTACAGCCTACTCTGTAATAGGTACTGTGCCAGGCACAGGGGACACAAGGATGGCAAGACACCACCCACCATAGATTGCTTTAATTTACCATGGCATATATAGTCTAAGAATAAGGTGCAGCGAGAACTCAGGAAAAAGACATAGAATTCTTCCAGCCATGTGTCAACAGTGGCTTATGCAAGAACTTCCCACAGCAGTGTGTGTGTGCACACAATTAACATATACCGAGTAGCACTTTTATTTTTGAGACAAAGGAGTGTGGAGGAACGGGTGGTGAATATCATCAAGCTCAAGTCAGTAAGAAGAGATGACATAATTCCGACACAAATGCAGAGCCTTCCTGATGTCAGATGGACTTGCCGGCTAGAATCCCCCTGCAGGTTCCGCTACGTGTTTGAGTTTGTCAGATGCATTTTGTATCTCCTCCATAACATCGCCACACAACCATCACAACTTCATCCCGAGTTTAGCTGAGTGCATCGAGTAGAAACCCGAGTCCCTCATCTGATCTCCCTTACTGCTACTTTTTCATCCCTCTTCTCTCAAAGCACTTTCCCTTCTTCGTTGTTTACAGCGATTTATTTACATGTTTACTCCCCCACCCTACACCCTGTGTCTGTCCTTCAGTTTTATTGTCCATGACTTCAGTGTCTTGTCATCGACATGGTGTGCAATCCATCGGCTATTATGGACTTTTGATCTCACTTCTCATTTTATTTGTAATAAAGGCATCCTGGTTTCTCACTCCCTCTGCCCTAGGCCTTGTAAGGCAAACAGTGGTGCACCTGACATTAGCAGGCCATGGCTGTCAGCTTCTTTCTCACCTGAATTTGAGGGACATTGGGTCAGGAAGTCCTTGGAGTTCAACTCCAAGAATAGCTGGAACTCGTGCTTCTCTGAGAGGACGTATAGTTGAGTTTTCCTAGACTCCAGAGATCTCATCCCAGTACATCCTTGAGTCACTGACATACTTCCTATGAATTGTCTCCCTCTATAGCGAGGCTGTAGAAATTCCAATTTATACAATTTCCATTGGTAACTGCACATGGAACATGATAGTAATGAGCATCACATAAGACCGAATGGAAAAATCCCTCTTTATGAGCTCATCTAATGTGTTTTACACAGACGCAACGTGAAAGACATGCAGTGCATATGGGAGTCACAGTAGGAATGGACTCAGTCAAATGTGTGCCACCAGATATCTTTTTTAGCATGTTTTGAGATATTTTTATTTTGACTCTTGAGGTAGAAGGAGACAAGTTGTGTTTGCAATATGGTACACACCCCATAATCCTCCTAGATTTGAGGAAACTTTCAAAGACTCTAAAGTAACTTCCAGGCTCCCACCCTTCTTTTCCCCAGTGCTAATCAATTGATTTCTCCTTCCTTCAGATCCTCCTGTGCCTCTCACAGCTGCTTGCTATCAAGATTATTTTAACCCAAATGGTTCCCCCCACCCCACCCCATTGCCTACCATTTCAGGAGGCAGGTTTATGCCTTTCTAAAACTTGGACAGGTTTCAGTCCAGGATCTTCTTTTATAAGAGATATCAGGAAATATTAGCTGAATGGAAGGGAGTGGACTTGAATTATTGAATCCAGGTAAGTGGCTTTGGTAAGTCCATTAGCTTTGCACTGGGAGTCTCGGCTCCCATCCTACTCCATTTCAATTTGGCCAGGTTAATGTGATATAGAGTGATTCAGTAGTCTTCCTTATTCACTTCAGAGGGTTGGAAATGAGATGTGAAAATGACGATGAGACACGTCAATAATACCCAGGTGGGGTCAGGCTGGGAGAATCTCCTGATGTTTACTCAACCTTCAAAACAAGAGAGCTGTCAAGGCCGCTAGCATGGATCTCATGGAAATCCCTCAACTCAAGACGACCGTGCTGCTCTGAAGGGTGGCTTCTGGGATTCTCAGTGGAATTCAGTATCACCGTCACACTCCAGGAAGCCTTGCTCCCCTCGGACATCTGTGTCTGCAGATTGTTCCTCTGCCCTTGCCATGCCCTTGGTACATACTTAAAATATTAGGGTCAGTTAATAAAATAATAAGCCTCAAAGGTTTATCAACTCATAAAATATTAATACTTGAAGGTGTGTAGAGCCTTCAAGTGCTTACCTTCTCCCAAGAGGGTCCCTGGATGAGGAATTCTAATTTTAATTTTTATAAGGGATGTGTGTATGTGGGTCTGTGTGAGAGAGAGAATTAAATACCTAATGTACATCTGAAAAGCCACCACAAGAAGAAAAAAGTATAATTTTGCTCTAGCGCTCTGCAGATGTTTTTTTCTTCTTTAAAAACAAAAAACTCCAACCCAAGTGTTCAAGCCAAGTAGGAGCCTTTTGCCCTTTTACTTATTTATTTATTTTCCTCTTTCCTTTGGAAAGTGATGCACATGTATTATGAAAAGCAAATATTATACTCCTTATTGTCAAACAAAGTTTATAAGGTTCATGTGTCAATGATGAGGTCAAGGACCTCACACAGAAAGTTTCCTGTCCTGGAAGAATTTCTCATGAAATATAAAATATGGGAAATGAGGGGACCCCTTAGTGCCAGAAAACAGAATCAAGTCACTCCTAATAGCACCCAAGGGGTTGGATGAGCTCAGGGCTCTACTATCTTAGCCTGACAAGGGGGAGGGCTGCTGCTCCATGTGTAAGCCTGGGGGACTACTCCAGGGGGAAGGACCACATTGAAAATTGAAGGGTATTTACTCAGAGAAGGTGGCTCATGTCCAGTGCCATGTACTTCTGACATCCAGATGCGTGAGGCCACGAGCCTTTGGGGACATGGGAAGTACAAGCAAGGTGATGACAAATGAAAGGCATTCTTTGGCCTTGGAGCACATAGCCATGGATTCCGGTAGGAGTACAGTTACTATTTACAGGAAACTGGCACGGAGTTATAACTTTTCCTAGACAGGTTGGTGCCATTGTGTTCTGGCACCATGAAAAGCATTAAATAAGGCTTAGCATTTGTCTAAACCACGCTGTATGCACTATACTTTCTGATATGTGTTGCTTTCTCCAACTGGGATTTTCACTAAAGTCCCTCCCTCGGGAGTAGAGAGCGGGAGTTATAGTCAACCATGGTTAATTTGCGCTTTGTGCTTTGTTTATCCAAACCATATGTCTAGATGGTTGTAACTCTGTGTCATTGGCTGTGTAATGCTCTCTGTGCTAAGAGATCTGTAAATAGCAACAGCTCGATATATAATCATGTTGGCATTCTGAGGGGGAAGAGGGACGTTTCAAGTGATGGTGGTCGTGGAGACAGCCACTTCAAGGATGTCCCCATCTTTGTCTTTCGGGCTGTGATACCTTGAGCTTTGATCAAGCAGATCCCTGAAGTCAGAATGGGACCTCTCAGAAGCCAGACATGGAAGGTCAATGTTACATCCACTGCTCATTCTGTAACTTTAGGACTGGAGAAATCTCCAGGCACCAAATCAGGTCATGACAGTCTAGTAACACCAGTGAGAAGTTCAGCTACAGATGACAGATATATGTTTCTTGTAATGATGGAAACCATTAATAACATTTTTAAAAGGTGGATTCACCACAATTGTCTTTTATCATGTTTCCATTGAAGTTTTTATCAATTGTCAATGAAAAAATGATGTTGTTCTCAGGGGCTAGGTGTGATAGAGTCCACTGTGAAAGTCTTAACTACCAAAATTACTAGCCAGGATGAAAACACAAAGTTTTCATTTTCTATGTACGGCCATAAATAAACTTAATTGAACTGGGGTTGTCCCCACATCAATCCGTTCAGAGTGGGCTCTAGAGTGCCCCTCACTTATTCAACAAATGCTGCCTTCTATGCACCAAATGCAGTCCCAATGTCCTGGGGCTCTCATGGAATATCTGGAAAGAGCCTCTGACCCTTGCAGTGGACAGACTGATGGCCTGTAAAAAAGTTCAGCTGGACCTGCAAGTAACAGCAAACTCTACCTTACCCTGACATCAACAACTAAGTCAAAGTGATAGGAGCATTTTAAATGTTTCTCTTTCACACAAATGCTGTCAGCCCTTTCAAAGACCATCCTTTCTCAGGTACCCATGGAGCTGAAGCAGTGGGGCTTTTCGAATTACACTATGGAGACCCTGCCCCAGAGTCAGTCTCAGACAGCAGTATAGAGTAATGGTTCCAACTTCTTCAGGGTTCTATAAGAAGAAGAAAGTGGCCTGCAAATAGCCCTGTGTGTGAGCTGAATGTGTTTCCCTTAGCCTTGCCATGGGTGTGACAATGCCTTAGCCATTCTCATCAGAAAAGAGTGACAGAGACTTCTCTCATCTCTTTGCTGGACCCTTCAAACTCCACCTCCCTGCCCAGAAGTCTTGGAGCATTTCTCTCACTGACCCTCATGCCACAGCAAGGATTTCAACTTCTCTTCTGGCATCAATCCCCAATCTTGGCATATGACCTTGTCTTGCACTGCACGGAGAAACAAGCAGCTGCCACATAGGAGCCTCCCATGCTCCTACAACCAGTCTGTCCACCCAATTACACTCATCCCATCCTCTCCTCCTTCCTCCCGCTACAAAGGTGAAGCTGCCTGCTCTTCCCCAAGGACTCTTTCCATTTCTGCTTTCTCTGAGCTTCTGCAAACAAGGACTGATTGGTTCTCTTTTAAGATTGTTCTTGTGTCCCATGCTGAAAGTTAATCTTTGCTCCCACCTATTTTTCTTCTGTAGCAGCCCCACCTCCCCACTGCCCTTCTTGATTTGACATTACAGAAGTTTCTCTAGATGCTGTTCTCAATTCCTCAGCTCCTTTTAGTCTTTAGCCCTGGGTGACGTGGCTGCTGAGTGTTTCCCAAAGGTCTCCATGTAAAGGCTGGTGCCTGGAGTGACAGTCTCGGGAAGTGCTTTGGACCTTTGAGAGGTGAAGCCTAGCCAGGGAGTCTTAGGTCATTGGGGGTGTATCTTCAAAGGGGACTGTAGAACCCCCAGTGACCCTTGTCTCCTTCTCTCCCCTTCTCCATCTTAATCTCTGGTCTGGTTCATCTGTTGCTCCTATATTCACTCCAGCCATAAAATGCCACCATTTGTAACCTCAACGGAGATCAAATGCATGGGTCACTGATTCTTAGACTTTGAAGAGCCAAAACTGTGAGCTATACAAACCTCTCTTTGTTTCATAAGCAGCTTCTTTCAGACCTTTCAACGTAGTAATATAAAGCTGACTGATACAAACCCACTCCCTTTATCAAGGCATCAGGAGTGCTCACACCAACTCTTCTAAGCCCTCTGCCCCATCTGGCTCTCTCCTCTGAGCACCATACCCTCATCTCTGCTCAAATGCCTCAGATTTGCTCAGCACAGTCTCTCTTTACATTTGTTATTCTGGCACAAGTATTCACTACACACTTTCATTCTCAAAGGCATCTTAGATAATACATTTTAAAGTCAGCTATCATAGAAACTACTTACCTCCATTTATGTTTCTTTTGTGTTTTGTTTTGGAGAAGTATCCCTTGCAGACATATTTTCAGTGTTTTTTAAATTAATTTTATTGGTACATGTAAGGTATACAGTGTAGTAACGTTCATCATTGGAAATTTGCACCTTTTCATAATCCATCTTGGTTCTTATTTTTGCCCCACTCTCCTGCCCTCCTTCCAAACCCTCCACCCCTCCCTCTAAACCCTCCACCCCTCCCTATCTACAAAGACTTTGCTTCCATTTTTTCATTTTATCAAATTAATTCCATTTCCATCTTTCTTTTCCCTACTCTTCCCAATTCCCCACTCCTTTTGCACCTTTTCTCCCTATTTCTCATTATCTATTATACCTTTTAGTCCTTATTTACACTTTCATTTTCTCGCCCTCGAAAAACTATTTGGTATTTACACATATGTGTCCTATTTATTTCACTTAAGAGTATCACCTCAATGTGCATCCATTTATCAATAAATGTCTCTAGTTTCTTGCTCTTTATGACTAAGTAGTATTCACACTGGAAAAACTGTGTTTCAACTTGCCAAAGATTAAAACTAGACCTATATCTCTCACCATTCACTAAACTAAAATAAAAATGGATTAAAGATCTAAATATTAAAACAGAAACACTAAACCAGCTGGAAGAGAGGTAGAACTCTTGAAGATATTGGTACAGGAAAAGATTTTATGAACAAAACCTCAGTTGCCATGAACTAGCACAAACAGTCAACAAGTGAGATGTCTTCTTATTAAAATGCTTCTGCACAGAAAGAGAAACCACCAACAGTGTGAAGAGACAACCCACAATGTGAGAAAATTTTTTCACTAGCTGTTCATCAGACAAAGGTCTACTATCTAGAATATATTAAAACACTTTTAAAAATCAGACCTCTCAAATTTAAAGACCCAATCCAAGAATGGGCATCTGAAAGGAACAGACATTTCTCAGATGAAGAAGTAGAAATAGCAAATAAACATATGAAAAAATGTTCAACATCATTGGTCATTCGAGAGATGCAAATGAAAACAACACTGAGATTCCCCATAACCCCAGAAAGAATGGCTGCTATCATGAAATCAACCAATGATAAATGCTGGCAGAGCTGTGGGGAAAGAGGAAGCCTGCTTCACTGCTGGTGGGAGTGTAGACTGGTGAAACCACTGTGGAAATCAACATGGAGATATTTTAAAGAACTAGGATTGGAAGTCCAATTTGATCTGGCTAAGTATCTTTCCCAAAGAATTAAACCAAGTGATATATGTGCACCTATGTTCACAGCAGCACAATTTGTAATAGCTAAAACTTGAAAGCAGCCAAATTGCCCATCAACAGGAGACTATAGTGTGGTTTTAATGACTAGTCTACCTAACGTCAGAGTGGTATAAGAAGAGATATTAAGTCAAAAGTGGGTCAACAACATTCATACCCAACAATTTTGCTGATGCTATTTGGGGAAGGAAAAAATATATATTTTCCCACTGGGATTGCTAAGCTGATAGAGTATAAACTGAGGTGGCTGGACTGATTTTGCCACAATACTCCAAGACAACCTAACAGAGGATGAAGACAACACAGAAAAGGCGTAGCCTAGAAAAAGGAGAAAAGGAAGGAAAGAGCGGAGAGGAAGGGAAAGATAGCTGGTGCCAAGTTGAGCACCTCGGTCTGGGAAGCACTCCCACTCCTGACTTTCCATGGCAGATGCCAAAACTCTTCTTTTTCACTTGGGAGAACTGGAGTTAGGGTTGGGTCACTTATTGCCAAAATAGCCTGGTCTTAAATTCAACTCTGAACATTCCTGATCCTGGTGTCTCCAAATCTACTTCAACTCCAGTCTGCAAATCTCAGCAACCCTCCAGTGTCTTTTGTTAAGAACCCGGGAATGAGCCTTGCCATGATCTTTTCTCCAGTGCCATCATTCAATCTTACTGATTTGACCACTAATATGTATCCATCTAGATTCTATTTCCTTCCTTCTATCAGCACTTGACCCTCCCCATGTCCATAGAACTATTGTCTCTCACCTGAGTAACTCCACAGTCTTCCTTTGACCATTCTCATTATCCACAGTATTCTCCATGAAGCTACTGGAGTCGTCGTCTTTTTTTTTTTTTCTTTCTTTCTTTCATTGAGTTGATTGGTACATTTTAGGTATACAGCACAGTTACATTCATTATTGGGATCTTGTACCTTTACATGATAGGTCTTGGTTCCCATTTGTTCCCCCTGACCCTGCTCTCCCTTCACCCTCTCTCTCCCTCCCCATTTACAAACACTTTATTTCTATTTTTTTCATTTTTTCATATTTTTTTCTTTTCCCTTATTACCTTTCCCTCACCCTTCCCACTCTCCCTACACCTTTAGCCCTTTTCTTCCCATTTCACAATGTCATTTATCTCATTAGGATCTTATATACTATTACAGTATATTCACACCAGAGAAACTATTTGGTATTTACACAAGTGTGACTTATTTATTTCACTTAGGAGTATATCCTCAATATATATCCATTTTCTTACTAATGAATCTAATTTCTCATTCTTTATGGCTGAGTAGTATTCCATTTTATAGAGAAACCACATCTTCTTTATCCAATCTTCAACTGATAGGCAAATGTGCTGTTTCCAAGTTTTAGCTATTACAAACTGTGCCGCTATAAACATGGGTGTGCATATATCACTCTGGTATGATTCTTTTAATTCTTTTGGAAAGATACCCAGCAGAGGGATGCCTGGGTCAAATGGAACCTCTAGTCCCAGCTCTTTGAGGTATCTCCATATTGATTTCTATAGTGGTTGCTCCAGTCTGCACTCCCACCAACAATGGAGAAGGGTTCCTTTCTCTCAACAACCCCGTCAACATTTGTTATTGGTCGATTTCTTGATTGCAGCCATTCTTTGTGGGGTAAGATGGAATCTCAGTGTTGTTTTCATCTGCATCTCTTAAATGAGCAGTGATGTGGAACATTTCTTCATATATTTACTTGCTGCTTTTACTTCTTTGTCTCAGAAATGTCTGTTCAACACCCATTCATGATAAAAACCCTGCAAAAAATTGGAATAGATGGTCTATATCTCAACTTAATAAAGACTAAGAAAAACCAACAGAAGACATCATATTAAATGGCCAAAAACTGAAAACCTTCACTTTAAAATCAGGAACAACACAAGGATGCCCACTATCACCACTCCTCTTCTATATAGTTCTGGAAAACATTAGCCATAGCAATTAGACAAGAGAAAGAAATTAAAGCAATAAAGATAGGAAAGGAAGAAGTTAAACTGTCATTATTTGCTGACAATATGATACTCTACCTTGAAGACCCAAAAAACTCTACCAAAATACTTCTAGATTTAATTGACACTTTTAGCAGAGTAGCTGGATACAAGGTCAACACCCAAAAATCAATAGCCTTCTTGCACGCAAATAACAGACTCACTGAGAGAGAAATTAAGGAAACAATTCCTTTCACAATAGCATCCAAAACAATGAAGTATCTAGGAATCAATCTAACAAAAGAAGCAAAAGACCTCTACAGTGAAAACTACAGCACTCTGAAAAAAGAGATCAAAGAGGATATAAGAAAATGGAAAGATATCCCCTGCTCCTGGGTAGGAAGAATCAACATAGTGAAAATGGCCATACTAACAAAATTGCTATACAGATTCAATGCAATGTCAATTGAAATTCCAACACCATATTTCACAGAACTAGAAAAAAGAATCCAAAAATGCATTTGGAGTCATCTTCTTAAACTACACTCTACCCATGGTGCAGAAGGCCATACTTTACTTCACTGGGGAGCTGGAAAGGGAGTAGGAGGCTTACAAGGGCCAAAACATAAGAAAGCATTAGGGGAGCTCTCATAATTTCTGAACTCACTAATGAGTTATAGTAGAGGCAGTATCAGATCAAAGATACTTTTCCCCATTATTATTTCCTTTATTCTATTTCACTTAGAAACTTAGCGTCAAACTATTTTTCTCTAGTTAGGTCATTTGAACACTGATGGTTACTTGTCCCTTCCCGGGGGTAGGATGCAGACAGAAAGTGTTCATTTGAACCAAGGTCTTTGCTAATGCTGCCAGGGTGCCAAGGTAGAGGGCATGTGGTCAGAGATTGCAGGGGCATTTGGAGAATGAGTGTTTAAAATTTCCTACACAGCCCTCCTAGAAACAAGTACTATCCAAGGAGAGTCACAAACAGTCTCACCACTTTTAGGTCTTAGCCTCTCTCCATCTTCTCCTTCTTCAGAAAAGACATTTAGGTTCCACATATGATTAAATTTGGGTCAAACAACATTAGTACTACTTGACTGAGAAGCTGTCCTAATGTCTGTGGAAGACACAAGAAAGAAAAGTACTGAAGTAGATTCAAGAAAGGTAAAGTCCAAGAGAACACATGACAGATTTTGGGGAAAGAAGACTGAAAATTGCAAGAACAGCATCACCCCAATTTATGCATAAGTCTGTTGGAATTGCAACCTACATTGTAATGCTTTTTCCTTTAAAACTTAACAAAAGATCATAAACATTGTCTGGAAGAATGAATAAATTATTGAAGTAAAACCGGACCAGATAAAAAGATTAGAAATATTTGCACAGGCTTCAGAATAAACTCTAAAACTATAGTAATTAAAAGAGTGTGGTACTGGATAACAGATGGGCAGGTAAAAAGAACACCTAGGAATCTGGTTCATGGTAGGAGGAGTATTTGAAAATTCTGAGGGAAGTGATGAGGGGCCAATAATGAAACACTATCAATAAGTTGATTAATTACTTAATATCACATGTTGAAATAAACAGGTAGGCTTAAAGTTTAAAATACATATACAAAAGAACTTTAAAAAGAGGTATGTGAATGTTTATTAGACCTTATACTGGGAAAATTTTTAGTATATTACAGTGAAATATTAAGTAAAATGTTACAAATTGATTATATGTAAATTCTAGTCTTCTGTCATAGCAAAAATAAGGGCAAATGATAAACAGAAAAAAAAGGGAGAGAGAAATGTAACCAACGGATTTATATTCTTAACACTTTGAAGTGTCAGTGTGGACAAAAGAGATGATTAGGAAATTCACAAAAGAACTACTAACGGCAAAAATATGAAAAATGTTTAACTTTACAAGCTGTCAAAGATGTGCAAACTGAAACAATAGTGAGACACAATTTTCAGCTGTTACACTGACAGTTTAGAAAAAGAAAAAAGATTCTCTAGAGCATGGAAAAATGGGTACCAGGAGATGGTTGGCATGAGCTTGAAGTGATACGACCTTTCCACGGGGTAACTTGGAAAAATACTTTAAACCCTGCCTAGCCCACTTACACAGCAATTTCTCTTCTAGGAATTTATCCTTTGAAAATAATCATAAATAACTGCAGAAATTTATTTAAAAGATGTTCCCTGGAAGGTTGTTTATAATAGCAAAAAATTAAAAACAAAATAAATGTCTGACAATATGGAACTGCTCAAATAAATTATGGTACATTATAATCCACAGTCATAAAATAATCATACTGGGAACTATTTAGTGAGTCTGGAAAAGGTTCACAATATATAGTGAAGAAAAAAAAAAGAAAAAGTTTCAAAAACAACCTGTGCAATGCGGTCTTTTTATTTTCTTTTAAAATGTATGTATGTAAATATATGCATTAAAAAAGACTTTAAGAGGATAACCAAAAAGTTATCAGTGATTATCTCTGGGTGGCAAGGATATTGGTGATTTTTCATTATTTCTCAAATATTCTGCAATAAAAATGTATTATTTTTGTAACAAGCTTCTTAAAAACATTAACTTTCATTTAAATTCTCCGTAGAAGTCAGGTCTCAAAAACTGGTGTTCAGGAGCCTTTTGGTGGAAATTCTTGTAATCAGAAATTGAAGACTAGTGGGAAAAATGGTCCAACCTAAGATAGTTGAGAAGGGGTGGGAAAAACAGTTTCTATGATTCCCTGCCCTGAGTCAACAAACCCATTCTTACCTTTGCTTCCCAACACCATCTCTTTTCTGAGTCTGGGAAAGGAAAGTGATGTAAACTAAAAGTGATTATGAGGACAATCATAAGGATGGGTATAGAATTACATATAGGTAGTTTATTGACATGTATTCATCAGAATCTGAGATATTTCCTTCTCTTAACAATGCTTTGAGGAAGGCATTATCTACATTTTACAGAATTATAAACTGGGACCTGATGGTGATGTTATTCATCAGTAATCTCAGCTCTCAGAAGACCAAGGTAAACTGCAAGTTCACCTGAGTCTGAGTCTGAGCCACTGGCTTATTTTTTTTGATGAGGGGGATCAGGAGCATCTTTCTAAACCCCCAAGCCCATCCCTGACTTCACCACCCAGGCCTCAATTTCCTTTGTGATTCAGCCTTGTATTATGTAGCCTGACTCCCGTGTGAAAGATTTGTGGCAATTGCATGATGTATGAGGTGCCATTTGTAAAAATATTATTTAGTGTAAAACATGATGTTTTTTCTCCTGATTTACAAGTTGGATTTATAAATCTGTACTTCTCACTATCTGAGTTATATATCTTGCCTCTGATTTATAAAACTTGCCTGTAAATCTTCCCAGCAAAGTTTTGATTCAAAAATCATTATTTTAAGAATTAGATTTAGTTAAAACATTCAACTGCTTTATAGGGGAGGCAATGGATTTACATAACTCCAATCGGAGCTTGCAGATCCTACAGCAGCTTTACAAGTCGTGCCCAGGAATTCCTAAAGAAAATGTTTTGATTTAAGGGCATTCACTTCACACTTTAGCTACAACTGAGTGATTTACACAGCTGAAGCCATACAGTAATGATCCATTTTATAAAATCCCACTTTTCTCCAACTCCAGACTTGATTTATATGCCCTGATTGGGTTTCAGTAATGCCACCTCAATCACCAGCTCCTCCACCCCAGAGTTCATCCTCAGGAAAAGGCCCAGGAGTCAGGGGAATGGTCAGAAAGAAGAACGCTACCGCCTCTTTCTTGCCTCCCTCCAACTCCAAGGGATCCAACACGTTCGTCCTCCCCCAGAGGCAAAGGCAGAGAACCACGGGGGAAACGACCACAGCCTGGAGGAGCAATGTTGTGGGATCTCCCAGTGCCTGCGGCTCAAAGGAAGGCAGCGTTGACTTCAGATAGAAGAAATAGCCAGTCCAGAGAACTGAGGCTACCGTTGATGAATAACTGTTGGTAGAACAAATCCATGAATAAAGGAATTAGTTCTTTTTAAGAGCAGGGGCCAACAACAAATGAATCATAAATGACTGAAAAGGGTGTTATGCTTGCTAGCTTTCCACAGCTGGGAAAAAAATACATGAGATAACTTACAGGGAGGAAAAGTTTGTTCTGGTTCAGGGTTTTGGAGGCCTATGTGGGCCTGTTGTTTTTGGAAGCCCAGTCCATCATGGGGGAGGTTTAGTAGAAGACTAGGGCATGGCAGTGTGGCTGGAGCAGTTGGGCACTACCTACCAACTAAGGAGACTTATTCACGATGCCCATGGAACAGCAGCACTGGAGCCTGACATAGGATCATGCCAAGCCCTGCACCTGGTACCAATCTTCTGATACAAGAACATGCAAACATGGCACCTGGTGTCAATCTTCTAACACAAGGTCAAGTGGGGGCTCCTGGATCAACTGTAAAGCAGACATAAAAGGACTGCTGCAATGGGCTTGGCGGACACTGCCCTCTTTTTCTTGCACGGTCCATTCTGCTTCCTGGACGTATCTTCTCTTTGCCCTTCAAAGCACCCTTTTGTCCCTGAGCATTTCTTTTGTGTTTCTTTTTCTTTTCCTCCTCTTCTTATTTCTGCCCTAAAATGAACAGTAATCTTCACATTGACCAATTGTCCTGACCAATTCACTGATGGATTGGGACACATGAAAACCTGGAAAACACTGCTTGTCCCTACCTCATCCGATAACAGAAGCACGTAGTACAGGAGGCCTGTCTCCTTCACGGTGGTCAGGAAGTAAAAAGACAGACATCAAGGGGCCCAGATTTCCTTCAAGGCCCCACTGCCAGTAACCTGACTTCCTCCTGTGAGGTTCCACCTCCTAACGATTCTGCCACCTCCTAAGTGTCACCGGCTGGAGACCAAGCCATTCAGAATGGGACACTGCAGATCCAGGCTATAGGAGGAAGTCTGAAAGCCTGATGCTTGTTGCCATACTCAGTACCACCTGTTCATTGCCCTGTGACGTTGCTTGTCCAGAATTTCTATGTCTGGCTTTTTAGGATAATCCTGAAATTCATATTTTTATACTAAACACCTTAATTTAAAAGTCAATCTTATGCAAGATTATTTCCTGTCCCCAGACTGTTCCTACCTTCCTCTTAAACTCGGTCTCTTCTTGCCTCACCCTATAGTTCCATTCACAGTTACTATCTGGTTTCTATCCCCGCAGATGGAGTTTGCTTCTTTTAGAATTCAATATAAATGGAATCACACAGAATGATTCTTTTCTATCCCATTTCTTTCACTCAACGTCATGTCTGTGGGATTATCCATGTTATTGTGCGTATTGCTGGTTTCTTCCTTTTTATGGCTGAGTAGTATTCCATGGTATAAATGTTTACCTCATTCCCAGTTGGTAGACATTTGCGCTTATTCCAGATTTGAGCTGCTATGAATAAAGCAGCTATGAACATTCCTGGGCAAGTCTTTTTATGGACATATGTTTTCACTCCCTTTGGGTAAAAATACAGAAATGGAATTGCTGAGTCATTTCGTAAGTGTATGCATAACTTTATACAAAGCTGCCAAACAGTTTTCAAAGTGATTACACCACTTTACACCCCCACCTCCAAGAAATATACAAGAGCTCCAGTAGCTCAAAGTCCTTGTCGATGTTCAGCGTTTACAGGTCATTTTTATTTTAGTCAGTTTAATTTTTTAGATATAAAGTACCATCTCATTTTATTTCACAGTTTCCTAATAGTGAATGGCTTTGAGCATCATTTTATTGGCTTATTAGCTTAACAAAGGCTGAATATCAAAGAAGCATCTCAAGTGGCTACCTGGTCCTAAATTTAAAATGAAGTTCATTAGTCGTTTGCTGACTGGAGTGAGTTTGGGGGAGCCACATAGTCCGTGTTCCCGGAAGAACACCTAACTGAACTTTGCACGTTCCTCCTTCAACTGCCAAGATAAACCGCCTTCAGCAAGTCTCATTTTGCTACCCAGACCTGACCAATAGGCTGTTACCTGCAATAAACCATTCTGAACTGGCCTTTCCTGGCATCTTGGATCTCTTACTTGCACAGAAGACTGGAGTAGGGAAGTTTCTGTTCGTAAGCCAGCCTCTCTCTCTGCTCCTGCAGCCCTTTGATTCTGTAGGGAAGGCTGTGTTGCAAACTGTTGTCCTTTTTATGGAAAATAATTCCTCTCTCTTTATTTTAAATTCTTTCCTAATGAATTTTGGTTGCCATTCCCGTTGAACACGTATGTATCTTTTTTTGTGCACTGTCTGTTGGAAGCTTCTGCCCCTTATTTATTAGTTGTTTACTTTCTGTTATTGAGTTTTAGGAGGACTGTACAAGCTTGGGACAATCTTCTGTCAGATCTGTGCACTGCAGGTAATATCTCCCAGCCTGTAGATATTTTTTTTTTCTTTTCAATGTCTTTGAGGGGCAGTCGGTTTTAATTTTGATGAAGTACAATTTGTCATTTTCTTCTTTAGTTAATGGTTTTGTGCATTTAAACAGATTAACCCTAAATTGCAGGTTTTCTGCTGTACTCTCTGCTAGGAGTTTTACAGTTTTAGGCTTTAAACTTAAAAGTTTTGGCTCATTACAAATTACTTCTTGAGAACAAGTGAATAAGGTTGAAATTCATGTTTGTTTCACACCTAGTTCAAGAAATATGAATTCTCTGACTTTTTAGAAAAATTATTTTAGCTATTATAAGCCCTATGGGTTGTCTGATAAATATCAGGATCATTTTGTTAATTTCTACAAAAGGAAATATTTGCTGATATTTTCATTGGAATTTTGTTCAACCTGTTGCTCAGTTGGAAGACATAGGACAGCTCAACACTTTCTAGTCTTCCAATCCACTAACAGGACATACCTTTCAATTCATTTAGATCGTCTTTAGTTTCTTTCAGTAATGTTTTATATTGTTCTTGTCGAAATATTGTAGACAGAGAGGGATTTGGCTCAGTGGTTCCACCGCCTGCCTCGCAAGTGTAAGGGCCTGAGTTCTATCCCCAGTATGGAAATGTTGTATAATTTTCACAAAATTGACAACTATTTTATATACAAAATCTACTTGATAAGTGCAGCATGTGTCATGCATGTGTAAATAAAATAGTGTGTTCATCTTGAACTCTGTGAACTTATTAGATTCATTTTTAAATTTACTAGAGTTTTGTAAATTCCTTAGGCTTTTCTTTGCAATCATACTATTTGTGAGTGCCATTCTATTCAATCCTTTTCACTATTCATATCATTTATTTTATTTACTTAATTATTCTGTCTTATTACACCGACTAGACCATCCAGTACGGTAGAGAAGAAAAGTGATGAGATTGAATGTTTTTGCCTTTTTCCCAGTCCTAAAGGAAAAGCATTCGGTGTTTAAGCATTAAAAAAGGTGATTGCTGTATAATTGTCACAGATTCCCAGCATGAGAAAATATCCTTCTATTTGTAATTTATTGAGCTCTTTCATCAGGATTGGGTTTGGGATTTTATCAAATTCTTTTTCTGCATCTATTGAGATGCTGATTTCTTTACTTTGTTCTATAATATGTTAAACTACATTGATTAATTTTTTTTTTACTATTGACATATTTTGCAATATAGGATGTACCCATTACATAAGGCTGGATTCAGTTTGCTAATATTTTGTTGAGGGTTTTGGTTTGTGTTTTCATAAGAGATATTGGTCTGTAATTTCCTCTCCTTCTAATGGTGTTGCCAGCTTTTAATATCAGGGTTATTTGAGCCTCATAAAGTATGCTAGGAAGCAACCCCTCCTCTTGTTTTTGGAAAATGTTGGTGTAATATTGCTGTTACTGCTTTCATGAATGTTTGATGGAATCCATTGGTAAACTCAATCTCAACATGGAATCTTTTATGGGAAAATGTGTGATAATAAATTCAGTTCTTTTATATTTTTTGCAGCTTTACCAAGGTATGCCTGACCAATAAATGCTGTGTATATTTAATGCAGACCGTGCGATATTTTGACATACATATACTGTGAAATAATGAGCATAATCAAGCTAATTAATGTGTGTATTGCTTTACATACTTTCCCATTTTTATTATTTTGTGTTGTGTAACATTTCCGTCACTATTATAAATATCTCAATCAACATATGAAGAGAAAAGATTACTTAGGCTCACAATTTTGAAGCTTCTACATCCATAATCAGCCCCATGCAAGCTTTGGCCCAGGAGTGCACAGTGAAACAAATCCTGTTCACACGTGGCCTAGCAGCAAAGGAGAGAAAGAGGTAGGCACTAGGGTCCCACAGGTCCCCTCAAGTGCAGGCCCCCAGTGACCTAAGGACCTCCCACAAGGTCTCCAATAAGTCTGCCCTAGGTACCATGTGTTTAACAAGGATCTGCTGGGACATTTGTTCTAACCACAGAATGTATAGAAAACACTTCAGATCAATTCATTTAGCAAATTTCAAGTACTGAAATAAACACCGCATTATTTTAATTTATTTTATTTATTAATTTTTGGTACCGGGGATCAAACTCGGGTCCTTGTGCTTTCGAAGTAGGCAGTGGAACCACTGAGCTAAATCCCCGGCCCAGCATTATTAACTCTTCTCACCTGCTGTACCTTCAGTTGCCAGGACTCATTCTAGAAACTGAGCCACTATGTCCTTTGATCAACATCCCTCACCCGCAGCTCCCAAAAGTGACCACTCTACCCTGGTTTCTATGATTTTGACATTTTGAGGTTGCATTGTGTGAGATTATGCATTATTTGTCTAAATCTGGATTATTTAATTAGGATAAATAATATCCTCCAGATTCGTCCATGTGGTTATGAACAGTAGAATTTCTCCAGGTTGGATGGATGGTTGGATAGATAGATAGATTTCACATTTTTTTTTCCATTCATGACAAACTTTAGTTTTTGTGTGTGTCTTAGCTATTTTTAATAAAACTGCAAAGATCATGATCTCTTCAAGATATTGATTTTACTCCCTTTGATATATAACCAAAAATGTGATTGCTGAATTATGTGGTAGTTGTATTTTTTAATTTTTTGAGGAAAAAACATCCTGTCTTCCATAATGTACCACTGTACATTCCCATCCACAGTGCACAATATCTTGGCCAACATTGGCCATCTTTCTTCTTTTTTATAATAGACATTCTTTCGAGTGTAAGCTGATACCTTACTGTGGGAAACCCATTTTCAATCAGATTTTTCTTATTGTTGTTGAGTTGTTTGAGTTCCTTATGTATTTTTAGATATTTACCCCTGATCAGATACACAGTTTGGAAAAAATTTTCTCCCTTTCTGTAGGTTGCCTTTGCACTCTGTGAAGTTTATCCCTTTGTTATGTAAAAATTGGACCTTTCTCTTCACATCAGATATAAAAATCAACTGAAAATAGATTAAAGACTTAAGCATAAGACCTGAAACAGTAAATCCCATAGAACAAAACATAAGGGAAAAGCTTTTGAATTTGGTCTGCTCAGTGATGTTTCAGATATAACAGACAGCAAAGTATACAAGTGGGACTGAATCAAAAAAGGCTCTGTATAGCAAAAGAAGCAATGGATAGAATAAAAAGGAAATGTTGAAAATGAAATTATTTTACTATGTATAAGACTATTCATATATTTTATTTTTTCTTGATCAGTTTTAAAATATTGTATTTTTGGGAAATTTCATCTTAGATGTAAAGTTTTTGAAATAAAAACACTCATAATACTTCCTTAGTGTTATAATATTATGTATTATTATGCTTTATTATCATTGTTACTATTTAATATTTATGATAAATATGCTTTATTCTTTTAGATGTATTGTTATTTTGTAAGACACATATTATATAATGTTACATACCTAATACTGATTACTTGACTTCATTAGTTATTTTTGTTCTAGATTTATCAATTTTATCATTTTAAAGAATCCATTCATGGACTTATTCATTTTCTTTATGTTTATATCTCTATTTCTTTTTTTGCCCTTTGCTCTTATCTTTATTATTTCCTTCAACTTTGGGTTTCTTTTCTATTTCTGTAAGATGGAAGCAAATAACTAGTGTTAAACCTTTTCTAATATAGAGTAGACATTTAAAACTATAAATTTGTTCATAGTGCTGCTTTAGCTGCACCCTAAAGTTTGAAATGTTATATTTTACATCTTCATTAGCTTGGTAATAAATTAAACTTATCATGTGATTTTCATTAACTCATGAGCTATTTAGAAAATTGTTTTAAGGTATTTAGAGATTTTCAAGATATATCATTTATAGTGATTTCTAATTTAATTCCATTATAACCAGATGACAACTCTCAAAATGGAAATAGTTTCAGTTGCACTGACACTCATTTTATGACTGAGAATATGAGTCCCTTAGGCAGCTGATCACATGTATGTGAAAATAATAGGTATTTTGCAGCTGCTCGATGTAATTCTATAAGCATCAATTATATGGGGGGGTGTATTGTTATCTGAATCTTTTACATCTTTGTCAAAGCTTGTTTTTCTATTATTAAGAGAGAAATGTTAAAATTCTATTGTGGATTTGTCCATCTTTCCCCTATTTCTGTTATTTTTTTCTTCGTGAATTTCATAGCTCTATGATTAAAGGCACACATATTTAGGATACTTCTATCTTGCTAGGGAGTTAATCTTGTAATCATTATGTAACTTTCTCCTGTAACATTCTTTGTCTTTAAATCTGCTTTGCCTGAAATTGACATAGTCAAGCCAACTTTCTTAGGGTTATTGTTTCCTTAGTATAACTTTTCCATCTTTTTACGTTCAACCAGTCTTGTGCTTTTTGTTTAAAATGTGTCTCCTATAGACAAGGAATTTAATGTTACTGTTTCTCCCCCATCAAAGCATCTGTCTTTTATGTCAGGTGAGTAATACATCTAGATTTGATCCCAATATTGATAAGCTGAGGTTTACATCTGACATCTTCTCCTTTGATAGCCATCTGTTCATCTTTTTTGGGAGGGGTGTTCGTTTTACTCTACTTGTTAATTTCCTACATTGTTTGGGGTTTGCAAATGTTGTAGGGCTGTATTTTATTTTGTCATATGTTGTTATGTTTTTAATATTTTTGGTGGTTAATGTAGGACTTTAAGTCTCTAAAATGACTATAATACTTCTTTACACTGAAGCATCTGGTATCTTATCCTTCACATCTGATGTTTTATACTTCTATTTTATGATAAAATATTCTTATCACACTTTATTTACCTCCTCATATCATTTCAGCAGCGTTTCTCTTACTTTTTTTCATCTCTGTATATGGTAAATGACACTGTCAGGTCATTATTTATATTTAAAATAATTACTTTTCTTGTACATCTAAAGTGTGAAAAAAGAGAGATTTATATTTACATACTCATTTCCAGTGTCTAATATCCTGTGTTCCATACATGCAGATCTAAGTTTTCATTTTACTTCATACCCTTAGGACTGAATGATATATTTTTTATTTATTATGCTGTAAACATGCTAGCAAAATTTCTAAGGTTTTTTAGGGGGGATATCTGAAAATATCTTTATTCTATTACCATTTTCAGTGGCTAACTTGGTGGACATAGAATTTTTTCCTTATTTTAAAAGGACAATAAAATTATCTCATCCTTTGTTTTTTGGGTAAAAAATCAGCAGTTAATTATGCTTATCCTTTCTGCCCCTAGGTGTAGTGTATTTTCAAAATGGCAGCTTTCAGAATTTTCTCAGCTTTTGGTTCTCAGAAATTCAGCTGAATGGTTTACTTTTTATTTACTTGAGATTAACTAAGTGTTTTTGTTTTGTTTTATTTGTTTGTTTAATACACTGTGCCCATTACCGTTGTTTTCTCCTTCTGGGAATGCAATAACAAGTATCTAAAACAATAACTTCTCACAGTTTTGTAACTCCTGTTCCCTTACACTATTTAAAATTTCAAGAACCCCAAAGAATGTTTGATTCTGTTGTTCTATCTATTCATATTTACTATATTAAAATAAAAACTGGAAATATTTTTAAAGTATTTACTCATTGATACAAAGAAAAATAGTAAGAAAATACCTTTTCATACAAATAACATAGTTTTCATGAAAATATTCAAACATTTTAGTGTGAAGAACACATATATTTGACAGTGCTTTTTCTGGATTATCAGAGGACAGGCTCTGCATTTGGTCTGTTCTGACTGCATTCATTCAGCATCTGGAAAGCTCTGCTGTACATCCACAAAAGAATGGCTGTGTGGAAAAGGTAAGTCATATCTTACTATTATCATCTTTAGTATTACAGACTTTCTAAATTGTCTCGGGGACTTTCATACATTGAAAACTGTTATTGTGTGATTTAGGATTTTCACATAAGTCCCTAAGTCTCTGCTTTTTTCAGAGTTTTGCTCTATACATTTGATTGGACCGTGTTGACTGATTTTTAAACAAGACAAGTTTCTTGTCTCCTCACAATCTTCTGCGAAACTTGTCTGTCGTACTTTTTAAATGTAGCTAAAATTGTCAGTTCTAGGATTTCCAATTGATGTTTTGTAGTTTATATTTCCCTGCTCAAATTCTTTATTCTTTTCTCTCATTAAGACAGTATTTTCCTTTAACTTTTTGGAAAATAATCTTAATTGTTCCTTGGTCCTTTAAAACCTTGCTAACTCCAACAGTAGTCCATCTCACATTTAGTTCCTATTGCCTTCATTGTCTTTATCCCTGAATCACATTTTTATCATTCTTTCTAGTGATATTTAATTGAATACTTCATATTCTAGGTTACCTCTTATAGAAAATTTAAATTCTATTATCTTCCTTTATGAATCTTCCTGTCGCCCATGTGCATCGGGGAGGTGGCGCATGTCAGCGCCGAGATCACCTACACCTCCAGGCACTCTGTGGAAGTCCAGGTCAACGTGATGTCCGAAAACATCCTCACAGGAACCAAAAAGCTGACCAATAAGGCCACCCTGTGGTACGTGCCCCTGTCCCTGAAGAACGTGGACAAGGTCCTCGAAGTGCCTCCTGTCGTGTATTCCCGGCAGGAGCAGGAAGAGGAGGGCCGGAAGCGGTACGAAGCTCAGAAACTGGAACGCATGGAGACCAAGTGGAGGAACGGGGACATCGTACAGCCCATCTTGAACCCCGAGCCCAACACCGTGAGCTACAGCCAGTCAAGCCTGATCCACCTGGTGGGGCCCTCGGACTGCACCCTGCATGGCTTCGTGCATGGAGGGGTCACCATGAAGCTCATGGATGAGGTGGCCGGAATCGTGGCTGCACGCCATTGCAAGACCAACATAGTCACAGCTTCTGTGGACGCCATTAATTTTCACAACAAGATCCGTAAAGGTTGTGTCATTACCATCTCTGGCCGTATGACCTTCACGAGCAACAAGTCCATGGAGATCGAGGTGCTGGTGGACGCCGACCCTGTGGTGGATAACTCGCAGAAGCGCTACCGGGCCGCCAGCGCCTTCTTCACCTACGTGTCGCTGAGCCAGGAGGGAAAGCCCCTCCCTGTGCCGCAGCTGGTGTTTTAAGAGCGGCAGGGCCAGGTGGAGCCTCAGCCCTAGAAGCCCCCCTCACGCCTGGGGCCCCGAACAGCCTTTATTATCTTAAGAAGCAGCTAAATTGCTAGAAGATCATCTTGAGTTTATATATGATTGGTATATGCTTTCTTAATTCAGAACTATGGAAAGCTCATGGTATTTGCCAAGCTCTCTAACTTGGCAGGACTTTAACTCGGCAGGGCCAGGTGGAGCCTCAGCCCTAGAAGCCCCCCTCACGCCTGGGGCCCCGAACAGCCTTTATTATCTTAAGAAGCAGCTAAATTGCTAGAAGATCATCTTGAGTTTATATATGATTGGTATATGCTTTCTTAATTCAGAACTATGGAAAGCTCATGGTATTTGCCAAGCTCTCTAACTTGGCAGGACTTTAACTCCAAATTCTCTATGCTGGGGATTTTGTCGGAGCTCAAATTTAGACTTTGTTAGAGCTGATTTAAATTAGTTCTCCTCCCTAAGACACAACTTGTCCAGTTCAAAGGATTCCTGGAATGTAAATAAAATGCTGCAGAGATGTCTTTATTCTGATAGAAGCAAAAATCCAATATCAAGTATCCACAGCACTGCTCTTCTTCCAACACTGTTCAGCCCCTGTGATCTTTCTTCTGGCTTCAGTCCCCTAACAGCTACGTTTTGGTAAGCACGGGGTAATCCCTATACACATGCAGACTGGACTTTGGCCATGGATTTGTATGGGTTCCCACACACACACAGCTCCCTTTCTTTAATGCTCCACCTTGCCGAGTCCAGGCACTTGAGATGGCCCAACCCTGATGCCTGTCTCTGCAGTTCAGCATGACTGCCATGCTCTGCTCAGACATCAGCTGGCTGTGCTGACAGTGCAGTTCACATTAGTAACCCCTGCAGATGAATGAATGACCAGGGGCCTCATCTCGTCCATTTCCTCTCTCTTTGGTATTGACTATTTTGTATTGACTTAAATACGTTTTCATATATTGTGTCTGGCTTAGGCCTGTTTATGGCAAAAGAATCAGTTTGGAGCCAGTTATACCATCATAGTTCCAAGTCAGAATTTTCCATTTTAAAAATATTGATGACAAAACTTGAAAAAGTTAAATACCATCAGAGCCAAACAAAACACAATGACCACCTATGTCATAAGCCATCTGTTTGAGACTCCTGGTCTACCCACTTGCTTTCCAAAATGTGGTCTTTAGAAGAACAATATGAGGGTCACTCGAGAGACCAAAGGAAATGCAGAATCTTAGGTCCCATCCCAGACAAAGAGATTCAGATTCTACAACTTAACAAGATAAATGGGTACCATACTCACGGACATTTTTACAAATCTGACTATAAGTTTCAGCATTACCTGTGTAGTATTTCCCAAAATAATGCAAGCAATCACCTGAAGTATGTTTTAATCCACATATTTCTAGGTGCTATTCCACTAAATTAGAATTACTAAGATGTTAATTCTTATCACTGGGGACATTTGGAGAATATTGAGCTATCTTATAAAGCTGCAAGGCTCATCAGACCCACATGTCTCATTCAAATTAGGCAACATGCCCTATAGTACCATCCTGGCTTGACTCCTAGCAGACAATTACTCAAAGGGCTTAACTCACATAAATAATTGCAAAGGTAAGTTCATTTTCTCAAGTAATTTTTAGACCATATTTTTGAAATGTCTTAGTACCGTAGCTAGTCAGCTAGTGACTTTCATATGTGGCAACTCTTCCAACTTTCTCTTAAAATGTGCCTCTTCCTGTCTCCCAAGCTTTTCTGGAGTGATGGAACCAATGTTTGCCACATAGGCAAACAAATAGATGGGGTGGGGTGAAGGGGGACATATTAGAGAATTGGTTCATACAATTACAGAAGCTGAAAAGTCCCATCATAGGCCATTTGCACTCTTGGGTGCTAGTGGCATGACTCCTAGAAAGACTCAGAGTAATGGAAGTAAACAATACAATGCCCAGTTTAAGATCAAAGGCTGAGAACTCAGGGGCCACTGGTGCAAAGGCTGAAATCCAAAGGCCAGGGTACCTGCAGTTTTCATGTCCAAGGGCTGGAGAACTAGGGTGTTCTTGCTCTAGAAGAGAAAGAAAATGTGCTTCTCTACTGCATTTTGTCCTATCTGGACTCCCAGATACCGTACTTGGATAGTGTGCATTTACAGCAATGGCAGATCTTCCCTGTTGAGTACACTGACCCATGCTAATCCCCTCTAGAAACACACACACAGATGCACACAGAAATAACACTCTGCCAGCTGTCTAAGTATTCTTTACCCTAGTCAAGTTTACCATCACAGCTCTCCTAATCCAACCTATGAAGTCGTCAATAAAACTACGGGTGTCCCTGCATCTGCAGATAAAGCTGTTAACCATTTATTTTTTATGGATTGAGAAATACAGTATTTTATATTTGTAATTTATGGACTATTCTCCACTACACTTAGAGGACCACGAGATCAATTTCTATAACCTGACCTTAGCACAATACATGGTACACAGTACATAGCGCATGGTACAAAGTACAGGGTACATGGCATAGCACAATTCTTTGGTAGCTAGTAGATTTCTAATCAGTACTATTACCCCATGATCATACTCTTACCCACTTATAAATACTACTTAAAACAAGCCTGTGACATTTTTGCCCTCGTCACTCCTATCATCTATCTACTCACCCCCGGGTAGACTGAGTCTCTACCATCATATCAGACATCCTCTCGTATATCATATAATGCCCTGAACTTCCCCGGGTCAGAGGGAGGTGAGCACCAGGGGCTGGTATTATAGCAGTAACTGCCCTGCTGCCCGCATAAGGGATTAGTCATCTCAAATAGCAGAAGCAGAGGTGGTGGGAGCAGAAGCATGTCCCACCGACACAGGATACCATCCTTGGGGGCTCTGGGCCTCCCTTGCCAAGGTCAGGCTTGTTCAAATGATACAGGGGAGCAGCTATGTGGTGAGCACCAAGCAATGGGAATGGAGCTGGATTCCCTCTCCATGACCTTAGGGAGCTTATTTAGCCTTGCTGGTTCTGTTTTCCTTATCTGCATTTGGAAACTTGATGTGTCTGTATTCAATCATGATTGCTTATGTGTAATTGTAATGCATGTGTAGGGTCACTGCTCGCATGGCTGGTTGCCCTGCCCTGGGAGTTATGTCCCTCACAAAGCCACTTTGGAGTAGAACTGAGCTTTGGACCTAAAACATGCATAACTTTGGACCCAAGATTTCACTCTATTTTTAGAACTGTATGCTAAGAAAATAATCAATGATAGAGTCAAATATTTGCATTCAGGAATATTGTTTGAAACTTTATTTATAACAATGACAATATAAAATCAGACTATATCTGACTATGGAGGGTTGCCTAAATTATGATCTATCCACATGATGAGATATTATATAGTCATTTAAAATCTTATAAAGAAAATTTAATGGCACTGGAAAATGCTCACAATATAAAGCACCCAAATAAATGCTCTATATAATTTTGTTATATGTGTATGAAGAATATAGGAAAATATTCATGGTGGTTACTCTGGATGACAATGTTGATTATGGGTGATTTAAAATTTTTTTTCATCATAATGCTCTACATATTTCAATTGTTACAAGTCAAGGTACAAGAAAAAAATCTTACTTAAAAAATATCTTTGATTTGAGATCTGAAGGCTTGAGTTTAAGTCCAGGTATCAATACCAATGATGTGAACTTAAATAAGAGAAATCTGAAAAATGGGGAAAATTTGCCTCTTTCTTCTCACTGGATGGCTGAGGGGCTGAAATCAGACAATGAGCATGAAAGAGCTATCGGGGATGGGAATGGCAAAAGAGAGATAGATGTACCATCGCTCATGTGAGATGGGCTAGGAAACATGAATTTACTCAAAAGAAATATTGGTGCTAAGAGAATTCTAAGGCTTTTGTTTTTGTTTTCATTTTGGTACCAGGGATCAAACTCAGGACCTTCAGCTTGCAAGGCAGGTAGAATTGTAATGAGGTTACCCTTATCTCCTCCAACACAAGTTGGAAATATATGAAGGGGAGAGAGACAGGAAGAGGGAGGGGAGGAAGAGGAGGAGGAGAAGAAAGGAAAGAAGGAGGGAAAGAAGGAGGGAAGGGAGGGAGGGAGGGAGGAAGGAAGGAAGGAAGGAAGGAAGGAAGGAAGGAAGGAAGGAAGGAAAGGAGGAAGGAAGGGAGGAGGGAAAGAAGGAAGGAAGGGAGGAGGGAAGGAGAGGAGCTCATCCAGAAGTTTCTTCTGCCTGATAATAGCAGTGCCTCTGGGTAGTTAAGACATAAGCTACAACTGATCACTGTACCATCAGACAGGAGCTCTGCACATGTTAGAATCATTGATCCTACACTTTAAGACCTGAAAGATCCCCCAGGGCCAGCCGTCTGCACTACAGAGGATTAGATAGGGTCTCTACCCAAAGCCTGACACTTCAGGGTGTCGGCAGCCTGAAGAGTACATTTCCTATCTTTGACAAAAGGACAGAGGCCGCTGCTGCCCACCCTGAAGATCACAAGGATACACTCAAAAGTCATTGCAGGTGGAGTGACACCAATTGGGACCACTTTGGGATGCAAGATGTGAATGTCCTGCAGCCCACCAGTCCTACCTCTCTGCAGTGACTTGCGGGAGATATTTGCACATGGCATAAGAGGGCAGTGCAGTCTTTTTAAGCACTGCATGTTATTCCAGAGACATGCTAAAGTAATACTCAGGCACAAATCGTTGCATAAAGTAATACCAGACATTCCTTACATTTCAGCATCTCAAGTTGAGCTGCAATGAAATGAATCAGTATGTACCAACATGGAAAATATCCAAGAATTTCTTGGGGGTTTCTTATTTTTAAAAACTAAGTTGCTAATCAGGGTGAAAAGCATCAAACCATTTATATAAAGATAACTCAAAATATTACAGTTTTAATTCTGTGGGTGTATAACAGTACAGAGAATGGTCTGGAAAGATTCACATCAAACTGATCAAAGTGGTTAGACGTGGGAATGAGGAACAGAAGACAAAAATCTACCTTACCTGTGTACTTTCAAGAAAAAAAATGTGTTTATCAATTGCCCACACAATTAAAATGACTTGAAAAGCAAAATTAAAATAGATGACAAAAATAATTATGGGTATCTGATAATTGAATAAACAAATGCACATACTATAGACCATTGAAGCCAGGTTTCTCATTTTTGGAAAAAGATAATAAAATGTGGGAACAGGAGGGGAAAGAGAATTGTGTTTTACCACCATTGAGCATAGAGACATTCCTTGACTCGTAATGGGGATACCCCCAATATATCCAATGTAAATCAAACATTAGGTTTAATGCACATAACTTTTAACATTTAATGCACATAACTTATCACACATCATAGCTTAACTCCACGTACACTTCCAGATGACTAACTGTCCCTCCCCATTGTTTGATAATCTAGGAGCTGCAGTTTGCTGCTGCTACTGGCCAACATCACACAAGAGAGAGTGCATAACCCCCTATCAGAAGGAATCAAATCCAAAATTATGGTTTCTGTTGAATGCACATTTCTATTACAGTATCAGAAAATTTGTAAAAATCATCAAGTCAAACCATCGTTAAGTCAGAGTGTATGTGTATGGGTAACAATTTGTGGTTTAGCAAAAAGGCTGAGAGAGGGATTTGGAAAGGAATAAGGAAAGCTGTGTGAGAAAGGAAGAGGAGGGCAAAGAAGAGAGAGACTATTTATATATCTATACACAATTTAAAAACAATGACAGCAGCAGCAGCGAGCATTTTTAGCACTCATATCTTGATTTCTACGTGCCACATTCTATTACCAGAGGTAGGGCCACTTGCAGAAATGGTCTCTTTCAGATCTAGAGCAAGAGGTATACAAGATGATCCTAGAATGACTTATAGCAAACAGCGAGGAAAGGCTCAAGAAATGACAGGGACATGTCAAAAAGAAGAAGAACAAAAAGGCAGTTAGCAATGATTCCCATGACAGAAAACAATAATAACCCATGGAATGAAATAGGAATCCGTGAGTTACACTGACATGAACAAAGTAAATGGAAAAAGGCAGCAGTCTCTTCCTTTCGGTAGAAAGGCAAATTATTTCTCGGCAGTCATAATGATCATAACAACTGAATCAACCAGAAAGCATCAGTGGATACCAAAATCACTAGGTGGATATTTGAGAAGTAGCAGGACAATCACACAGTCTCCAAAGATCAGCCCCTAAAATGTGTATATTTTACAAAGGGGGGGAAAGTATAATTTAAGAACTGCAGGATCTGGCAACACCTCTGATCCACAATATGCAGAACAAGTCTTCACCTTGCACCTTCTAGGAGAATAATCTGAGGAGAATAAAGCACTGCTTTGATGGTATCCTAATAAAACTTATCAGATAAACCCAAGTTCAACACATTTTGCAAAGCAACCAGCCTGTAAGCCCCAAAAGTGTCAACATCATAGAAAAAGAAGCCTGAGGAACGGATGCTTTCCACTGAAAGAGTTCCACAGGAACTGAAAGCAACAGTGATCTGAGATTTTCTTTCACTTTCATAGTGGACACTATTAGGACAATCAGTTCAATCAGAATAAAATGTCTCTTGTGGAAATAGGATTGTATCAATGTTCATTTCTTGATTTCCATTCATTTTCTGACTCCTGTGGGTATAAAAGTGAAATTCTTTGTTTTTAGCAAAGACATAATGATGTATTTAGGGGGTAACAAAAATCATATCTTCAGTTAATTCTCAAAACGATTCAGAAAAATTAAAGTTTGTGGATCTATGACTAATTCTATGTGCATGTGTGAGTTAATACATAGAAAGAAATGGGAAAAGAAGAGAATAAAAAGTGGCAAATGCTAATAAATGGAGAATCTGATAATGAGAAGATGGGAATTCTCTGCTTTCCTATAAGCCTGAAAATACAAACTGAAAAAGAGAACAAATTTAGAGAAAAAACAGATGTAGACAAAAGATAAGACAACCAAGGAGTCCAACCAAGGGGTCAGTTGCCCAGCAAACAGTTCCCCACAAGTGTTGTGGCTTGTGTCTAGGTGTCCCCACAAAACTTCCTGCAGTTCTTTTCAGAAGTAGCCGAAATTGGAATGTGTGATGCCAGGGTTAAGGGTGTGTGATAACTAAACCACTGAGTTTAGTGATTGATTTGGCACTGCCCTTGTCCCAGTAGTTGGGATGGGATGAAAGTGGCAGAAAGATGCTGTTAAGGTCTCTTGTTGCTTTTACTTTCTTCTGCCACCATGAACTGCTGCCCCTCTGCCACTTGCTTGGAGCCAGCAGATTATGGGCTGAAATCTCTATTAACTAAGAGCCAAATAAACCCTTTCCCCCTTTAAACTTGGCTGTGAGGTATTCTGTCTCAGCAGTGAGAGAAAAGTAACCTACGCAGAAATCTGGTACTGGGAGTAGGGTCATTGCTGTGACATTACCTGGCCACGTGGCACAAGAGCCTTTGGAACTGGCTTGTGGGAAGGGAAAGAATTAGGAAAAATTCAGGGATGCTGCCTGAAGAAGAAGAGATAGAACATTTTAGGCGGTTCTGTATGGGAGATTCTGGGCAGAGCTCAGAAGACCAGAAAGCCAGGAAAGACCAGGCTCAGGAGGTTTCCGCTGGGAAGAAGGACTGCATTGGCTGTATGTGTTATGGCTTGGCAGAAAGTTTGTCTGCATGTTGTTCATGTCCAGAGACTTTGCCTAAGACTGAGATTAAGGACAGCAGACTAATTAATCTTGCAGAAAAAAATTCAAGGCAGGCTAATGTTGAGGCTGTGGCATGGCTGTTGTTGGAAGCCAGATCTATTTTGAGAATCAAGAGCAAAGAGCCCAGTAGGATGATTTAAAACGTTTTGAGTTTGGCCAGAAGGGAAGTTTCAATAAAGCTGTGGACTGCAAAGACAGAGCAGAGGAGATCTTGATTGCTGAGAAGGAACTGGAGACTAGAAAAGGTGGCCCAAGGGCATCAGAGGAAGCAGCAGCACATCACTCTTCAAAGCCTCAAAATTGTAAAAGTAAAAGACTTTGCTCTGAGAAGAGAGCTGCAGAGCACCATGCTCCAGAATGGTGGTGACCTAGATAATTTGTTTCTCAGGAATGGACTCAGAGTGCTCTGCAATCCAGGCACTGCACCTCTACAACCAAGAGAGAAGGAAGTTTAGCTGCTGCTCCGGCTGGCAGCAAATGTGGGTTTCAACCAAGTGGTGCTGGTTTTGGGCACATGCAAAATGCCAGCGTTGAGGGGTCATGAAGACTTCCACTCAGGTTTTTGAAAAAGTCCTGGGAAACCAGTCATTGTGCCCCTGAAACGACAGTGTGTGAAGCTGTGAGTGTGAGACTGAATGTGCAGTGGAGACCCCAGAAGTTTGGAGAAGCCCGGAACATGGATTGTCTGAGGAAACTGCAAGGAGGGAGCAGAGCCTGCCCCAGAGAGAAGCCGTGGGAGCTGGGACCATCAGAATATCATAGGGGTGGATCCACCCAAGCTCTTTGGAGTTTACAACTTGCCACCGACTGCTGGGGATGCTGGAAGAAAAACTGTGGGATTTAATGTTTGCCCTGCTGGATTTTGGACTTGCTTTGGTCCCATTCCTTTGTATCCTTCTGTTAGTAACTTTTGGAATGGAAATATCTCTTTTGTGCCATTAAATATTAGAAGTGTTTAACTTTAATTTGTACAGGGCTCCCAGCTAAGTTTGTCTTAAAATTCAGAGGAGACTTGGGACTTGGACTTTTCAGCAATGCTGAAACTCTTAGGACTTTGGCAACTCTTGGAGATGGTATGAAATGCGTTTTCCACCAAGTAAACAGAACATATAAAAATCTAGGTACAAATTTTGGCCCACAGAGAGGTGGACAGGAAGACATCTCTGAGCCTTAGTTTCTAAATATGACTGACTGACTGTTAATCCCCAATCATGGGACACTGGGCAAGGGAGTAGCACTGTGAATGCAGAACGGTTGGCACTGGAGCCAGGCCACTGGAACACGGTCAATGAGTGTGAGCTGTGACCACTCCCTGCTGCCTGTCCTCTCATCTGGCACTAACACGTGGCAGAGAAGCGAAGGCCTTTCAGTTGCCTGAGACACTGAGAAGCACGAGGGAGGTTGGTAGCCTCTGTGGAAGGGGACGTGCCAGTGTCCCATGTGATTATACAGAGCTTTCTGAGGAATAAAGTTAGGATTTTATTTTCTGAAAAGTATCGCGCCCCATCCTAAGGATGTAGGAGAATGTGAGCATCAGTTTGTTTAGAGTGGTGGGAAATCCTCATCAGTGCTGAAAAGCACTGATCTCTCCAGAGTCTTTGGATCTGGCTTTGGGAATTTTGAGAAAAAACATGAAGGCCATGCCAGGCTGCTACAGTCATTGGCACTAGAGGATGGGCAGGAAGTACCCTCATCTGCCATGGCCAGGGAGGCAGTGACCTTGGCTCAGAATGCAGGATAATGGTTTTCACATTTTGCATATAAATCCCCTTTCCATGATATGTATGCAGATACCAGTAAATCTGCAGCATAGATATGTGTAAATTTCCACATATGCACATTCCATGGGGAACATATAAAATATAAAACATATAAAATATAAAACATACAAAACATAGAGTCAAATTAGAGTTAAAACCCTCAGGCATTTTTGCATCTTTCTCCCTTTAGCAGGAAATTTTCAGTGTACAAATCCCCTATCACACCTCTGCTGGGACCTGCTTTCTGTAGCACAGGTAGTCTCAACTGAGGGAGGGCACAGAGAGAGACTCAGGCAGATCGCTATCATTCGCCTTTGATAAAGTCTTAATCTGAGTCTAACATCCTCCTGGTTGAAAGAGCGCAGTCCAGCTCACGTATTCATATAGCACAGATGATGGTCAGCACCCTATAAGACATTCCATGGTCAATAAATAATCACCTTGACTGTGCTTACCGTTAACATTCACTTCTGAGAGAAGAGCACTCAGAAAGGTATGACATGTGATCCAATAATATTGGTGACTGGGAAGAAGGATTGAAGGGAAGGGCGGGGAGTGGGAAAAAAAGAGCTAAGATATAAATAATGTGTACGGTTAGAAATTCCCTATGATGAATGTGATCATCTTGTATGTCAAAAATACACCAATAAGATTAATTTTTTAAAAAAATATACTATAGTAAAATACATATTAATGTCATTAATACTCCTCCTCTTTTTTTTGGGGGGTGGTACCAGGGATTGAACTCGGGTCCTTGCGCTTGCGAGGCAGGGCACCGAACTGCTGAGCTAAATCCCCAGCCCTTCTCCTCCTCTCTTTGAACACACACATCCCATCATTTTGGCTCCTTTTGAAGCAGTTCTGGAGGTCCTCTTTCCTGAATGCCTTCCTGGGTGCCTCCAAGTCCTAAATAGGCTCAAAATATGGCAGATCCTGTCAAATAAAAACATCATGATGTTTCCTCATCGACCCGCTCCACTAGAGCTGGCACTTTGTGAATTCTAGCTGGTCCCCAAAGTCAGAATGACCATGAAAGGCAGATGTTTGGATTCAGTTGAAGCACAGGACAGGACCAGTAGAGACACTCGCTCTCACAGTCCACAGCTGCTTTGGAAAGTGGCAAGGATGATGGGAATAGTGTGTTCAAAAGGGTGTGTGGGAGGGGTCGACAGCAATGGGTCTTTTACTGTAATCATTGTTTTTTAATTCACACACTCTTCGTAGTTTTGTTTTTTTAACCATATTTTATGCCGCCCTGCCCACAAGTCCCTGTAATCTTGCTCTCAGACAGACCAGTGAGGGCCAGAACTATTCCTGAGCCAAGAACTCCTAGGCTGCACGCACCAGGTGCCCAGAGCATCTCAAGAGACCCTTGACGAGTGAACATGCGGAAAGGCAGATCAAAGTCTTTTTGAAACCTTACAGTCCCTGGAAGAAATTCTTCTAAGTCCTCTTAAAAATATATCTTCAAACACACGGACTAGTGTGAATTTCCCCCATACCTGTGGCAGGCATCATATTACCCTTGAGTCTAAATCATCTTTTCCCTTTTGCAATGCAAAAATCTTCCCTGACAGCCAACGGAACAGATTCTTCTTCTAATTGTTGGTTTACCTCTCTCAAATGCCAGCGGATCTCTCCATCTCTAATCCTCACCTGCTCGTTCATTAGCTATCAAGTGTGGCTTTTTGGAACAATTATATTCTGTCCCACTGTCAGCTCTCTCTGTGCAGGTAGAGGATACATCCTGACTCCTTACACAGGATGTAAATTATTGCTGGCATACCAGTACCTGAAGAATGATTACACCCAGTGCACAGTTAAATAATGGATGTTTAGCACAGTGCATTGTAATAAGCAAAAGATATGAAATATCTACTATTCTAAGTGGAATATGCTAAGGATTTTTTTTTATAAATAAATCCATTTGGGGGAAGACAGGCTATTGAATCATGGTCTCCAGAAAAAATACCCCCAGGTGTCAGCTTATTTGCACAGCCAGCTGGCACTGTTACCTCATCTGTAAAATGGAGACAATAAGGGTAGCCTTCATAGAGTAGGAATACTGCAAAGGAAGGCTTAGCACATAGTAGGTTCTCAGGAAATGGCTCTCAGGATAGTGGCTGTCATCTGACAGTGGTTGGCCTGGCCAGGCTAGCAGCAAAATGAGGCTGTTTCTTACTGCAGGAGGAGCAGGAAGCAGCCACCATGTGGTGCTCTTGTGGACAGGTTTAGCGTCTGGCCACTGTAGCCACTGGGCAGTTGCTGACAGAACGTGCTTTACCACCAAGTACAATGGAAGGTTCTGGAAGGCTAGGAAGAAGTGAGGTTAAGAGTGATACTTGAAGACCTCTTTCTCCCTCTGAATCTTTGTAGAAATGAAGCCTTGGGACCCAGGGCAGTGCTCATGCCTGGGCAGCCAGGGCTCCTTCTCTGAGCCCCATGCTTACAAGGGCTTAATCTTCACATGCCCTTAATCCTCACGCAGCTAGAATTCTGGAGGCCAAGGGGACACGTCTGCCTGGAGGCTTCATTCTCCCTATTTTGGAGCATGGAGTGGGCAAAATGAAGACCTTAGTCTGGCACCAAGGAGAAGGTCCCTGTTAAGTTGAGATGAGATTAAGGGACACATCCATGAGGTGACCCACACAGAGAGCCTCAGAATCAGCTCTGTGCTGGACTCTGTGGGGCAGCACATCATCTCTTACTAATTCCTCACCAAGAACCTGGGGGGAGGGTTAAGAGCATACATTCCTTCCAGGGCCAAATGGCCTGGTTCAAATTCTTTGTGATCTTGTGACCATGACAAATTAGCTTCTGTGTGTCACCGTGCGCTCAATTGTAATACAGTAACAGGTATGGCACAAAGCTCCCCCAGGGATGCTGGAGGAGCTAAGGAGGAAAATGTTAGCAACAGGTTTAGCCTAGGGCCTGACATGTACAACATTCTTCATTGTGTTTTTTGTTGCTGAAACACAGTACCACCCAACACCCAAAGTTAAAAGAGGAAAGGTTTATTTAGTGCACAGTTTGCAGAGGTTTCAGTTCATAGCTGGCCCCACTGCAGGGTGGCATGGCAAAGGGGCATCATGAAGGAGAAATAATTCATGGCAGGGAGAAAGCAGCAAAGTAGCTAAGAAGCAATAAGCAAAGTCAGCAGCCTTCTTTCTGTCCCTTATATTCTGTCCAGGCTACCCACCCTTAGGGCAGGTAGCACTCAAACCCAGGGACGGCATTCCTATTATCCACTCCCAGAACTATGCCAAACCAATCAGTGGACTACATTGGTAATCACACACCCTTAATCCCAGATTCATCTACTGTAGATCCACCCACCTCTGAAAAGCCCCACCTATGGCTACATAATGCTTTCAGGGGACATCTAGATATAAGCTATAATATCCCACCCTCGTTTCAATACCTATGAGTCTGTTTATTAAGTCTATTTTACAGAACCTGCATCAGAGACTCTGAGGCCAAATAATTTAATGGAAGCAGCAGAAATCATCTTTCTTATCCCAAAGTTGATCCTCCTTCCACTTCCCCCTGTGGACTTTTCCTGTGACATAAATGCCTAAATCCTCTCTTTACTGGAAACTTCTTCTGCCGTCTGAAGCAGTCTGCCAGGTATTACTAAACCGAAGCCATCAGAAAGGGCGAGTGCTTGTGTTAAATGGGACAAAGCCCTTCTGCAATATTCCTGCCTGGACAGTGGGGCAGGCTCTAGAACGTTCTAGAATCTTCATCCTACCATCTTGTTCACCATAGAGTTGATCCAGGAGAGACCCTCCACTCTGTTCACAGGGCTTCTCACCAGAGCTCCATGCAATAGTTCCCAAGGTGGCCTGGAGTTTGAGTTTCTCTGGAGTGGGGGCTGGCAATGTCTCTTTGCCTCCTCTCTCACTGAGGCACATGGCATAGGACCAGGGTACTGGGCAAGGCTGGGGATGTTTCTGATCTCTCTGAGCCCATATATGTTTATATAGGGTAGCTATATATGTTTCCTGAGGCTAATATAACAAACTTCGTGGCTAAAAATAACAGAAATTTATTCTCTCACAGTTCTGGAAACTAGAAGTCAGAATTTAAATCATCCATAGTACTTTCTAAAGGAGAAGACTTCCTTTATGGCCTCTCCCAACTTCTGGTGGCTCCAAGAGTTCCTGGGATTGTAGCTGTGTCACTCTAAACTTGGACCTAGTCTTCACATGGAGTTCTCCTCTCTAAGCTCCATGTATCTGTTATATAGACATTCGTCACTGAAATGAAGGCCCACTTGCATAATTCAGGATGATCTTATCACCACAAGACCCTTAACTCACCCTTTCCCAAGTAAAGTAACATTTACACATGCAGGCGTGAGGACATGGACATATTTTCTTCCTTCAGCCCGCTACAATGTTTTCCTTTACTAAGCATGAAGAATAGTAATACTGGCCTCATAGAGTGTGATGAGAATTCATAGTTATTGCAGTTGTTCCTATATATACAAAACATTGAGGTTAAACCATAGTATGCTAATCTTGGTAGACTCCTACTGCACTTCAAACACTAATTTGCTTAGCTGAAGAAATCTCTAAATGTTATTTGTGTGGAGTGAGATGTTCCCACGCAGACCCCTGGTGAGGTCTTCCCATGAATGGGGATAATTAGGGTCACTGGAGGCCTATCACCTATAATTTACCTAGGTACTAGCAATGTAAGCTGTTACATCACGAAAGCTGAAATTTGTAAGACACGTGGTCTTTTTTAAAGGACAACATGGCAGTGTGTAAAAATTTGAAATGCATGTGAGCCCCGGTGTGCTCAGCCCATTAGGGAGCTATCCTACAGAACCAACAGAAGCTGTACACAAAGACGAGTGCTGAAGGGTGTTTAGTATAATGCTGTTTATCATGGCAGAGTGACAGAGGGGAAGGAGAAAGGAAGGAAAAAGAGGGAAAGAAAAGAAAAAAAAACAAGGAAGAAAAGAAAATGGCAGTGGATGTCTTCGATAGACAAAGTTAAAAACCCAAAGTTATGCCTAAACTCTGTGTTCCTCTACAGAGATTAACAAAAAAGACGTAGGGCCTGAGAAAATTCGCCAACCATATGTGCAAAGTGATCATATTTAAGTAAAAAAAAAATCCATGTGTGCATGGCACACTTCCATGTGCCCTTGTAAGCACTGAATGATACTGTACACAGTAAGATCAAAATATACAGTGGATATTTAAATTTTAAGTTTTTTATTACGGTAAAAGACAACTGCCAAATATTCCCCCTCAAATTACTCCCCCATTCCCAATCTGACACAACTCTTTAGATTCATCCCATCATTTTTGCCACTTTCTGAAGCAGTTCTGAAAGTCTTCTTTTGTGAGCATCTTTACAAAGTATGAGTTTTCAAAATTAGAGAGTGCTTCTATGGAGTGTTGTCCAACAGAAAAACAGGCTCATGAGAACATTACGGCCTGTCCTCATCCACCTGATTCATCAGATCTGACATCAAGTGTCTTCTGGCTCTTTCCAAGAGTCAAAATGACCATGAAAGGGAAATGTTTCGATTTGATTCAGGATTCTGAGGCAGCCAGGACAGCGCAAGTAAAGGCATTCAGGAAAGAGGACTTCCAGAACCATTCCAGAAAGTGGTAAGAACAATGGGCTAAGTGCATTGCAAGCCAGGGAGATTAATGGAAATGTGTCTTTTTACTGTAATTTTTAAACTTTAAACATTCATTATATATTTCAGTCATACCTAGTACCTCTCCGTCACAACACAAGTGACCAGGAAGCAGCCTGATCTGCACAAGGTTCAACTGTAGGATCTTGGGGCTCACAGGTGAGTTGGTTGTGACTGACACGGGAGTATCCCCTGCTCTTGCCTGAATGTGACCCCTTCTCGCCCCTGGAACAGAAATTCACATGGGAAATCCTCTCCTACTCTCTGCAAGAGTTTGGGGGCTTTTCCAGGCAGGTCCTGGGCACCTGGCAGATTTTGAATGGAACAGTGAGTGATCCACTGCTCAGCTAGGCTTCTCAGACCCTATGGCAAACCCTGTTTGGCCTCAGGCTTCCCAGGACACCTGTTTGCATGAAGACAAAACAGAAGGTTTTAAGGCTGTGCCTGTTTAGGGACTGTGGGTTCTGGGACCTTGGAGCCAAGGCACAAGCTCTCTCTCAGGTCCCAGGCACAGCAAGGCCTGTGGAGGAGGCTGGAGTGAATCAGCACAAAGCTATGTTGCACAGGTGCAGTGAAACCCTGATATGCTGGGAACCAAAACCAAGGGGGGCTTGGCAGGGAGGGGGCACTGATCCCCAGGGCTGAAATACAACACATGCTGTGGCTCTCTCCTTCCATGTGGAGGGGGAGTGCTGGCTTCCCTATTTCTGAAGCTTTGTTTTTCCACAATGGATGCATTTCTGAGCTCCTGTCTTTGTAAACAGACACCCTACAGGGAGGCCGTGATTTTTAAGCTGTGCCAGCAGTGTCCACACTTTCCCACATTCTGAAGGAGCCGAGTTCAGGTTCTGGTTCTTGTCCTACACTGCTGTATGATCTACTTGGACCATTTTGCTTGTCTGGGTTCTGACCTGCTCCGTGAAGGCACAGGGGAGCTGAGGTATCTCCCAGGGGGAAGCAGGGGAGCCCAAGACAACCATGCACCTTCTCCCTTGTTTGTGTTGCCCTGATGGGAACCAAGGAACCAGGAGAGGGCCAGCAAATCAGGAGGAGCCACCTCCCCCTTAGATTCAAGACTTTGAGGGAGATCCCTGAAATATAAAAGTCAGCAGTCCCTTGGGGGCTTCCAAACAAGGAGAGATGGGCATTGGGAAGGTGACTCAGGGGGAGCAGATAAGAAGTCTCTTTTCATAGGAGACACAGAACATGGCCCCATTTCCTCCTGACTTGGACAAAGTCTGGGTGTCCTCTGCAGAAGTCTTCTGAGAAGAAGACAAAGGGAAAATCTGCTATATGGTCCCATGTTCTCCTGCCACTCTGGTGACCAAAGGCGTGAATCTGGGAGGTGAAGTTTCAAGTGTTGATTATCGGTAGAGAATTCCAACCAAATGCTCCAGAGCTCGGTAAGTTCACCTCTACCCTCAGCAGTAGGGGAGGGCGCATCCAAACAGCACACATCTGGACTGACTGGGGTTGGACCATCTGTGTGGGCCACCCTCTGTGATGGGACTCTGGATGCTGCTTGGAAAGCCCAGCTGCTGTCAGGAGAGGAAGGCAGCCTTGACTCTTAGGAAACTCCATCATTCATCACATGGCACACAGGGTCCTCTCCTGGACGATGTCATGGGATGCCGGGGGGCACAGTATCTCCTCAGCATCTTACATGGTCCCCTCTGCAGATCACTGCCCTCAAGGATATGCTGTCCTCAGTCATAGTGGTGTCACCAGGTTTTTCTCACCTGTAGTCTTTTCCCATTTAAACCCCTCAGGCTGCCACCTGTCACAATCACTGCTCCCCTCTGTGTATGGTGTGAGTTGGTGTTACAGTCAGGCAGGAGCTTCTGGTTCTCTGGGTGGTCAGCCCACTCTCAGATAAACACAGTGGCAGTAGAGATGTACACACAGGGAATTCTGTGTCCCTGCAGCAGATGGATAGGGGTTTTTCTACCTTAGGAACCTGGGATCATCTCATGGTAGGCGAGGGTTCAAATGCCTCACCTAAGAGAACCAGGTGATTGCCAGTTATGGAGTATGATCTATGCTAAGTGTTGGTCAGGGGTGGTATCAGGGTTGGGGAGAGTGGTCCCTCTTCTGTTCAGAGCCTCAGGAAGAAGCCTAGACTTACTGCCTCTCCTGGGATCTGAGACTGCTGAGGACTGAGGAGATAGATAATCCAGTCATGGCATGATGGTGACGGAGCTTCCGTAGGAAAGTACAGCATGACTCCTGATTTAGGAGCGTCCAGACTGGGTGTGCGGCCATTCTCCACCACCACTTGCATGGGTCTTGGTCCTGATATTCAGTTTGCTCGCGGCTCAGTTGCTCCCTTTGTGCAAGAAGGTTATTTCACCTCCTAGGTGAGATGGGAAGAGACAGTGCACGCAGAGCAATGTGCCCAGCACCTGGCTTCTGCACACCCATGTTGGGGGCCTCGCTTTTAGGCGCCCCATCATAGTGAGGAATCCCTTTACACATCAGGCTAATTAATCCACATGCGTCTTCCATGCACCTGCCTGCTACCTGGCCACACTGACTCTTTAAGGCCCTATACCAGCTGCCAGGGAGAAAGATCCAGCCCCCAGCTGCTCCCGGGCTAGGGTAGACACTCACCTGCAAGCAGATTGCAACACAAAGCAGAGACAGATGTTTGCCCAAGGGGCGTTGTGAGTGACTGATTCTGCCTGGGGGTATCCTCAGGGCATGTGAGGCGGAGACACTTGGATGCTGTATCAGACACAGCAAACAGGCACCCAGCATGTTCATTCATTTTTTTTTAAAGTATACATTCCTTCATCATCCTCATTCATCATTTCTTGATTGTCTTCGCACAGTGAAGGTCCCCAGTACAGAGACAGCCCTCCATTCACAGGGAGTGTCACTACTTTGTGGACAGAACTTCCCTGGCATGGGATCACCACCCCGTGCATGTGGCCTTACAGCGCCCTCATAGTCCTGAGGCTGCTGTTCCCAATAGAGGTCGCCCTGCTGAACAGTCCATCCGGCCCCAGTGCCACGTATGGGCACCTTGCGGTGGATAACGAAACCCTCACTGTGGCCACTGGTGTAGGGAGTGCTCAAGAAAGGGGCTTGGTGTCCTCGGGGAGAGACTGAGATGTGTAGATGGACTGATGGGTAGGGATTTCCACTAGGGAGACAAGGCATTCCAAGAAGTGGGAATAGTGTTTGTATGCAGTATCTATTGAATGGAATGGTGTCTATTGAGGCACAGAGGGCATGGCCTAGACAGGGTGGCAAGAGAGAAGACAGACTCCGTGGGGCCCTGTGCATGATGCCAAGCTGGAGGCTGGCCTGGCACATCCTGGATGTATTAAATGGCCTCAGTCCCTTCGGTGCGTCATTCGTCCGGGTTCCTGTGAAGATAGTGCTGAGACACAACTGTATGTTTGGGTAGTGTACTTGGGAACATTACTCTGGGATGGGAGTGAGGGAAGGTGGAACAAAAGAAGGAGGCCAGGCCAGTTGAAGGAAGAATAATTGAAACAGGTGTGGGTGAAGGTCTCTGTACCATGGAAGTTTTGGAGGAAGCTTTCCCCATTGTGAATCGGGTTGACCCCGGACTGCTCACTGTCTGCCGATCAGGATTGTATGGGAGCAAGAACAGAGCAGTGAATCCCCAGGGTGCAGCATCAAAGAGCCGCAGAGGCAGTGCTGGAGCTGGTCTTGGCCTGACTTTCTCCTGACCAGATTGCTTCTGCATGGAAGTGGTGAGCTCCTGTGCAAAACAGTCCCTGAAAAGGGACCAGACTGAGTTGGGGATCAGGCCTCAGTGGTGCATGAAAGACGATATGACTGGGGCTTTAGGTACAAGCAAGAACTATCAGTCCCAGCTATGTGACATGTGTCTTTGTCTACGGTTTAGATTTTCCAAAACCACGAGCCAAGTGTTCAAGGGCAAGTGAATGAAGGAGTGTGGGAGAGACAAGTGGGGGATAGAAAAGACAAGGCACTCAATAAAGTGTGAACAGGGAAACTGATAAAGTGGGTGGCTGGTGCTGAATCCCACAGGAGAACTCTGGGAAGCACACATTTAAGACATGTGCCACCTTAGAAGTGAGAGGCTGGGGTCCCAATATGCCAGTTCCCACCAGTTGTTGATTGAGAGCTACTGTGGTGCTGTTACGTCCTTGGCACTTTGGGGATGTCTGAGGTGTGGAACCAAGCTGGAAGGCACAGAAATGCGGATTCCAGTTGTTCCATCAACAGAGCTTCAGACCCAGGCCTCATCCACAGAAAAAGACACTATACAGTGTTGATGGCCAGGACAGGCCATCTGGCAAAGTGCTCCAGCCCAAGGAATGTCACTCAGTTCACAAGGACTTCTAGTGTCTCTCTCTGGCTTGCTTTGCTTTTTTTCCACAGCCTTGAATCGCCTTACCAGGCAGGAGCTTGTATATTTATTTGCTTTAGGTATGATGACCTGGCCCCCCGAACCTAAATATCCCAAGGAATGGGACTTGGTCTAATTCACCATTTTATTTTAAGTGCTCAGAATAGTGCCTGACCCCCTTCAACACACTCGGGAAATATTTACTGAATGAAGGAAGGAAAGACAGATACAGGAGATTCATACACCCCAGCTGTCAGTCCACCTAGTCTCCAGGGGAGAAAAGGAGCATCTTGCGCTGGTGTCTTCTGGACCCTAAGGTTGGCTTCCTAAGACTGGGGCTCACTGAGCCAGCAGGGGGATTCCTCTGGGCACCACCATGGCCTTTTCCAGCTGGGTAGGCATCTTCTGTGAGCGACCCTGGGGCTGGAATCTATGCCCCAGTCCCACCTCCTCCATCTCTGCCTGGCACCTTGGTCTTCCTTACACATAGTCTGTGGTGTAAAGTCAAGGCAGTATTCAAAAGGTTAAAGCAGAGTGAACTGTTAATTTTAATGCTTTCTCTAAGCTTCAGTTTTAATAAGCGAAAATGATGTTCTTATTTGCAGTAAAGTGGTGTTATAAAATTCTGTCTGTCAAGCTCATTTTAAAACCATGGAAATAAATGATCTGACAAAATCAGGCTATTAGACAAGTGAGGAAGAGTGATTTCCATAAAAGTAGAGGAGCTGTTCCTTAATTTCACACTTGGTAGTCTTTTGGGTCGACTAAATTTTTAAATAAGTGATAAAATTATATTAGCGCAATTGCATTTTTATAGATTTTTTTGGTCATTGTACTCTTTTTCAATCCCTTTATTTTAACTCAAACTGTTCTGCTGAAAGGTTACTCTCAACTTATGTTACCTCGTAACAGTGTCTGCCCACGACAGGGCCCGAGGCTCACAAATCCTCAGACCACTCTGGCAGAGTTCAGGCAAAGCACATCTAGGAAATGACGATGCCCTGCCAGACACATAGGCAGCACAGGCTGGGGTCTGCGATCCCTGGAACCAGAGGGAGAGGAGGTAGCTCTGTGAGTGATCCCCTGGGCCCTGGAGCTCACCTGTTGGTGTCTGAGCTCACTGGATGTTTGCTCAGAGTAAGAAAGAGAATAAGATGGTGTTCTCTAGAACCTTCGTAACTCAGCCCCAGGAGGCTGGTTGTGGACAGCACCAACTTTCCTGGTGGTCTCCTGGCCCACAGCAGTGGGAGAGTTGAACAGAGGCAGAAGGAGGGGCTGAGGGCTCCTGTGTGACCCTTCAGAGACCTTCATCTCCCTGGGGCTGGGCCACGTATTCTGTCCCATGACTTGGGAGACTCCTACGGGAATCTCAGAATCCCAGGTCTAATGTGGGGGTGATGGGACAGATAGTACAGGCCCAGGAGGCTGAGGAGAGAGGAACTCCTCCAATTTTATTTTTGATCATTAGAACAGCTCCTATGGTATGATTCTTTAGCATGCTCTCCTGACCTACCCTGTTCTTATTTCCCAGCTGAATTGTTCAGAGGACAGAAAGGTGCTACCTGCAGACACAGCCTCTGCCTCTGAGTCCCCTCCTGTGCAGTGCTCAGGGCCCAGGGTCACTTTGGTGCTGGGCTTTGGATTAATTCTAGATCCAGCCAGCAACTAATGCCCTTCTCCCCAGCCTGAGTTCCTGCCTTGCGCTTGTAGTCACTGTCACTCACTGGCCTATGATGTCCCCTCATCCCTTGATACTGACTTCCTGTCCAGGTCCAGACAGGTGTTATTGTATAGGTTTGCCCTATGGCTGCCCTCCTCTTCCATGGCCAGGTCTGAGTTCAGGATGTGGGACTAAGCTTCCCACAGCAGGAGGTGTGTGGATATTAAGAAGCAGACACCTGCTGGCAATCTCCTCCACTGTTAGGACATTTGCACTCTCGGGTCAGCATACCGTGGCCGGAACTGTGTGCCCCCTCACCAGGCCCTGTGAGTTCCTGTAGCATTCGAGGGAGCATCTCCGGAGCTCAGAAATCAAAATTGCATTTTCTACAGTCTCCAGGAGGAATCCACTGAGCAGAGGGGAATGTTAAATTCTCAACCATTTCCTGGAAAAGAGGAGGAAGCGCTGAGAGGAGAAGTCTGAGGGGTGGCCTGGGAGGGCCAGAGCTGTCTCTCTCAAGGAAGGAATAAAGAAGAAGTCCAAATTAGTCATGTTGTATTACTTCTTTTTATGGCAATGCTCTGAAAGTCTGCAAATGTCAGCATGTTAATTTACTGTCACTCAGTGATATTATTTCATCCTTTCAAAAATGTGTTTCTTGCATTTTCAGTAGCATCCTCCAAGTGTTCTCCATCTCAAAGTTTCTATAGATAGTGCGACTACTTTCACTCTGACCGTTGCCAAAATGTAGAAATTCATCGTTGACTGCAGCCACATATACATTACAAGTGGAGTTGGGGACTCGAATTCCCTGCTTATGAAAACTGGGGGAGAGGTCTGAATTTTCTCTCCCTTCTCCTTCTATCACCTCTTGTCCTCCTAAAGAGCTCTGTGGTTTTTCTCTCAAGGAACGTGCAGAGATAAATTTAATAGAGAAATTGTAGCAAATCAGTCATGGCTGAGTTTGTATATGAAGCCGCAGCCCGCCCTGTCTCCCAAGCCAGCCCACCCCCAGCTCCCTGCTTCTCCTATGGTGGCAAACTTATTTCAAAAATTCTGATGAAACACTTTGTAAATTTTGTTATTCTGTGATGATAATAAATCATTATAGCCTTAAACACTTCTCTAGCTTGGAGCCTCAGTCACAAATTATCTTGTCATTCTGACCAAAACATTCTCCAAAAAAGCTTGACAAGTGCTAAAACCCAGAACATGAAACCATGTGTTGTTGTGAAAGCAAGATTCAGAAATGTCAATTAATTAGATTAAGAGGCTACTTTTAGCTTTACTCGTGTTGCCAAATAACCCTTAAAATATGCATAGCAGTGGAAATCTACCTCCGCGGTACAGTACTTCTGTGCCTAAAGGAGACAATGGATCGGACTAATGGACGAAATTATTGTATCTGTCAGTCAGCTTGGGAGAATGATCTAGAAGCAAATGTCTTGCTTCTTTTTCCACAATGTAGCTTTATGAGCTGGGTAAATTCTGCCATTTATGAATTCAAGTAGTTCTCCCCCACCGCTCTACCCCTCAGAAATCATGTACGGATCAAGAAGGAAGAAGGGAGCCTTTTTCATATGTCTTTACTAGTAGGATAGGTTTTTAACGTCTTTCTGTGCTTTTTTTTAAATTTTCATTTACATTCTGAAGTTCACTTTGTAAAAAAAAATACCATGGAGAAATTATTTAAATGTTTTTTATCCCTGTTTCTTGAAAATCTTATCTTTAAATAATCCATATCCTCAATTTTATTTATGCCATAAACTGTTCCTATATTTTAATGGTCTGTTTGCTTTAAAAGGGGTTGTTGGTTTTAATAGCTCAGTTACTATCTTTGTAAACTAAACTCCTTCTGACGAAATTCAAGCAGATCATCTCTGCCTGTGTGTGGAAGGCACATTCCAACCCCCGAAAAGGAAATTTAAGCCAAATAAATGTTCTGCCCAAATTAAAATACATAAAATGAATAGTTAACTCGGACAAGAGCTGATGGAGCAGTTGGGCTGCAGACATGTGGGTGTTGGGAGAGCTGGCTGCCAGGCAGGGCCTCAAGTGAAAAAAAAAATCCAAATGAAATTAATTTCCTGTAACCCCCTTTGTCCATTCCTCGGGACTAATTGATTGCAGTGCTGGCATGGATGTCTTGGGCAAGCAGAAACGGGCAACACGGGTGGTGCTGGGAAGGGTGGTGTGAGGCTATTTCTTCCCCAGCTCTGCAGAGGGCTAATTCAGAATAGTGGCCTTTGTGCCCCAACCATTGCTCAGGGGTCCTCTGTCAACTCCCTGGGGTTGCAAGAACTGAAAACCCTCCTCCAAATTTTCACTGCAGTTGTACCCACCTGAATTCTATTTCAATCCATGTGGATTCTGACACTAACTTTATGACAAGTCATTGTCTTGGAGGAAGGACATAGCTGTGCTCACACAAAGAATGGCGGGGCGGGGAGTGTGCACAAGCAGGAGAGGTGGCTGAAACTGGGCAAAGTTGCATGGATCTGTGACGGAAGACCTTTCTTTCTTGACATCCATAACCTTGCCCACCGCTATCCTACGACAACAGAGAGCACGACGAACTAAGAAAGGCACAAAGGAAAGCTGCCTTCCCTGAGCACACTTTCCCTGGCTTGGGTGCTCTGTCTTGCTGTCAGGGAAGATATAGCCCAGGTCAAGTGTGAGACTTCCTGTAGGCAGGACTTCCTGTGTGGACCCACTTCCTACAGGATGTCATCTCATGGGGCCGAGAGGGGTGGAAGTGGGCCCTCCAGCCAGCTGCCATGTTTCTGTGCGCCACAGCTCCCGTGGGTCCCCATTCATTGTTTTCCTCAACCCCTCTTAGCCAATCTCCCTGTTTCCAGCTAGCAATGAGGCAATTAATGAGCTGTACAGAAGCTCTAAGTTATCTCTGGAACTAGATGGGTAATAAACACATAAATAAGTAAATAATTAAATAACTAAATAAAATAAAATGGATGAGTGAGGCATACAGAGCTCTAGGTTTCCCAGAATGAGCAGGAGAAGTTTAGTAGGAACATCTAAAGAGGAGGAAAAGGAGGAGGAGGAGGAGGAGGTGGCCTGAGCCCTGGACTAGGCTCTGGCACTCACATGAAGTGTCACCTTGGGCAAGTCACCCTCTCCTACCAGGTCAAAGAGCACAGGAATAAATGCCACCAGGAAGACAGGGCTAAGATGTGAACACAGACAGTCTAACACAGCTAGTTCCTGCACCATCCACACCTCTTTATTCTCCATCATCACCCTTACGTGCCCAAAGCTTCCTATGCTATGGTTGTGGGAGCATATTCTCCTTAGGCACAGAGGGACAGCACTCAGCTAGTGGCAGGAGTGGGTAGGTCCTCATCTGCCCTACCCTTAGCTGGGGCTGCTCAGACACTTCCTTTCGCAATCCCACAGAGGTCTCCAGTGCTCAGTGGAGTCCCAGTGGCTTCTGATGGCACCTTGCTTCGTTATGTGTCAGGAACTGGCTTCCTCTCCTTTCCTGTCTTACTCCTCCCTCCGGTCTATGCTTTCAGGATCACATGTCACATGACCTGCCGGCTTTCAAACCCTCACATCAGTGTCCACTTCTGCAGCAGCCCAACAGGGAAAAAAATAATTATAATAACAGAAAAAAAATGGTGAGGTGGGGAGCAGAAGGGACAAAGGCCAATCAGAGAGCCAATGCCCCATCTGAAATGGGCAGCTGCTGCCCTGGCCACCTGCTGTCACACAGGAATGTGGCATCCAGACATGCCAGAAATCTGACTGTAGTATGAAATCTCCCAATTTTCAAAGTTTGGCAATGAAATGAAGTGTTTTCCTCTTTTCAATCATCATCATTATTACATGGCTCAAACCAAATAAATCTGTAGGTCACATTCAGTCCACAAGCCACACAGTTTGCAACCCCTGCCAGGTAAATATTAAGCTCAGGAAGTGACAACCAAAAGAAGAACAGTCTTAGGGCATAGAAGGTCATTCTGTCCCTAGGGTATTGGTCCCCAGCTATAACTTCTAAAGAGAGTACTAGGAGTTTCCCAAGGTAAACATTGCCCAATCCAACATAATTCTGACCCACAGAGGAGGAGATAGCACCCAACCTATCAGGAGAACCTGTTTGGGGTGTCCTGCAGCAATTCCTTAATTTGGTTAGAAATTTCCTTGCCGAGTCCTCAAAAATTGAGATCTTTTCCTCAGAGGCACCATTCCCTGAGGAGTTTGAAAAGTTCACACTGGGGCTCATCCCTTCCATTGGCAAGCAGAGACTATACATTCCTCAAAATGCACAGGGGAACATCTACTCACCATACATGGGGTGCTCTGCATCCAGTGCTGGGACACTGACCTTGAACCTGGCCCTGGAGCTAAGGAAGCCTGCTACACTGGACCTGGGACCAGGGCAGTCTGAGCTTGTGATCAGAATCATAGTGGTTGGTGCAGGAACGAAGACTGGATCCACTTCTGGCATGAATGGAAATTCTTTTCCCCTCTAGGTTGCTGGGCATAAAAGAGCTGATCACACTTCCAGGAGAAGGAGGGAGAGGACTGAGAAGAACAGAGGAACAGATTCCTGGTGGCATCACTGAGCATCCACAGCCAGCTGTGCCTGAAGCCACCCCCCAATCTCTGACTTTAGCTACATAAAATAAATTTATGTTATTTTCCTATTCAGTTAAGATCCTGAGCCTGTCTTTGCTCATAGTACCTTTCCAAGCGCCTGTGGTCTCCCATGCCCAAAAAGGACCCAAGGTCCTACATGTTGTAAGTTCTGGAAGGCAGTAGAGAGCAGCATTTATTAAGTGAGTTCCACATGAAGGAACTTCAGGCAGCCCCTGTCCCCTATCCATAAGCAACTGTATATACGTACCCACTTGGATGCTTTCCTAAAAAGAAAGTCTATTTAAAAAAAAATCTACAATCCCTAAAAGGTCAAAAAGCTGAGGTGCAAAGTCCTAGAAAAGCACCCAGATGAGAAACACTGGAGTAGAATAAAAGCATTGGTCATTACAATGGCCATGGCAGTATCTTCAAGGTCCAGCTCCAGCCTGTCCTGCCCAAAGAACATCTTCAAGGAACAAGGTATAAGTTTCACAATTTCTTCTTTGTTTTCCACCCAACTACCATATTAATTGCAGGCTACCAGTTACTCGGCACGATTGTAAGCTCTCCATACTCTTGTCTCCTCTCCCAAACTAGATCCCAAATTCATTCCATGCCAGAACAAGTTCTGTGTGCTGGCCCAGGGAAGGGCTGCTCTCTCCGCCCTCAGAGAGGACATGACAGCTCCTTACATCCTGGTAGGTGGGAGGGGACCAAGGAAGGAGACCTGCTAGAGCTCTCCCACCCCATGTCTCAGGTACAGAAAGTCTCCTCGTACTTCTCATGACAGGGCTCCACTCCGGGAATACCATCCACTGCAGTCCCTGCAGCTTCCACTTCTCTGGGAGCCTGGAGGGTCTTCCCTCTCAGGTCTAAATCCAAGACATCCTCTCCTTTCCAGCGTCTTCTCCTCCTGGCCTAACTTTATCCTACCACCCCCACCCCCAATTCCTGACTGGTAGAAAAAGAGGAGCTTTGTGCTAGAGGCCTCAAAGTCCTCTAGAGGAATGGGCCCATCTTTTTCCAGCCTTCAGGTTTTTGTTTTTGTTTTCTTGGAAGAGAACCGTGAAGGGGTGACTTAGAAAGCACAGAAACCATCCAGGATCCCTGGAGCATATTCTATTTTCTGATCATTTCTTTTCCTTGTAATATGCTGAACTAGATCTCGATATTGACAGTATTCGAGAAAAGTGCGCTGTGGAGGCAGAGTCCAATTATTCAATGGTCAGACCTTGAGAAGCACAACAGGAAGGTGAGCGGCAAGGGCTCCCCTCCACCCAGACCCATGCACTCCTTCAGGCCTGGACTCACCCACTATGGCGAGTCCCCTCGGAGACTCTGGGTTGTCAGGATCCTATAATGAAACTGGAGCCCCATGAAGCCCACTCAAAGGGACCCAAAAATGAGGCCTCTTCCAGAATGAGGGCCCTGCTGAAGGTAGGCGATCGAAGCATTGAGTGAGCAGATTCCAGGGTCTGTGCTCAGCCTCTGTGTTTCCAGTGCTTCTGAGACAAGGTTGGCTGACCATTCCAATGGACACAGCAGGGCCCAGTCAAGACCCCTGCTCCTCCCTGGGCCCCATCTATGAATGAGCCCCATAGCAATCTGCTTCCCTCCCAGGATGGCTTGGGGAACACAAGGACAAACTAGGCAAGTGACTGTCCTGAGAGAGCTGAGCTGGTAATACCAGCTCAGGAGATGATGACACCATCTTTGGGTTGAAAACCGTGACTGTCAATCATGAGATGTCAACCTGACTGGATTAAGAAATGCCTAGCAGATTAGTAAAGCACAGTTCTGGGTCCTTTAGGTGTTTCCGGAGATGATTGGCATTCAGGCCAGCAAACCGAAAGGGAACGACTCACCCTGGTTGTGGGTGGTACGGATAGGCTTGTGGCCTTGGTGGAAATTTTTTTTTTAAATGGAAAGAAGGAAGCTGGCATGTTTTTCAAGAGCTCTGGTCTGCTCGGGAAATGCATCTTTTGTTGCTGCTGCCTATGGACATCAGTCTCCTCCAGTTTCTTCAGCCTCCTAATATAAACTCACACCAACGACTCTGGAGGGAATTTCTGTGCCTTCAACTTTGGACTGGTGCTGTATGCTTGGTCTCTCTTGTTATACAGCTTCTTGGGCGGCTCTGCTATTGGATCCTAGGTTCTCCAGCATGTAGATGACCACTGTGGACTCTCCCGCCTCTGGTTCTATATGCCTACATAATAAATCTCATGGTGTAATTATGTGTGTGTGTAGATATATGATATATATGTATATGTATATATTATTTGTTCTGTTCTTCTAGAGAACTCTAACCAATACAGGAAAAATATGGGAAAAGGCTTTTGCTTTCTTGGATGTGCAAACCATGAGAATCTTCTTTTCTTTGCTGGCAGTTTGGGCCACATACTTTGCTACAGAGATGGGCTCAGAATCTCACCGCTGCCACCCTCAGGATCCCTCCACAGGCTACTGAACCACAGTTAAGGGAGTACTGCTAAGCCCCCAGTTTGACAGGTGCAGTCTCCAGGCTGAGGGTGGGCTGAGACTAGAGAAGAGTCTGCCTGCGCCATCTTCAGAAATCCCAGCCACGCTGAGCCATCCACACTGCCAGGCAGGTCTAGGCCCTGCAGGACAGCATCGTTTCTGCCTCTGCAGCCAAGTCTACTTCTTTCTGAGGGCTGTCACAGCAGCCCTTCAAACCCATTTGCCTGGGTTGGAGCGCATCACACTGTCACCAACTCAGTTTTCATTAGGCGGCTGCTTCTCAGTTAGCCTAGCCAAGCAGAAGAACTCAAACACATGCACAAATTAAATCGACATCCAAACTCCACCAATATACAAAGCAATTTAAATGATATTCATTAGAGCGATGACAAGTCCTGATGAGGCTTTCAGGAGCCCAGTCCTTCAGCTTTTGCCGACTCGGTTTCATGGTCACTGAGGCGGAACTCCGGCGACTGTACCTCCTTTTTTTTTTAAATCTAAGAAAATGACTCTTTCCTGACACACCTATCTCATTCTCTCCCTTCCTCCCAGTTCTCTCTTGGCCCAAGTTTACCCAGCCCTGGCTTCTGGACACAGGTATGGACATGCGTCAGAGAACCACATAAAGGAAAAAGCAGCTACACTGACTTCTTTTTTCCATAAATGCTCCAATTAAAACAGATTTCAGTTTCTTGTAATTTCATTTCACTTGGCCTGGGAGATCTCTAACTCACAATTATGATGGTCATAAATGTGTCCCTGGAATCCTGCTGTGGGGAAAAAATGGAAGTAAAATGTTGAAACGCAATAATTTTAAAACGCAACCCCCCAAAAATTTTAGCCCCATTTATATATTTTGATTTTAAAAAAGAGAACAGAAGGGCCATCCTGCAAATGCCTAGGGATGAAGAGGAGGGAATGGAGGGCTGGTGGAGCTGCAGGGGTGATAGGTGGGAACTCAAAGGACCCGTGTGTACAGAGGCCTAGGGCCATGACAGACATAGAGCCAAGCCGAGCCCCACGTCCTTGGGCAAAGAGAGCAGCCCAGGGATTGCCTGATGTATAACTGACTAAGGGCAGAACAAGGTCACGGCCACATCCATCAGATCTTTGGGCTTTGGAGTTTTCAGCCTAGATAATATCCACAGCAGGGGGAATGATCAGCAACTTTGTACCCTGATGCCTACACTTCTGTTTATAATTTTATGCTCAAGGTTAATTATCTGTGTCCTTGGCTTTGATCAGAGACATTAGCATGTGAGATCATTGTCTGTACCCATATTGGCAAAAGAGGGATTCTTAGAAATATCCGTGGACTGGAAACACACTTCCATAATGAAGGCATGTTACTTAGGAAATTTCTTTGCAAATAATGGTGTAGCTAGCACTGTTCCATCAAACTTTCTATGGTGACCAGAATGTGCTGCAACTGTGCTGTCCCGAAGTATAGCTGGTGGCCACATGTGACCACACAGCACTTGACATGTAGCCAGTACAACTGAAGATCTAGCCTTTTAATTGTGTTTAATTTTAACTCATTTACATTTGAATAGCCACATGTGGCTGGTGTCTGCTTGCTGGACAGCAAAGCAGAGGTGGTAAATAACAGTGGCTCCTAACTCCTGACTTAGCTAATTGTGGATGTTAATCTCCGGGAAGGGGTCACCTTGCTTATCATCATTATCATCAGGAATGATTTATTAAGAATATATCAGTCCATGACATTATCCAAAGGTGGTAGAGAAGCAGTTCCACTGATCTTCTATCATTAGAATTTAATTTTGAAAACACCTGGCTCCTTAGACCAGAGGTGGGGTGCTGACATCCACACACAGTGTCCCCCAAAGTCGTTAACTTGGATTGAAGTCTCTCCTGCCTCCTGATATCCAGGACAGAACTATAACTGGACTGAGTTTCCAGTCAGCTGTCTGGGACTGTCCCAGCCATCATGGCCTAAAAGGCAGATAAACCAACAACCAGGCACATCCATTGTCTTGGCAGGGCATGTGGTCTCAAGTCCTAAAGTCTTTGGACCTAACAAAGCCTACCCAGTATAAGGTTTGCTTGCCTTAAAACTGTCCTGGAGAGGGTGACTCCCATCATGTTCTTGGGGATAGGAAAATGGCATCTAGGCTGGGGATTTAGCTCAGTGGTTCTGCTCCCTGCCTCACAAGCACAAGGTCCTGAGTTCGATCCCCAATACAAAAAAGAAAAAAGGAAAGATAGAAAAATGGCATCTGAATCCAACAGCATTTCCTCCTGCCTTGTGGAGACTCGAAGGAGTGGGAGGAAAATAGTAACCTCCCTGTGTTTGATCACTGCTCTGAACTAAACTTGGGAATCCAGTCTTCACTGGGACAGGGTTGCCGTATAGCATACGGGGAAGTAGGACCCTGCCAGAGAGGAGCTTTTCTTTCTTGCAGCTTTATGCTAAATGACAGAGCTGAAGCCTGACTCAAATGAAGGTGATTGTTTCTGGAGATACCTATGGTATGCTTTGTGAAGGCCAGTACACTCAGGAATTTCATGGAAGCCTGAGCACCCTTTCCATCTTTTCTGAGGTCAGCAGCAGGCTGGAAGGTATCGACTGGCAGGGTGCCCCAGGGGAAATGTACTTTTGGGTTTCCTTTGCCAAAGATTACATGTGCTTACTAATAAATCCCTATGGAGAAAGGTTACCATTTCTATTACCAAAAGAATAACTATCTGGCAGAGTAAAAATGGTAATTTCTCTATTAGCTAAAAGGACAATAGCTATTTTTTAAATTAAAGTATTAAAGAGGGGTATTGGGGTTTGCCTGTTTCTATTTTTATGATTGCTTCTCATAATACAAAGTATATTATTTTCATGCTAAATAGTCAACAGAATAAAATGCTATTGTAATTTTTCTAATGTCGAAAAGAACTACGCAGATGAATTTGGGGAGGGAGTACCTTTCTTTTAAAATTTTTTGTTAGATTATTTGGAAATTTCTGGACACAATAGTTCCATGCCAGATTTGATCCATGCAGCCTTGCTTCCCAGCAGCTTGTCCCTCTACCATTCTGTGATTCTGCCTTCAGAATTCTGCTCTCTCAAGAAGGAGCTGGACATTGCTTCTTGGCCTTTTGCCTAAGATCAAGTGAAGAAGGAGCTGGACAGATTAGAGGGCTTTTTGTTTGCTTGCTTGCTTGTTTTCTGCTCCTGATGAGCCTTCTCACACACTGTGGAACATAGGTGGTCAGGAGCCAGAGGCAGAGAAGTCCACCTAGCAGTGGTGCTGAGAATTTGGCAGGAGAAATTCTCCTGGGACCTGACCTCTGCCACCACCTCCCTCCGAGGAAAGGGCACCTTAGTACCTCAATAAGTGCTCTTTGGATAATATTTTATATATATACACGTGCACACTCACACACACACACACACACAATCAGAATGAAAATAGAATGGAAATACCAGAGAGATTGGGTCTTAATCATAACCAACCCTCTTTAGCTTACATGTAAGAGATTTTGGTTAATTATACAATTCTTACTGCCTAAAATTTAAAGATACATTATA
>NW_022900931.1:53311044-53343620 GCF_012274545.1 Fukomys damarensis
GCTGTTGACTGCAGCGAATAGCTAAGATGTGGCATATTGATTTCTTGTTGTGAAGTGAGCTGTTCAAGCTCCATTTAAGATTTTCATCTTGCATGTAGCCCTGAGCACATCATAGCACCATAAATTAGTTAAATTGCACATTTATCACAAATGTTATTTTAAGATACTGCGTAAATGTGATGGCTGAAAGATATACAGTAGGATTGCAACAAGACCGGGCTGGGGCGGGGTGAGGTCAGGGTCACCTACACACCTGTGGTTGAAATCCCCTCCCTCGGCCCCCTCCTCCCTGATTCCACTTGAAGACCTGATGTGGACAACCAGGATCTTTCACTCACTTCTGATCACACCAGCCACAGAGTTGTGGACCCAACTGCAATGGATTTGGAATTTAACTTTAGGTTTTCCTCTTTCATCTCAGGGAATTCTGGGCCCTGCAGGCTTGTGAGTGGAAGCCTCTTCCCAGTAGCGGCCCACTCTGAACCCAGTGAGGTTTGGTGACTTTGGGAAAAGATGGCCTTATATGTCCAAGTGGGGTGAGACTCAACCGGCCTACTTACACACTGCTTGCTAAAGGGACTGTCGTCAAGCCAAATGAGGTTTGCATTCACAGCTGGGTCCCTGGACTGCTCAGTCACTATACTTGTTTAGAGGCAAAATTCATGGGTCCCATTAATACAAGCAATCCTTTCCTGGCCATGAGTCCAACATATCAAGTAAGCCTTATCCCTGCTCCTCACCTTGGCCATCAGTCCTCACTTGTACCACCAAGCTAAAAAGCCCTAAAGATAATCCCGGGAGTGGAGTCAGGAGGAGATGGGCAGAGGGTTGGGTACTTCTCCCCAAGTGTAAAGAGGGGGTTCTGCCACCACCACTTGTACAAATCCCATCTCCTTTCAAGCCACATGGGCCCTGGTGGTGATGGAAGTGTTGTCAGTTTAATCTGTTAGATGCAGGACTTTGGATTCTAATAAACCGATGCTATATTTAACCTGTGAAAAATTCAAGAGTGGAAATCTGGGCTCCAGGATGTGAAGATGCTGAAGGCACAGAGGGGAGGGTGTCTCCGTCCCCTGAGCCAGGTTTGGGGCAGGAGGGCTGAGCCTCAAGGGAAACTTGTGTGTGGTTCAGCTTTTCCCAGGTAAAGGGCAGCAGAGTAAAGAACCACTCAGGAAGGAACAGTGGAGTTGGGGAACCGGGCAGGCCCTTTCCACCACCCACCGGCAGAGCACACGTGTTTGTGCCTACGTCACAAGGCAAGAGCACAGCTGGTGAAGCACTATTTGCCAGAAACCCATTTTCAACTCTAGTGAGGTTCTCTCTTAAAATCCGGAGAGAGATTGCTGAGAGAAAATAAAAGTAGACAGAACATTTGGACTGATTTTGACAAAAAGGGGTGGGGACGAGCAGAAAACTCGTGGGCGTGTTGCTGAACATCTTTGAAAGGGCCTAATTTAAATTTTTAATAAAAGAGTATTTTTTTTTTCTTAAAGTTGAGGTGTTTTATGTATTACATGGATGCAACACAGCTCTCATTTGTATAATTCTAGGTTCGGAGCTATGATTCTGCATAACGGCAGGAGTAGTTTGAATATAGTAATAAAGGTATTTTACAATTTTACATGATGTTCCCAGCATTTTGTTGGCATGATTTGCCGGGGCCAATAAAAGCTTGTGATTATCATATAAATGCTTTCTCCTCCCCTCCTCCCGTGGATGGATTCAGTCTCCTCCCGCCCCCCTCCCCCACCTTGTTATCTCTGATGCCTTCAGCACATAAGAGCCAGCCCGGGGGACCCCAAAGTCCGAATACCCAGCCCAGCTCTGCTATCTGCAAATCCTAAGTGAAAGGGAAGGCTCACTCTGCACAGCCCTTTCTGCTCTTTCAGCTTCCTGCACAATTCAGGGCTGATTTCTCTGCATCCAAAAGGGAAAGCAAAGCCCTGGCCCCCATGCGGGTCACCTGGTGTGACCAGAAACTCTGACACTCACTATTTCATGATGTCCCTTTTCCACAGGGAATACAACCTCGGGCGCAGGCTTCTTATCTAACCGACTTTCATTCCTGGGGAAAATTCTGTGCAAACCACCACGTAAGTGCTCCCCGCTCTCCAAACACCAAAGTTCACTAAAACTCCCCTGATTTACGGGCAGCCTCCGACTGCCAGCACCTGGCAGACACAGCAACCAACTCAGTCATAAACAGATCGCACACGATTTAATTTTAATGTGCTCGTTAGTCGTAGCACATTTCAGACATAATTGTGAACGCAACACAAAATTATAGCAAAAAGACAATTTTAATGCTGCCGTAGAAAAAAGGGTTATATGAAGATTCACATAATGGTGTTTCATTGTCAACAACAAAACAGGGCACAGAGTGTGTTACGGTGTCTGTGCTGTTTACATGCCAATATTTTATACATAGGTTCTCATATGGTGTCAGCTGTCAGTTACTTCTGCAAATTAACTGCCAAAAATGGAGAAGAACAGAATCACTTGGAGAGCCGGTAACCACGGGTTACCTTTCATAAGCCTAAAGATAAAGCTGCAGTGTGGGATCTTGGGAGAATAATTAGGAAGAACAAAACAGAAAGTTACCAATTGAAATAAAAAGGCATCCTACAATATGAAATAGCAACCAAGAGGGCTTATAAATAAGTGAAAGAGGTTGTATCACAGAATGCCTCATGACTTTTAAGCAAAGTATTACAGTACAAACATTTTAAAGGCTTTATCAATGTTTAGGAAATACAGTACAAGTTCTTTTTTTTTGTTGTTCTTTTTTTTTCCTTTGCAAATAGACTTAACCCTTTGAGCACTGAGTTTTTCTTGAGCATTCTTGGATTTCTAATAAATACCTTTAAAAATCATGTGCAAAATAGTTATGATGCCTGCCAGGGATGGATTTCCCAGCCTCGTTTATTCAGACTGCTCAAAACAAATGATAATATGATGCTAATAAATATGTATAATTTAAACATGAACCTCTATCAATATAGATGTACTGTATAGCAAAACAAACAATTATACTTTGCTTTCAGATAATGTTTCTGTATACTTTATAAATGCTATCTGTGGTATCTTCTGTATAATTTACAATGTTTGCATGTAAAAAACAAAACCCATAGACCTTAAAAAAGAAAAAGAAAAAGAAATATACACTATACATAGGCACGGCTTATGCCCAGAACATAGCAGGTACATAAAACACTGTTGCTATAAATGCAAGAAAAAAGGTCATTTAACCACAATCACATTTTTCATAAGAGTCTGAAATCTATACAATATATACATCTATGTTTCAATGTGAAAATAATATTCTTTTAAATTTCAAGGCGTGTTATACCCCTGCAGACCTGCATAAATGGAGGCTCTTATTATTAATTATAACTAAGCTGGTAAGGAGTTTAAAAAACAGAGCTTCATACATAATTATTTTATTTTATTTTTTAACCAAATTAATGCAAAAGTGCTTCAAAGTACTCAGAGGGCTAAAGATGAAAGGGTGAGAAATGCCAGCACACTGGAGTCTCATGGAAAAAGTGTGCCTGATTTCGTTATAAATGCTTAATTAAACTGTCTGTTAATGCATGCAGCTTGAAGCATCAGGGGGATGCTCACAACTAAGTCTCATTTACACAAAGTTCCAAACACTTACCACTGAGTTTTAACCTTCATATTTTACCAGTAACAACAGCTGATTATGCACCTCTATTAAACACTGTACAGTTATACAAAACAGTCCAGCCCAGAGTGATTCTCTGCAGTTAACATAAGAACATGTGCCAAAAACAAGACAGAGGGGCCTTAAGGTGCCTTCAACAGTTTCCCTCAAAGCAAACCGCAGTCAGTCCATCAGAAGCAAATGCTACTGCTTCTCCAACTCAGAAACGTATAGCAGGTGGTCTTCCGGCGACTTCCCGTGTGTTTTGCTAAGGTGAAGTTTAACTGCATGCTTGCTTGCAAAGGTCCGATTACAAAGTTTGCACTGATAGGAGGTCCCCAGGTCCTCCTCTGGGGAGGACGTCACCAGTTTTTCCGATGGCGACTTGGTTTGTGCTATCTGATTGTTAATCTGTTCACTGGACAGTTTGGATAAGTCTCGTAGCCGGAAGCCCAGATGTGACTCTAGGTGGCTGATGTACGTGGAAGGAGTCCTGATTTGTGATGCACAGTCATTACAAAAGAACACAGGGTGGCCAGTGTCCAAGTTTTTGAGGAACTTTGTTCCACCTGTCCTTCGAAGCTGGTATTTCACATTGGCCAGCCAGTGACTGATGGTGGTCATGGAGAGGCCGGTGAATCTGGAGATGTGCATGCGTTCCTGGGGGCTCAGGTCTGACATGATGTACTTCCCTTCGGAGGTCTGTCGGAGGCTGGCAGCAAACTGGGCCTGCAGGATGAGCAGGTGCTGGGGATTCCAGTTTGACTGGCGGCCCTTCCTCTTCTGTGCGGGCGTTGACTCCTCGGCCTCCTCCAGAGTGGCCCCGTCAATGTCAGACTTCTCGGAGATGCTGGAAGGAGTGGAGGATTTTGACGTGTGGCTCTCTGTCAAGTTCTTCAGCATATCGGATATATCTGACAAGGCATTCTCGCGTAGCGGTGAGTTTGACATGAATGACACCACGGCAGATGTCTTTGCCGTTGTCACCGTGGATGAGGAGGTTGCCGGGGATGTGGATGTGGGGGACAAAAGCACTGAACCCAAAGAGCAGCCTTTGTCACTCTTTCCTTTTGTCAAATCTATGGGCTGGTCATTGTTGACGTGGTAGAAATAGCGGTCGAGGTGCTCCGCCTTCTTGGCCTGCAGGGGTGGTGGGGTGGCCACGGCTGCCTTCTCGGCCAGGCTGTTGCTCATTTTGAAGAGCATACTCATGGGGTCGAGTGCAGGCAGGGAGGGCTTAGCAGCCTTGCCCAGGTGGATGTTCATGACGGACTGCAGAGCGCTCAGCGGGTTCACGAAAGGCTGTTCAGGTGGGTGGTCAGTGATGATGGCTGTGCTGCCGCTCAGGGTGCTTCCCAGGGGCTTTACCAGCTCCTTGCCATTCTCCACTGGCTCTGCTGCAGGGCTCCCCTCCTTGCACCCATCCCTCGGAGGACTGGGGCTGTTCTCCTGGCTTTTGAAGCCCCCGTCACTGGACGCCTCCATCTTGATGGGCTCGCTGAGCTCGCTGCTGCATGGGGAAGGAGTGGCCCGCTTGGGTGGGGACAGTTTGTCCTCTGGCTCTTTCATTTTCTCCTCCACTTTGGCAACTTTCTCCGTGACTTTTTTCACCAGCTCCTCCATGGCATGAAAGTTTGTCTTGGGCATTGGGGAGGTCTGGCTGCTGGGCGGAGAGACCAGGGTCTGGGTTTTGGTGGGAGACACAATCTCGCTATTGCCAAACATGGGTTTCAGGGGTGTACTTTTCCCGGACGAACCCAGGGAGAGCTTCATCATGTTGGGGAGCTGATAGGCGGCGTGGATGCTGGGGTAGCCTCCCCAGCTGGGAGTGCCATTCTGGGCCTTGTTGATGGCAGACGTCACTGTGTTTTCTAGGGATTTGAGGATATCTAGACCCCCTTTGGGACTCTCTTCTAAGTCATTTTCAGTCAAATAATGATACTTGGAAGAGATGTCATACTTCTCTTCTTCCTCACTGGGCTTCTCCTTCTCCTTGGGTTTTTCATCAGGGACTGCTTTCTCCTTGTCAACCTCTTTCTTGACTTCCACATTCAGTTTTGGGGAGACACTTGAGGGTGTATTGGAGGGGGATGTGAAGGTGGTGGCTGCCAGAGGCACCGACTGCACCTTCTCATCCAGCAGCGTGGTGATGGTGGGCGTGACAGGTGTCTCCATGATGGGCTTCCCCTTCTTCATGGCCGAGTTTGTGACCTTGATGAAGTGGCCAGTGACCATCATGTGGGCCGTGAGCTCCTGCAGGGTGTCATGGGAGCTGCCACACTCCATGCACTTCAGGATCTGTGACTTCCGGGCTTCAAAGTGCCATGCATAGCTGGCCCCGTTCTGGTGGCCATAGCGATTATTTGGTGTGATGTAAGGGTTGGAGTTCTTCTGAAGCGCATCGTTGGCATCTGACAAGGTAGCTTTGGGGGTTCCACCCGTGGAATCTGGAGAGCTGGGGAGCTCCAGCTCCAGGGAAGCTTTCTTTCGGGCTGCAGGGATGATTTTGGCTGCGACAGGAGTGACGGGTTCCTTCAGAGGCACTTTTTGGTAGTGTTTCGTTTTGATCATATGGACACTCAAATCTTGGAGGGACTCAAAGGAGTGGCCACAGTACATGCACTTCAACACCTTCTGAGCATCCTCTTTCCCCTCCATCTCCAGCAAGGAGCGCTTGCGAGGCTTAGACCAGCGTTTGGGGTTGTTGTTGTCGGTCTCGTGGTTGTCGTCACGGTAATGGCCGGTTTCATTCATGTGCACGGTCAGCTCCACCAGGGTGTCATAGGCGGCACTGCAGTCTTTGCATCGGAACTTGCTGGCTCCGGTGAAGATGGAGCCGTAGAGCTTGCTACTCTGCCGGTAAAGCTGCACGGTGCTGAAGAGGCTGGGCTCAGGCAGCATGCGGCTCTGTGACACCTGCTGCAAGGTCTTGGCCATGGCGCTCTGGTGCCAGTCGAAGCTCCCGCTGCCACAGCTGCTGCTACTGCTGCTGCTGCTGCTGCTGCTGCCATTGTTCTTCTCCGACGAGGGCTGGTGCAGGTTGAGGTTGAGGTTGGACCAGTAGGAGTTGGAAAGGAAGTTGTTGTACACAGCCTTCATCTGCTCCAGGCTATCAGACACGGTCGTGTCTTCCAGGGGGACAGTGACTTCCTTGGTCTCCTCTTCATTCTTGATGGAGCCACTTTCAAAGTCGGCCATTCGGTCACTGGTCTCACTGATGTGTGACTCGCTGTCCATTTCGTGGCTGGAAAACTCAGCAGCTGGGGAGTTCTGGTAGCTGGGGCAGGGCTTGCTGAGCTCCTTCTCCGGGCACATGTACTTGGCTGAAGGCTCTCCATCTGCCGTGTGCTCCTCAGGGTCTATGTCTTCATCTACCAGGGCGGCCGCCTTTAACTCATCAGAAACATAGGCTGTCGTGGTAACAGGTGGGAGTGAGGGACAGACAGGATAGAAAGGAGAAAGGAGGAGGAAAAAAAAGGGGAGAGAAAGCATTAGTAAGTGTTGATCCTTCCTAGGCTATGTTATTGGCTCTCGGGAAAATGTATCAAACTAGGTGGGCAAATGTATTTGTAAAATTAAATAGTTAAAATGTAGTGTTTCTGTGGAGCAAAAAAAAAAAAGTCTGCTCTTCAAACATAATTTGCCACCTTATTCTTCTCAAGGGGCAACAGCTTGAAATTAAAACTAAATTTGAAATTAATGAAGCACATTCTGGAGGTGGCATTCATTTCTAAAGTAATAAATTACTTGTATCAACCTCAGAGACAGCAGTTCCTGTCTGTCAATTAATATGTCTTATGCTTCTCCTACCCCTAATGCATTTCTTAACAGACAGATTCACAATTTAAATTAAGCAAGCATTTTTTACTCATTACATTTTTGAGGCTCAATCTTTAATAAATATAAAGTACAAAAACATCAATAAAAATTTTACGAAGTAAAAAGAAAGTACATCAATTGCAATAAATTAAAAACAAGGTTTCGTGGCTTATTTTCTTTCTTCCTCCTGAAAAAACAGGTCTCCTAAAAGCTCAGAGTAAGTTTCCTAGCAGGAACAGGTGCTGGTTGGGGGGCACCTGGCCCATTAGCTCCCAGCCCTGGTCCTGTCCTCCACACGGGCACTCGGCCGTCCTCGGCTACCCGTACATACACACGCACTGTCCATGCAGAATCATGACAGAGTAAATTCAGGAAAATTGGTATGCGGTGCTCATTCTTGCTGTATAAATATATACAAGACCTTCCAGTGGACCTTACAAATGTCAGAGTGTTTGCTCCTTAGACTACTTTGTCAATATTTACTCAGCATAAGCTTCACGGGCATCCAACAGGGATCCTGTCTTTCTGGAGTCAATGTAGCTGGGGATGTAAACCCAGCGTGCATCCTGGAGCGCATGGAGGGCAGGGCCCGGTGGCTGGGGGTTCTAGGTCACACACAGCCAGACACATGAGCCCGGAGAACACTCATGGTCACGGGCCAGAGTGATTTGTTTTTCCATTTTCTTGCATTCAGGGACTCAGGTTATCCCTTATTAAAGCTGGGCTCATACTGTGTACTACATCTTGTGGTCTTGCATACACTTAGGTGTGACCAGCCTTGTGTGAGCTACAGATTCAAGCCAGAGAAGGGGAACAAAAGTTATGTTTTCCTATTGGCTCCTAAATACCTGCTTGCAGTTAATGTGTTGGGTGGCTGGAATGCCACCTTGCTTATTAGGAGGCTGAATAAAAAAGAGAAAGATAAAGAAAAAAAATGTTCTTGGAAAAGGAAGGGAAGTTTTGTCTGTAGAATTAAATAATGTGTGCGTGCGTGTGTGTGTGTGTGTGTGTGTATAGTGGTTCAATGGTTCATGAACTTAATTTGTTTCCCGATTTTGAAAAAAGATGGCCATGTTCATGTTCACGTAGGAAAGAAGGCTATGGACATATCTCTCACCCAATACAGAGTTCACAAAATCAAAGTCTTACCAAATGCTTCTGCTTACAAACCAAACTGCTTGCAAACAAAAGTTTTGGTGAACTGAGGTTCCAAGATATAGAGATATTTGCTCCAGGTAGTTTCACATCAGAAAAAAAAAATTGCAAATTGACTCCCTTGGAGCCAAGTACATATTTCCCCCTGACTATTTCTTCCTGCTTTGCTGTGATGCTTCTATTCCTATGTCCCCACTTAGAGCACCAAGATTTCTAAGCTGAAACACAACAGTGATATCTCACACTAATGTAATGTGAGCTTGGATGGGAATCATTTCCCATGGGGGTGTGTCAGCTACAGAGAAAGGGACACTGCTGCCCACATGCAATATACAAAGCAAGAGTCTTGTGCAAGAGCCATGTGATGTTCTATAGAAATGACCACAAGAAAGTGCCCTGCTCTGGTCAGCTAAGGTGCAAAGTGTTGTGGTGAACCTTAAGTTTGAGGCCACCCACTTAGAGATGACAAATTAAAATGGCTAAAGCTCTTTTCCTAGGGCCAGAGCCAAAATGAATAAGGAAACAGTGTGCAGGCCAAGGGAGGCTCCTCTGCTGGCCACAATGAAGGATGACAGTGCATGTGTTGGAAAGGGAACAGGAAAAGAAAAATAAGACATCTCAGTCTTCTCCACAGCCTTCCTCAACTTGCAACACAAAAGAGAAATCAGGACCCTTCAACTCCCAGAAAATGGCAAGCCTGATAGAAGGACAGCTGGGATGGAGGGACCAAGCAACCCCATTTGCCTACACCTGTGTTGGTTTAGCACTAAAGGTCCTGCATCTGGGAATCCATCAGTCATGGCCAGGTGGGCGACAGCCAGCAATGGAAGTCAAGGCACCTAGGAGAGTCTGCATCTTCTCCTGCAGTTCCCCCAGAGGGCAGCTGTAACAGGGCACACTGAGGTTGGCCAGATGCAATTCATGGTCTGCAGAAAGCAACAGGTAGGATGGGGTGCATGGTGCTCCTGCCCCAGAAGAGCATCTGTTTTGGAGAACGTTGGAAAATGGAGAGGGAACCGTGTCCCTGTCATTTAGGCTCGAGAGGCCTTGATCTATGCAGACAAAAAGCCCTTCTCTTCTGGCCATGCTCCTTGGAACCACAGCCTTCAGCTTGAACGCCACACTGTGGGCATTTTATCCCCATTTCAGCACCTCCACAGAATTAAATCTGAGACAGAAAATGCCCTTCTCATTGCCGCTACAGGAGGACACCGGCCAGTCAGAAGCAGCGGCAGCCAATGGCCCACCATAGCATGAAGCTAACTAGCAGCTTTGCCAGCCTGCCTCCTTCTCAGGGGCAGCATGGCTCCCCACAAACAGGACTGATTCCTGCCCCACTGTGGAAGCATCACCACAGCCCTGGGTGCCCCACAGGCCATCTGGAGCGCTCCCCTTCATGCGCTCCGCCCAAGGTGCCCCGACATGCTCCAGCATGCTTTGTAAATGCAGCGCAGTGTCAGATTATCACCAGTGTGATGACTGAGAAGGAAATCAGTATTGAAAGACAAGGAAGGACAACCTCCCTGCGGGGAACAGAATCTAGCTCTGAGGGAAATAAAAAGGCTCCAGTGCCCAGAAGGCCTAAACCTTAGGGAGACCTAGCGTCACCCTCCAACCCAGCCCTCACCTTATCCTGGCTTCATATGGTCCTCATCACTGTACTTGTACACTTCTGTGATGGGACTCTCACTATGTGTCCCAAAGGTCTTGTTCTTTCAGACTCACTGGCAAAAAACTTCCTTAGGTAGAGCCTGTAACTTTAACCATGCGTTCTTCCATGTTAAACTACAGGGCGGTCTTTCCACTATGTTTTGCAATAGCTTCATTCTTCTGAGGATATCAGACATGCTCTCAATTACAGAACTTTGAGAAAACATGGAAATGCGCCTAGAGGTGGCAGAGTAGATTATGGCATCGAAAGCATCTGGCCACTCCACAAATACTTCCTAAGCGCCCAGGTAAGCTACTGCCCTTTGAGCAAGACATCATGTTCTTTCTCGAGCCTCAGTTTCCCTACCTGTACAATACAGGGCAGTGAAGTAATGAGCCACAAGGCCTACTCTTCTAAACTTGCACCATTTTATAGCTTTTCTGATTAGAGGTTGAAGAGCTGAGCAGTAAACTTTTCTCTGGCTCCTTTCCTGTAAGCACTGGATCTGCACACTCAACAAGCAATTGTTCCTCGACCCTTCTTTGAACAGAACCTAACGTGCAGAGTTCCCGGTGGGATACAAGGAAGTTTCTGGACACTTGGACAGTTAATGCTCTGGATGAGGAGAAGAGGGAGAGAGGAACAGATGTCTGCATCATTATGTGGACAGGGAGAAATCAACTACAGGTGCATGGGCCTGACGGAAACATGAAGGACTCTGGTCCGTCACCAGCCCTGATAAGGAACTGCATACGGCCTCAGGAAGCTCACTGTCATCACAGGCAGTCACGTGAATCCCCTGATGGTACTTAACTTGAATTTTCCGGGAACAAGGGCCTTGTATCCTCCCTCTGGCACACAGTAGGTGAGCAACAGTCACCGTCTCCTCCTTTGGAAAGAGGTTAGTGGGGGGCCACTGCCAGAAGAGAGGTGCTGCCAGCAGCAGCCTTTGTAATTGGATCTTGTCCCCTCCTACCTCAGCCTGGTCCAGCCACTGGCATCTTCCACCCTGTCCTCAACCAACACTAGGACATGGACACCAGCCTAGCAGAAGCCACAGGGATCAACACGCTTAGTGACTCAAAATGAAATCCCAATTCCTCCAAGCAGTCCCAGGAGTCCTCCACTCGTTGGCCCCTGCTTCCTTTCTGGTCCTCTCAGATTCTAGAACGTGCCAAGACCTTTTACTCCTCACTTCCCACTGCTGCCCGCTCAGCTGGAAACTCTGAAACAGGTGCAGAGAAGTGAAGAGTGGGACCACCTGCCTTGCCCAGGCTGTATGTGAAAGGTCATTTATGGCCTTTCTGACCTCAGCTTCTGTCCTTTTAGCACCCTCTGCCTTCATGTGACAAAGCACACTGCTGAAATCACTGCTCTAGCCAGACGTTCCAGATGTTGTGATCAAGACTAGCGTGAGCCACCCCCCATCCTACACTCTGTACACCAAATGGCTGGCACAAACCTACCGTCCGGCTCTATCAGTCCCTTTTCTGTTACTTAATGAAGTATCTGAGGCAGGCTAGCCTTCATTTTTTGGTTTTGGTTTTGGTTTGGGTGGTGTACAGAGGGATCAAACTTGTGAGGCAGGTGAGCTAAATCCCCAGCCCTAACCTCAGTTTTTTTAAAAAGAAGGGCATTTAGCTCACAATTTGGGAAACTGAAAAGCCAAATGGCATGTCCCAACTCTGGCGAGGGCCCCTTAGCAGAAAGTGGAGGTGCGTGCAGCGGGGAAAGACCATATCTTACTTAGAATGGGAAACCGGCAAGAAATTCAGGGGTCAGGCTTCCTCTTCTACCAGTGCACTTCTGCAGAAACAAACTCTGGATCCCAAAGGAACTCCCGTAATTCCTTCCAATGGCAGCGTCCCCAGTGATCTTGTGCTCTCCTACTAGGCCCCACCTCTTAAAGATCCCACCACTTCTCACATTAGCACACTGAGGATCAAGCCTCCAACACAGGAGCCAGTTGTGGGGCACACATTTAAACCATTTCAAAAAGATGGCCCCAGCCCTAGTGACCAATCAACATGGAGGAAATGAACATCATAGATTACTTTTTCTTATCTCCTCAATAGTTGCCATATCTCTATCCCAGGTGCAGCCAGACTCCAGCCAGTCCAAGAACAGAGAGATGTCCTGGGTTGTGGTACACAGTCCTTCCTGGGCCTGTGCTCTGAGTGTGACTGGCATTTCCAGCATTGCATTTCAGGAGGATGGGCCTTTGAGATGGACACAATGCAGAAGCCACTGCCAAGGAAGAGAGGAGGAAGCACTCCAGCTGGTGGTCTGCTGTTGTTGGAGCCACCCTTGACTGTGCCACACCCAACACCTGCCTTCAGGAGTGCATTATCATGCTTCCTTTCTCTTTCACAGACAAGATTGAAACCTTTGCTGCCTGCTCCAACAGAGCAGACAGCTGGACTGTGAGGGGAGGGCTTCCCATTCAAACCACCATGCAGCAGCTGCAAAAATGCAAAGAAACACAGAGAGGCAGGCAGAGACTCACCAAGGAGGGAGGTGGGCTGAGGAACCTACATTTCATCTTTCCCCACGTCCTTCTCTAACAAAGTCCCTCTCTCTCTGTCTCTGTCTCTCTCTGTCTCTCTCTCTCTCCAATATGAGAGCCAAACTGCTGCACTTGATTTCCAACTTGTACCCCCAATTTCCCCACCCAATAAATGAAAAACAAGTGCTTAAGGAAGGAGACGCAATCCGTCTGTGGTGTGCTGAGTGCCAAGGACACCTTTGCATAAGATGAACTAAAGAACTTCCCTGAGCAAAACCAAATGGGATCCTCAGGTAGATCCATGCTCGTGAAAAATGAAGGCTCCCAAACTTACAAAAGCTTCTGACAGTCCTACAGCCCAATACCTTGGGAAGGGCATGTGATGAAGAGAACAATGATCCTGCCTATTATATGCACATGTGCATGAACCGTTTCCCCATTCACTGCCTCTGATCCTCGGAAGGGTGCTGGGAAGTGGATGGAACGATCTCCATTTTGCAGACATGGAAAGTGGAATTCCATCAAGTTGTATGGAGCTATTTATCCCATAAGGCTGACATCCCAGGTACCAGTATGAGGGGTCTACACAAAAAGGTGTGTGTGAGTGCTGTTATAGGCCCCTGAGTGGGCTGCAAGGCAGAGCCTCGGCTGGGCTACGTCCCCCAGCAGGATTCACACCTGCCTCTCCAGGGGGTCCTGCATCCCCACCCACAGCTCACCAGTGGCTGGGGATGACAGATGTGTCCAAGGAATGAAGAGTCGCCCCACCGCAGCAATCAGAAGGTCAGGAGGCAGTAGCTCTCTCATTAGTATTTATTATCATCATTAACTAAACTCAACCACTAGGTAAAAAGAAATTAATATGTTTGATATAAATGTAACACAATAAGCTGGGGCATAATGGAATTCATTTCTGGACAAGTGGGAATTACCTTCATCACATTGCTACTACTCTCTCCCAAAGGTGAAGAGGCGGCGGCTTGGATCTGTGCTTCCAGGCCACAGGGGCTGTGGGTGGGCTGGGATGGGGGCACTAGGTGGGAAGAAAAGAAAAGAAGGCACGGCTGTGCCATGCTCCCAGAAGCAATTTCGGAGTAAGTTACCCCGGGGACATTAACATTTTCTGGGCCTGAATGAAGGTTCTGAAGTTACAACCCTCTGTTTTCAAATGCTCGAAACTACCTGGGAAGGTGTGCTGCTAGCTAAACTCCTCGGAGATACTCCTCCCAGGGTCCACTTACTAAGGACAGCCCGAAGAACATCCTCCTCCACAAAGTGCAACTCTGCACCTCCCAACAGGCTGAGGAGGCCAGAGGGAGGGAGGGAGGCGCGGGAGTCGCTGAGCAGCGTCAGATGCTGTCACCTATCTAGGGATGTCAGAAAGGTGAGGACGGGTGGGGAAGGCGAGACAGAAAATAAAGGGAACAAGAAAGACCAGGAGAAAGGGGTTCCAACAGGAACAAGAGGTCTCGGGGTGAGAAAGAGAACAGGACAGAGATCTGAGAAGAGACAGAGGTGAAAGAAAAGACGACTTCAGTGGCGAGGCCTGCAAAATGGAGAAGGTCTAGAGCTTGGGTGTGGAGGCAGAGGAGGCCAGGAACACAGCCACCAAGAGCAGGCTGCCAGGGTGCTCCCGGCGGTCACCTCCAAGGCCCAGGCTCCTTGGAGACCTGTTCTCTCCCTTCCCCAAGTACTCAGATGACATGGGGTGATTATTTTTTCTTTTTAAAGAATAATTTAATCAGCTGAGGGAGTGACCAAGAGGAACGTTAATGCCAACCCTGGTGAAGAGAGCAAGCTGGAAGCAGATTAGACACAGGCTTGATTCTGCCTGAGAGACGAAGGAGAGCCTTCCTGGACAAAGAGGACATTATTGCATCTGGTGTGGCCAGGACAACCAACACTGGCCTTGGCCAACCACCAGGAAATCCTCTCAGGCCCTTATATATGTGATCACATGGAAACCAGAAGTATCCAGAAAATGCCAGGGACATGGCCAAAATTGGAAAATAAGGCTGCTAGGTCTGGAGTCGGGTCTCTGAGCTAACTTTCCAGGGCAAATGCCCACCAGCCTCTGCAGATGCCCTCCCCAGATAAAGGTATTCTGTCTGTTTCATGACTCTAACACTGAGTGTCCCGTACTGCTGTAGAATCTGCCTAGATAAGGAAAGATGCCAAGATCCTCAGAAGATATCTGGACCATTCTTCTCCCCCTGGCTTGCACCTGTCATGTGGCCCACAGTAGAGGAAACCCCCTAGGAACTTCAGGAAGGCATAGTTGAGAAGCCACAGTGGCCTGCCTTGGAGAGCTGTCCTGGAAGGCAGTAGCCCATACGCTGCAGAGGACCTACCACTCCTAGCATTTCTACATTGCATTTTCTTCTGTGAAACTTTTCAGTGTCACAGAGTGTGCCCATGGCGCTTAGCTTCTTTCTGCCCAAGACTGCTCACGTGATTGCAAAGACTGGCTGCAGGGTTGTGAGCTTTAATTTTTTCACCTACAAATGGGAAAAAGGAAGGAAATGGGCATAATATTGGCCACACCCACCTCCCAAGTGTTCATATAAATGAATGTGCAAGACTTTTCCAAATTAAAGGGCTTCTGCAAATACAGTCAAGCAAATTGTAACAGGTTTGCTCTCTGGGGAAGTTTAGAGGCCCCTAACTATCGGGTAGCAGGGGACAGGGTCAGTGGTATCCTCTGGGATCAGCCCTCCCCTGGTGATGACCTGAGGTGACAGCTCCCAGACCTTCCTCAGAGCCTTTCAGGAAAGGGGGTACTGGGGAGATCAGGGAAGCTCTGCCTGAATGAAGGCCCCTCCGGTATTCAAGTCCACCTTTCTTCTCTCTGGAAGTCTTAAAATGGAGACAGCAGAAAAGAAGAAAAGCTGGAGAGGAAGAGAAAGGAGAAGGCAGGGAAACAGAAGGCAGGAAGGAAGAAGCACCATAAGGTGAGCATGCACAAAATTAGGACTCCTTGCCCACGCACGTGTTCTTCCGTGGTCACAGCCCCTGTCTGTGTGACTTCTAGGAAGTGCACAGGGAAGGCATGGCCGAGCCTGGCCCCATCCCCCAGCTCCACTGCTCAGACTTGGCCCAGTTTCCAGGCCCTGTGCTGGGGTGGGAGACAGTGCCACATGATCTGCTGTATGGTGCTGCCCGGGGAGGCCCACCTCAGACACCCACTGGCTGCCAGTGTCCCTGTAGCCCCTGTCTTCCAGGAAGGCCACTTCCTCAGGTTGAGCCTAGTCCCCATTTTTGACTAGCTTCTGAACCTTGTCACCTTTCTCTTTTGGGGGAAAGAGCTCAAAGCCCCACCTGCCAAATTCACCTAAATCTCATTCTGCTCTAAGTACACTGCTAAATCCAGACAGACTGATCCATTTGCCACAAGAATTCCTGTTTTATGAAGAACTGGTGTAACTGTCTACTATACAGGGCCTTTTGGGTTATTTTTTGCACAGGGTTTTATGCATAAACATATTAATACGGCTCACTGTGATCCCTTTGTAAGGGTGGCCACACCTGCAGCATCTAATCTACCCAGGATAACCTCATTTGGGTCCTAGAGTTCTCCCCAGGTGTCAGAGCACCCCCACCCACCAAATGGGCTGCTCAGAGGCACCCACCTTCTCTCCCAGACTCAGCCAGCTCAGAAGGTGTGAGGTGGAGATACAAGGCTCAGAGCTGGGCCACATTCACCAAAGGTATTCACCCTCTAGCAGCCCCAGAACCTTGCACAGGGACCCTTGGTCAGGTAACTGTCAAAACAGAGAGGCATCCTCTTAGCTGCTGAACGGAAGAGGGTTCTGAGCAGGAGTTCTGAGGTGAGACTTCCTTTCTGTACTGAGAGTGAAGCAATGTCAGGGGAGGTGACGGGTGGAGTGGAGGCAGCTTGGCGAAACACATCTTCAGCAACACCAAAGGGGCCAGTGTGAATGCTGGGCCCAAGTCTGTTTATTAAATAGGCAGCAGAGAGGGGGAAAAACGGTGCTAGGGAAGAAGAGCTTGCGCCTCAAACACAGGAGGTCCCAGTTCAACAGTGCAAACTGAAATCTTCTCAGTGCATCTACCTGGGCACCCGGAGTCATCCCCCAAGCCATCTAGGATGACAGAGGTCACAGCCTCAGGTGACAAAGACAGAGAAAAGTCATTCCATATAGCACCAGAGAGGCTAGGATCCTTCCAGGTATCCCTGCTGGGCATAGAGCTCCCCAGAAATCAGGAGAATTATGCAAAGGTATGCAGCCAGACCAGAGGGCCTGGGAGGGTATGGACAGGATGAAGCTACAATGGTCAGGACTTTTCCAGAAGGCTGTTTGTGCTAGGATGACAACCTTTACTAGATTGATTGTTCTTCCCCCTAGCAAGGTCAGGAATATTAATTTTGTACACGTTAATTTGATGTAATGTGCGAGATGAATGCTTGTTCAGTTGGGTATCACTATGTTAATAAAGCTGCAATGCTTTCTTGCCAAGAAAAGCATGGCATTAGCTGATTGGTGAATAAAGTCAGTGCGAATAAGGCTGTGTCACTCTGCATAGCCAGAATGGCCAGTGGTTGTTCAGACCATAACAGGATGATGCTTCTTCCTAGGAAATCAAGGATAGGGAGGCTCCTCATATCAAAGGACACCCTCTAGCTGTTGGAAATCCCAGCCTCCTCCAGAGGGACAGTACCCAGAACAAATTTTAACCCAGTGCAGCAGAAAACAAGTGGCCAAGAGCCTCAGAAGCCATGCCGGGAGTTGCCACCACTGAGTCAAGAAAGACACTGCCCGCCAGGCATGGCGGCAGCAGTCAGTAGTCCCAGCATTATGGGAAGTTGAGTGAGACCCTGTCTCAAAACCTTTAAATGAGAATAAAGAAAAGGGAAGTGGGGATTTAGCTCAGAGCAATGGCCCTAGGTTCAATCTCCAATACCAGAAAAACAAAACAAGAAAGACACTGCCTCAGCCTTCTTTCTTTGGATTTTTATTGTAGTAAGAAAGACCAACTATGCCACCTGAGCTGCCCTGACAAGAACAACCTCCCTTCCTTCTCAGCTCTCTCCTCCTCAGAGAGACAAGCTCAGGAAAAGAGGAGGCCTGGAGGCTGGAGACTCTCCAAGATCAGAAAGGAAGACAGCTCCCCTGTCTCTAAAGGGATACTCTTCTTCTTTCCTCCGCGAGGGTGATCTGCTATAGTCTGGGCACAAAGCCCATGCAAAGAAAAAAAAATGCACTGAGGACATACTCATGCAACAAATGCAATTGCCCAGACAACTTTAGAGATAACAAAGAGTAAATAATCAGTCTGGGACCATTGGAGTCATCTTTCTCATTGGCTTCAAGCACATAACAACCAACTAGTCATCCAATCAGCAGAGCAAGTCCCAACAGCTGGCTCTCTGGGTGCCTGTACTGTCACCCCCTGTACCACAAAGGAACGCTTCATTACTGAGGCCACCTTGATCCACTGGGGAACTGACAAGACAGAGCCATAATGCAGTCAGCTGGACAGTTGGGACGTGTCTGGGTTGACCCCAGGGTTGGTTTACCAGGAGAAGCAAAACTCCCAGTGTTGGAAAAAACCCTGGCAAGAGTGTAACAGAAGTGAAGCTTGTTGTGGGTGCTACGTTCTCATTCCTCTTTCTGAGTTCAATATATTTCCAAGTTCTGTACCCATACGGAAGAAAGAATCTAAGCTCTAAATCCCTTCCTTATGTACTTTTTCCTTTTTACTGCACAAAAGGCATAAGGTAAATTCTAACACATAATGGATACAATAAATTAGAATGACTTCATCCACAGAAAGAATTCTCTCACCTTGGTGGAACAGAAGTTGGTGAATTATTAGGGGCAGGGAATGCCTTGGACTTTGCAAATTATATACATGAGCCGTGGCCAATTTTGTTAATGGCTCTACACCCTACACATCTTCAGCTCTAGAGCATGAGAGCTTGTAGAGGTAGGATAGAGTAATTCTTAGGGGCAGCTTGTGGTCTCCAAAAAGGCAGTTCACTCAAGCAGCTTGCCTGTGTACTTGGTGACCTCAAAACACAGGGAAAGCCTTGCGTGCTGGTACTTGCCGATAATCCCAGAACTCTGTGGGGCCGAGGCAGAAGGACTGCAAGTTCAAGCCCAGCCTGGGAAACTTACCAATATCCTGTCTCAAAATAAAAAGTAAGAGAAGGGTTAGTGATATACGTCAGTACAAAGGCTTTGGGTTCAATCCCCAATACCTCCAAAATGAAATGGAGAAACCATATTTGAGAAATGGGCAGTGGGCTGGAAAGATTTGGAAGCAGTCATTAAGGTAGATCTCTTCAAAGCAGCTATATACATCCTCAAATTCTCAGTGGAACTTAGTAGCTTTTTTTATAATAGCTAAAAAGCTTTATCCAGAAAAAAAAAAGGCAAATGGATGGTTTATATGACCTAGGAATTAAGATTTATATCTACCTATTCACTCCATCATCCATCCATTCAACATACGTTACATACAAATTACACACTCTAGGTGCTTCACAGTTAGGAATGTGAAATTACTCAAGTGAGTAAGTCAGAGGGCTTTACTTTCATAGGTCCAAGATGCCCTTAGTTGTCTCAAACACAAGTATATTAGAGGGTTCTACATCTTAGCATAAATGTCTTAGCTTGACATTCAAAATTAGAAGCCCCACGTCACCTTCCTTCTTTCATGTTTCACTGACCCCTCCATACCCACCATGCCGCCCTCTCCTGACTGTTCTTTCAGTCTTGTCTGGATCTATGCCGTTTCCTTCACTTCACATGCAGTGTCCATCTTCTCATATCCTCCTACCTGTCCTCCAAGGTCCTGCTCATTCCATCGCCACCAAGAAGTCACTTCTCACCTGTCTCACTGAAAGTGACCTCTTTAATCTCAGGGATGAGATGGAAAATCCTTTCTAAATTCTAAATTCTAGAGAAATATAATGAATTCCTATTGGCATTACTTTTGGACATCCCCTTTGTGTTATTCTGCAGTTTTTAGAGTAGCTAACCATGTGCATAAGTGCATACATTCTAGGCATCCCTTACCTCTCCATCCTCCACAGCCTCGCATAACAACTCTCCTTATTAGCTTCTGGCTGAATTCACACAGTTTGGTTGGTGGCACTAAGTCTAAGGATCACCACAGACCAAGGGTCACCTCAAGCATTAGTTTCCACCAGTTTCCTCTGCAGCTCTCAAACTCTGAGTAGAGGAGCCAGTCATGAGTGCCCTCTGACCAGTGAGGCATTTCTTCTGGGGACCACGGGCCCATTTCATGGAGCAGAGACAGTCCAGTGGAGAGCCACAGCCACAAGTGCATCTCAGGAGTTCTGACAAGGGTCCTCATCTTATGACCAGTAGTAAAACCTGGAGAGAAAATTCTCACGGTGACTCAGGGAAGCTCAGCCCTGTCCTCTTTCCACTGAGCACCAGCACCAGCACAGGAGCCAGCACAGCTGAGCGATCTTAAGTCCAGCAGCACTGCCAGCACTGAGCCAGGATTCAGTCAGCACTTGGCAAAATCAGCACTCAGCCAGCCCTCACCTAAAAATGACCCAGCAGCCAGTGCTCAGCTGTCACCCAGAACTTACCCAGAACTCACTCAACACTTAAGGCTAAGTAATGATCCAGAACTCAGTCCACAATCACCCAGCACTCAGCTCCCAGCCAGCACTAAGCTGCACTGAGCCCTTGGCCAGCACCCATTCAGCCCCAACTTGGTACTGACCCAGGATTCACTACTGCACCTGTACCCACCATTTGAGACAGAGACCTTCCCAGCCTTTGAGCAACAAAGGCAATGTTTCAAAGATTTGACCTGCTCCGTTTCCGACCTGGGCCGGTTCACCCCTCCTTAGGCAACCTGGTGGTCCCCCGCTCCCGGGAGGTCACCATATTGATGCCGAACTTAGTGCGGACACCCGATTGGCATAGCACACTGCAGCCCAGAACTCCTGGACTCAAGCGATCCTCCCACCTCAGCCTCCCGAGTAGCTGGGACTACAGGCGCGCGCCACCACGCCCGGCCAATGTTTCAAAGATTTGAATTGTTCGTGACTCTGACTGACATATGTGGACCTATAAGACTTCAACCTCATTTCTATTTATTAAAAAAGGTTTCTCCAAACCAATATATAAATAATACCAATTGGCTGGTTGGCATCACAATATATGTTTAAATACCTTATCTTACAAATTTATATTGACATTTATTTAGTCTGAGTTAGTGTTTCTTGTACTAGATTCAGGCATCCTCCATACCTCGACATCCATCAGAACAGAAAGAGAGAAGGAGAGGGAGAGAGACATAGAAGAAATTCAACAACAAAATAATGAAAGCAGAATTTTAACTCATCTGCACAGTACTTGCCATAGCCTTTTTATGGAGGGTAATTCAACAATACATGTCATAATTGCAAATACGTATATTCTTTGACTCGAGTACTATGGAAATACTCATGGGCAAAAAAGAAAAAAAAAACTGTCTTAGGGAGTCCATATATCTGTATCATCCATCATTTCTTAGAATACCAAAAAAAGTGGATAAACAAACGAATACCATGAAATACTATGTAACGATTGATAAGAATTCTATGACAGAAATACCAGTGTGTTAGGAAAGACCGGGGACAACTGGAACACTCACCTATGGCTGTAAACTGTTAGAAGTACTTTGTGAAACTGTGTAGTACAATCTGTTAAAGCTACACAAGCACACATTTGGTGACCCAGCCATTCCACTCCCAGACACACACGCAGCAGATGCACACACACATCATACAAAGGCCTTTCCGATGACACCTTGGATACGTTCTTCATCACAGCAAGACACTGGAAACAACCCCAATGTTATAGCGCAGATTAAAAAAAAAAAAAAAAAGGTTCCCCAAAGCCTCTCATGCATGGCAGGTGACTGGATCACAGGGTGATGTACCGCTCAGTGGATTTGTGCATTAGTGAGGTAACCGAAGGTGGTGTGAGAGTTGGGGTGTAGACAGAGGCGGTCACTGTCTCTCGCTCCCTGGCTCCTCTCCTCTTGCCCTGCTTCCTGGCTGCCATAGGACGACCAGCTTACTTCCACAGCAGACTCTTCCTGCCTCAGAGCCAGCTGACTATGGACCAAAAGCTCTAAAGATCACAAGCCAAAACAGAACTCTCCTCCTTTAAATTGTGGGTGTCAGTTACCGCATGTCAGCGATAAGCACAGGAACTATGACACTCAATGTCAATCAAGAGCAGAAGGGATGCATCTTTTGTCACACATCTACACAACGGAATACCAGCCTGCAGTGAAAATAAACAACGATAGGAAACGACTGTTACAGGAAATGCACCAACACCACATTAGGTGAAAATCATCAGACACAAATGAGTATGCACTGTTTGACTTCATTTGTATCCATTTCAAAATCAGGCAAAACTAAGTGTGGTGTTGAAAGTCAGAGTGCGGTCACCCTTGGAGGAAGTGACCAGGAAACAGCACAGATGTTAGCTCCCAGGAGTCCCTGTGCTGTTTTCTGACCAACAGCCATCTTCCTGCCTCTGCCTCCCAAGTGCTGGGATTACAGGTGTGGGTCACCACTCCCAGCTCTTCATGTGTTATACACACACACACACACACACACACACACACACACACACACACACTGAAAGGCTTTACAAGAAAATAATATAATAATATTCAAGTGGGCATGGTGGTGCCATGCCTGTAATCCCAACACTCGGAGAGGCAGAAGCAGGAAGACTGCAAGGTCTGGGCAACTCAGTGACTACGCAAGAACCTAAAACCTGGCTCATGGGTTCTAGGTTAAATGCTCAATATAAACAAAAGCGAGAGAGAAAGAGAGAGTGAGAGAGAGAGAGAGAGAGAGAGAGAGAGAAACAAGGAAAGAAAAAGAAGAAAGAAAGAAGACAGAGAAGAGCAGAGGAAGTAGAAAGAGGAAAAAAGGAAAGAAAAAGAAAGGAAGAAAGAGAAAAATAAATTAATTCTGGAAGTTTTCATGTGGCGAGATCTCTAAGCCTTATGGTGAGTGGGGAGAAAATCAAGTCTCAGAAGGCTGTTTTCTGTGCAGGTTGAATGGTGGGTGCACAGGGGGAGGTCCTAGCATGGGAGGAGACTTTCTGAGGGTACAGGAAGGTGATCCATTGCTGGAGAGTGAGATGGCAGGAGAGAAAATTGTCTAAAATTTCACAGGCACCTATTCATGGAGAGTTGTGGAATTTAAGAAAAACCACACACTTGTATTAGACACCTCCTATTCCAGGGCCTGCGCTAGACACTGTCGGCAGAGGGGACTAGGGACAAGGCACTATCCACAGAGCAAACGTTCAGGGCATGCATGCAGATGAACAGAAGTGGCTTCCTATACCCAGGAGCAGAGACAAAGTCGCAGAGGCCTCGGAAGCCAGGTCTGCAGGATGTTCAAAGGTCTGCGGCCATGACTAGGTCCTCCTGCCTCTGTTTCCTGTAGCCCCTGCCATTGTGGGTGAAAATGTGACCTACAGCAACAAGAGATCATGGGGAAAGAGAGACATGGGAAAACTGTACTGACCTCAGAGGAAGAAAGAGGCAGGGGCCACCGTCCCACCAACCTGGAAAGCTGCTGGGTGAGAGCCAAAGTACATGTGGGGTACAGCACCCTTAACCAGAGGTGGGGTCTGGTGGAAACTGATGTGCCTTAAGCGTCTCCCTCCTTTCAGATTCTGATTCAGGCCTGGTTTCTGCTGGGCCTTCTCCAAGGTGAGTCTCATTCCTCACTGGGCAGAGTCCCTACTGCCCCTGACCTGGTGATCACCTCATGGACTCTCCCGGGTCCCTGCAATTGGCTTGGCAGGGCAAGTGTCTGTGTGACAGGTGAGGAGGCGGCCCTGTGAGAGATGGGCAGTGCTATCTCTGGGCTGCATTTCCAATTCTAATACAAGTGCTCCAGAAAGTCCAGGTTTTCGGGAAACGCTCAAACTGGCACCTATGTCCACACCCGACTGCCACTCGCTTCCCCAGACATGTGCATTCTGATGGGCCTGGCCATCCCGGCCCTGAAACACGGCCAGCCCTCTGCAAACAGGCAAGCACATCAGCCCGGGGCCCTAAGGCAGGTCTGGCTGCAATGACTCACAGGAGGTCAGCACTGTGTGGCTTCCTTGACAAGCGGCCACTCCTCAGGCAGCACTCAGGGACCTTTGGGATCTCAGCATGACCGGCTCTCCTGGTGCACCCCATGAGCCAGGAGAAGCTCACTCTGGGCCTTTGCTCTCTTGACCTCCAGCATTTCACCTCCTGAACCCCAGCTGAGGTCCCACTGGCCTGGAGCCCTTGTTGTCTCCTGCACCCCAGGGTTTCTTACCCCCGTGTGCCCACAGCCCTCCCAGGATTTTGCAGCTATTGTGATACCTCCTTTCCGCATGGGCTGGGCGGGCAAGGGAGTCTCACCAGCCCCCCAGCCCAGGCAGGACGCTGCACATACCGGGTGCTCCATAAGTTTCTCTCAATTCCATCCAATCTTCCAAGGCAGACTCCACGTTTTTGCTCTTTTCAACTTTGCTTCCTTGAAACACTCTGCACCGACCACCATTTCCATCAAAAGTTAAAAACCCAGAACTAATTACCAGGGCTCAAGGGCAGCTCATTCACCGGCAACTACTCGGGCTCGGACAGGTACTGGCCCACTTGGGGATGCTTTGTACTGCTGTCACCTCTTCCTGTGCACAACCTCAATGCAATTCCACAGCAACTCGGGGAGGAAGGCAATCAGCAGCAGGGGCTCCATCACAGAGATGAGAACACTGAGGCACAGAGTGCATGGCTGAGACACAGAACTAGGTCCGTCCGTCAGCAGACTTTCTCCATTTACCTCACTACTTCTGCCCTATGTATGATGTACGCGTGCATACAGGTATGTATTATTCCACAGAACTACAATTGAGCCTAGGACCCTGGAACTGAGCTAATACTCAGCCCTTTATATTTTATTTTGACAGGTCCTCATTTACCCACTAAATTGCCCAAGCTGGGCTCAAACTTGCAACCCTCCTGCCCCAGCCTCTCAGAGTGCTCGGATTATAGTTGTGTGTGCACCACTGTGTCCCGCTGGTACATATTTACAATGTATTAAGAGCAAAGAAACAGAGGAAAGCTTCTCTGAGTCTTCAAGCATGACACTCACATGCTCCTTCTCTCAGACCAGACTGGGAAACAGGCTGCGGTTCTGCCGTGCCACACGTGCAGGGTGTGGCTTGGTGAGACTGTACATTTCTGAGTCTCAGCGTCAATATCAGCAAGATGGGGTGACATCGCCAACATGGAGGATTGTGGGGAGACACTAAAATGACACGCAAGATACAGGAAAGGCACCGTAGATGGCACATATCAGGGGTTCTCAGAGCCTCTCCGGGTCCCTACGGAGGCCGCAGGCTTTCTTGTCTTCACGGTCAAGGAGGAAAGTAGTTTAAGAAAATACAAAGGGAAGAGTTGCTTTATAGGTTCAGCAAAATTTGCAGTGTCCTCAGTGACCAGGCCTCAGAGCGCAGGAAGAGCAACAGAGGGCAGTGAGACAAGTGTCCTGAACACTGAGAATGAGAACACCAGCGCTCAGCAGGGGCGGTGTCCACACATCACAAGAGTGTGCCACTGCCTCCCCACAGCACGCTGACTGCTAATGCACAAAGTCACAGGAAAGACCCACAGTGCAAACCACCTTGTGGGTCTCTCACCCAGCCCCTCCCCGGCTCAAGTCTCAGAAAGGCCCTGTCTGCTGGCTGCCTCAGAGGGGAAGGTATGAACGGCCGATAGCCACTGTGAACGTGGACCGTCACGCAAGCAAAGACACTTGTCAAATGCCTTTCCCTTACAAGCACCCTCATCATGACCTGTGTTAATGAAGTTAATTGAATTTACGATCAATAATGGTTAATTATTGCAATTTGACATTCAGAGATAAATGGCTTTAAGACAGAGAAGTATGTGTGAGAGAAAGTGTGTGTGAGTGTGTGAATCCTCTCCAAAGGTGAACGCATTACAAGCCTAAGAGGGATCCCACAAGCCTTCCATTGATCCTGGTACAATCTGATCGACTTCATCCTCTGATGAATGTAGGCTTTTCAGAGCTACAAGTAAATGTTCTACAAGACTACTCTAACCCTTGTCACTGGCCAAATCTATATGTGCTGTACACCAGAAATCTATTGAGACAGATTAAAGAACTGCTGGAGAAACAAGAGCGGCTTCAATAAAGGTGAAGGTTTATTATATTGACTATTAATGTAACTCAACTGTATGCAGTTATGAATGCTTATGGATCAGGGCAGTTTAATTTGGGCCAGTTGGATATGATTATAATTGAACACCATTTTTTTTTTATTGCCAAAGATGAACTCAATTCTACATGGAAAAAAAGAAAGGAAAAGAAAAACCAACCCAGCTCAGAAAAGAGGTTACAACTAGCTTTCCAGCGGAGGTGGATGCCCCACTGGGGCTGGCCACAGGGGAGCTGGCTCCAACCTCTCCCATGTGGGCCCTGACCACTGAGCCTCCCATTCCCAGTCCTGCAGTTTGCCACAGGGTCAAGATTGCGAAGTGGCTCACCTGGTTTCATCCAAGTTGGTGCCAAGTTTACTTTTCAGGAGGGTTTCTTGGTAGGAAGACGTTCCCAAACACGCCAGTAATGACACTCCTACATGCACCCGGAACCAGTTAAATGACCACTTACAAGATTTATAATGACAAAGTAAATGTTGGCAGGGAAGGGAGTCCTACTGATTGCAGAGCACTGACAATAAAATGCGGCTGAGGAGTTCTGTCAAAATGTAAGATTATGCAAAAACACCGTTGAGAACACTGCTAATCATCTGCTTGTGTCAATTACTTGAAGGGTCTCTGACAGCATATTTACATTAAACACATTTCAGGAGCAAAATCCTTAATGCTATATCAGAATATTTTTCATTACCATTAGAGAATCTTTAAAAACCATTTCACTCCCTCAGCTACAATAGGAATGAGGACGAGACAAGGAAGGCTGGGTGGGGAGCATGCAGGGTGCAGCAGACTGTGGGGGATTTTAACTCATCCCATTGAAAAAGAAAGGCGGATGTGGGCTCAGGAGTAAGAGACCCCAGGCACATTCTGCTCCAAGGGCAGATGACAAGGTCCTCTTTCATCCTCAAAAGCTCTATGCCAAATGAAAAGCAGCATTCACTTTCCTCCTAGCTATGGTGGCCAACTCCCTATGGCTAATGTCACCTTACTTAACAAGGCAGACGGCAGGCACACAGGGGTATCTGGGCGATGATCAGGATGAGAATTCAGACGCTGTCTGCAGGGACTGCAGTTCTGCACCTCATCCTCATCATGCCGTCTCGTCTGCAATCCAGATGACACAAAGACTTCCAAAATGAGTGGCAGGGGGCCTGGGGAGGCCCAGCTGAGTGAGATGTACCCCTCTGGAAGGCACTGGCCTGGAGCTGGGCACTGTCGTGGACCCAGGACACCCCAATGGAGAGCCTTACACCCGCAGGGGTTAAGGGAAGGTGACAGAGGGTCAGGTAGGAAGGAATACCGGGAGCTTGCAGACGTATGTCTGAAAACTGTCAGGGCTTTACTTGACATGACAATTACACTGCCCATGGTGACAATACTGACCGGGATATTGCTTTTTTAGGGGGCCGGTATTTCGCTGTACATTTTACATAAGCATTTTCCTGTATTTGTCATAAAAGCACTGTGTCCTGCTCAGATGTCGGGCTGCTGAAACAGAAAGGCAGCATCTGAACTCAGGTGCCAGGGCTTCATTACAGGCCGTACCAGTCATGTCCAGGTACAGTGACTGTCGTTCAGACCTTGGAGAGCCCAGCCATGTAAGCACCTGACAACATTTCTTATACTAGGAAAGGGTTTGTGAGGCTTGGAAAACCATGAGATTGCCTTAATGTGGCAAAACATGTTTGTACCATTCAGATGAAAGGGCTGAGGCATAGAGGCATCTGGATTGCTGCTGCCAGGGCATCTCAGGGTTATGAAGTGCGCAGCAGTGAACCCGTGGTGCCCAAGCTGCTACCCACACTTCCTAATGGCCTGGTATCCTGGGCCTGACCCAGCCCTGTGTGGGCAGTGCTACAAAAGGTGGAGGCTACAGGTTGTGCTGGTGTCCACAGATGACAGCACCCAGTACGAATGAGACCCAAGACTTTGCATCACATCCCACCCAATCAGAAAATCAGAGAGGACTCGCATCCATTCACAAATGGCCAAGGCAGGCGTTCAGTATTGTGGTCATCTCCGATCAGTGAATATTATGTAGAAATTTTACAGCAAAATGCATTCCTTTAAAGAGAGTCTATGCTCTGTACAGTTAAGTCAAATCGGTTTCCTCATTCCCAGACAATTTCCTAACTGATCTTTATAACTGTTTCCTTTCACCTTAAAATACATAAAACACTACTAGATAGGCATAGATATAGACATAGACACAGAGATACAGATACAGATGTAGGCATGAATATACAGCTATCCTTTGGTACAGTATCTGTAGGAGATGGTCCAGGACCCATGAAAGACACCAGAATTTGAAGATGTTCAAGACCCTCACACGAGATGGTGTAGTGTTTGCATATAAGCTAGGCAAATCCTCTTGCGAGCTTTAAACCATCTCTAGACTATTTATGAGACTGATCACAACAGAAACGCTCCGTAAACAGTTGTTGATCCACATCATTTAGACAATGGTGACAAGCAAAGTGTGTCCATGCTCAGCACGGATGCATCTTCTATTCCACATGTTTTTGATCGGGGGTTTATTGAACCTGCAGGTGCTGAGTTCATGGAAATGACGGGGTCCAATCCATACCCACACACATTACATGTAAATATGCACACTTTTCTCATCAAAATGTGCAGACTAAAAACCAATGCAAAGAGATGCTATGTCCACCCTCCAGTTGAAGATTCACTGCAGAAGTGGGATTTATATTGAGACTATTGGTCATCAAAGGAACATCTAGAAGCCAAAGGTCGTAGCTCAATATGGCCAAATTTGGGTATATTCTGGGTACTCCATTTCTTGCTTGATGGATCTAAGATAATATCACAGGTAAAAGAAAAGCTTGAATTCACTTTGTAAATATATGTACTAACTGTGCATATACACATAACGGACCTTTGTGTAAACGTGAATACCTATGAAGTTATTCTTCAAATACCTTATCACAATCAACTACAAAGAAACTTACACCAAATGGATACACTAGATAAGAGCAAGTCATCCCAATGGATGTGATCTGCTAGTAAAATCATCCCATTCCTGAAGCTTAAGCACCCATTCCAGAGAAGTGACATGTCTCCCTGGGAAAAGCCCAAGAACACAGCTGCTGAGCTTCACCTCACATGGTGCTGAGAAGCGTGCCCCGGTCTGCTGCACGCTGGTCATGCTGCTGTACAGGAAGTAGCCATCATCCTTTCTCGAGACGATGCATACACAGGCCAGGCTACCAGCAGCGCAGAGCAGAGAGTCACTAAGTGGAGGGCTCTCTTCGTAAGGCATGAGTGACATGAGCTGGCTTTTGGAAAGTCCAGCTGGCACTCTCCCCATCACTGTGGGGTCACTGAGGAGACCGAATCAGCTCAGCGGAGTCACATCAATTAGGCGTTGGTGTCGCTGTTCCCCCTTCTGTCTCCCTTCCTTCCTCTTTCGAGGCTGGTGCTTCTAACCCAGAAATCTCCTCAGGCCTCATAGGCCACAATTCTAAAATCTCAAAGTGCATGACTAAATGTAGGTGCTGGCAAGGGGATAGACTAGAGCTCTCTGGTTCATCCACGGCAGGATCAGCTGTTGGTCTGTGCCAGCAGAAGCGAATATGAGTTTCAGGAAGATGGATCTTTAGCGAGGATCCAGGTGGAGACATCCAAAATGGTAACAATAGCTAGCATCCTTACTAATGCTGGCTGCTGTTCCAGGTCCCTCCGTGTATAACCCATGCACTCCCCACAAGCAACTCAGGAAGCACACACTGTCATCGTCTGCACGTCCAGATGGGGACTCCGAAACTGCTGCAAGGGGACAGAGCTGATCCTGCAGAGCCGGGACTCAGACTCAGGTTTCCAGGTGCAGCTTCTAAGCTCACAGCTTTTCCCCTCCACCTTCCTGGTGAATCTGCACCCCTATGTACATCTCTGCTGTTTACAGAAAGAACCCCCCTTCCCCAAACTGTCAAACTGGGACTAGCATCCCCCCAAAAAATTAATCTCAAGTTTTTAAAATATCAAAACCTTAAAACGTATAATTAAATTAATCATCATAAATTACTTTTTAGCACTGAGAGTTGGATTTATAATATCATTTTCAAACCTCTCTGTGAGATTTAAATATTTTATAGCATATGTGAGTTAGAGGGAAATGTGTCTAAGGGCTTAAATATCGCTGCAGAGCAGCAGACTTTGACAAAAACTGTAGCACAACTGTTTCTAAGGTAGTTTGTAAAAATTATTTATTTCCATACCAGTTAATTATGATGGGAGTCTTTGTTGAATGCACAAGCATTAAAAAAGTGCTGATATTTTATGCATCTTTAACTGGAGCGCGATTCCCCGCAGCGCACTGGTAACTCCTTGACATTTAGCATTCACTCACAGCAACTGTAATAAGGGGTTTGATTGCTTCCTTTGCAGATGCAGTAATTTAATAACTGTGATCAGTTGCATAAATTTACTATACAACCATCTTAAGTTAGCCACATTAAAATTAAGCAAAATTGTAATCTGTTGACAGATTATTGCTACTGAACAATTCTACTAAAAGCATTTCAGATTAGCAAGTGCCACAAGCATTTTTGTTTTATAAGCTTGTAAAAAACTACAACAGCTTCCTCCTTCTGCACCCCAATCTCTAGGCGCACCCCACCAACCCACATGCACACAAATGATGCATCTCACTATCAGATGATTTTGTTAAATTCTGTGCTTTCTGCTAAACCCTCTGTAAATTTCAATAAAATACTTGAAATATTCTGTGTGGTAAATTCTGCTATCTAGGAGGAAGTGAGGAGGAAAAAAGCAGCATGTCAGTGTCCTCGTTATTTCTTCCCAGTAATTTCCTTTATGTAACTTTGTATCTATTGCTTTCCTAGGCCCAGGAATAAAATGATCAGGGTCCCCACAGGGAAGGCAACGTGCTAATTCTACTCTTTATCTGGAAAAAGGTAAAAGGTGCCCAGCTCCCTGCAAGTGAGGTCCCTGTGGCCCACGTCCTTAATTAAGGAGGCCACACTGAAGCTTTCTCCTCAGATGGCTGGAGAACCTTACACTGAATTAGTGAGTAAAAAGAGAAGAGGGCATGGATTCCCCGGGCAGGTTTACCTGCAGCGCTGTGATAAAGAAAACAGCATTCTTGCCCACTCTGCTTAGAGCACATGAGCCCCACATTCCTGCTCTGTGCCCCGTTACTTGACTTTTCAGAGTAATGTTTAGCCAAGCAGGCAAGTCAGGAATAACTGTTTCTGATACTTCCCAGCAAATATCTTTAACCATCTGTTTACACTTGCCAAATATGCTTCCAAGTTTCCAATTTTATCAGTATATAAAAAGAATATCTGTTTTTTAAAAAAATTGTAAATATCTTGTGATGCATCTTTACATAATTTAAGAGATTTTTTTTTTTTTTATAATCTCACTTGAAAGCTAGCGCGATCACAGATTTGTTTAAACGTTCATTTACATAGAGGTTTGGGGTGGGAGCCACAAAAGGGAGTAGGCGCTTTTCTGGAACTGGGAAATATCAAAGGTGAGTGCTGCCCCCCATGCAACAACCTACACAGGGAGGCCGGGCCTGCTCCCCTGGGCGGCCCTGCCTTTGCACCCTGTCACCTAGGGTGGAGTTGGGGGCTCTCTCCCAGACAGGTGACACATACGGCTGGGCTGCAAGCTTCCTTTGGAGCGAAGACCATTGCCGAGTTTGACAAATTGGATGGGACTTCACTACCAAATTTCCTGCCAAGAGGCCTAACAGTCAAATGTCTATCTTCTTCTCATCACCAAGGAGTGATGCTCTGACTTTGACAAAGTGTCTCCATTACTTAAAGACTGAGTTAATGCAAAGCGATCAAGAAATGCGAGGGCTGTGAAAATTCTAAGAGCCAAGCAAAAGCAACTTTCCTCAGTGGCTCCTTTATCCTGGGCACAAACGTGCAAGTGTGTGTGCGCGCACGTGTGTGAATGTGCGCGTGCGCGTGTGTGTGTGTGTGTGTGTGTGTGCGTGTAAAACCAGAATTCTCAGTAAAAGAAGCAACAAACCCCGGGTTCTACCTCTGCCACCACTACCTGTATTCTTTGTAATAAATCAAAGATACCATGGACTAGCTTTGTTTGCTTCTAATTATAACTAATTATCCTTCTAAATATGTTCTTAGGGTTACCATGTGTACAAAGATGGAGGTAGGAAAGAAACAAAATGCATCAGGATTATTAAAAGAAAACGAAACATACTAATTAGCTAACTAGTATACTCATTTCAATGTTTAATAATATTTTTTAACATTCCAGCATACGCTGCAGAATAAAAAATTACCCACAGCACCACCTGTGCGTCCCCTGGGACATGAGGATTTAGAGTTCTCTCCAGCAGTCTTGGGAGTCCTCGTTTCTAAATATTTCTTTGATATTTCTTTGTATTCCACCCCATCCCACCCCCACAAATATAGAGAGTAAATTTTGTTCCCCACCAAAACCTTTAAATAACATCTCTACAAAGCCCAATTTAATTACATAACTCAAGTGCTCGGAGCAATAGAAATTAT
>NW_022900931.1:53343952-53348952 GCF_012274545.1 Fukomys damarensis
TATCTCGCATCTATTCCCATAACTTTGGAAGCTGCCTCTACCCATTTCTGTAAATGCAGACTGAACTGGTGTGAAATGCCAAGTGCCAGCCCTGTTCCCTCTGCCTGGGTAGGAAAGGGTTTCACGGTCCCCCTTTCCCTTTTCTGCTCCTGTACATGGGAAGGTTCTAGGCTTTGTGTGGCCTTTGACGGGACAAATGCATGCGGCTGGGAAGAGAGGGGAAGAGGGAAGGATGCTGGAGGTGTGGAGAAAGGCAGGGCCAGTCCATCCTCTCACCTCTTATCACCTCATCTGTCCACCTGAGCAGAAGGCAGAATCGGGACTGGTGCTCTATCAAGACCAGACAATTAAAACCAGGTAATGAAGCGCCAAAACCAAGGGTACCTTACAAGCCTCTTGGGCTTGCCTACCTCAACTCACTTCTGATTGCGGGTCAGTCGTACACAAACAAAGCCTTAACAGAAATGTTACTGAGGAAATAATAGCCATTTCCAATGATAATACACAATTTTAGCACTGACGCTTGGCTGATTTAGGTGTTCGGCCAACGTGTCAAGCAGCCTGCCTTCCTTAGGCGGGCCTTTAATGGGTAACTGGCAGGCTCTGGCAGCCTTATTTCTGTTTTAGATTTGGTTTGTCATTGGGTATCCATTACCTGCCATTCATCTTTGATCTCTTTGGACAGGCCTGATCAAAAGATGTCATTTGACCTACTCCACTTGGCAGAAACTTGTATGACTCTCATAAAGGGGCCACCCCAGCTATAAATAAAATGACATTATTATTTTTCTGTCCTATCATGTAGAAGAGACAATTATGATAATGCAGTGTCTGTCATCGGGAGCCCAGCAAATTGCTAGCTCTCACGCAACTGTTTAGCTTTCTTATTTGTTTTTTGTCTGTTTTCCTCCATTTCAAGTTGAAAATAAAGCAGAATTGAAATCCCTAATACTCTGCCTCCCACTCCAACAGTCTCAGGGCCTCTTCCTGTGGCAGTGACATGCAGGTGTAGCTAGCAGCTTGTGTGTGTCAGTGGCGGGCTATGGCTGTGGGGCAAAGCAGGGCAACAATGAGATCAGGTCTGTCCTTCACTCAGTGTTTTGAATACAACTAATCTCTGAAATTAGTATGGAGAGATACGACTGCAAATAGATAAAAACCATGGCCAGTGTATACTGTGTCTTTAATCAAGTCATAATAAGAGAAAATGCATTGGAAAGTTCGCCCGACAGGCAAAATAAAGACAGCTCAGGAGCCTCACCAGGAGTCCATGGCCTGGGAGACACACTGGTCTAAGGGTTTGTTACCTTTTCCCGAGTGGGCCAATGATGCAGGCTCCAGTACGGGACAATGGCTCACTGTCCTTTCTGGAGGTGGAGTTTTGGGTCACAGGGGTCTGCTTCCTTCCCTGGCTGGCCCTGGGCACCATGGGTAGAGACAACCAACCCCACAGGAATTCTCCATCGGTCAGGTGCCAGTGTGGACCAGAGGCTGCAAGTTTTCCAAGCATCACATGCCAGGAAACTTCCCTGCTCCATGGTTCCCACCTAACCAAAGGTCTTGCTTGGGAAGAGAGAACAACAGGGACACACCACTCAAGACTCTAGCTGGAATTCTGGCTCTGTCTGCTCAGAATCATACCATTCCAGAGCTGTGGTGCTAGCAGAAAGCTTACAGATCACACCAAGTGCAAGAACTCATTCCACAGAGGCAGAAGAAGGGGAAGGATTGCTCAGAGGTACCATTAACTCATGGCAGAGCTGAGACCAAAATGAAAACCTCCTAAATCCCTGGTCATAGCGTGTTCCCTGTGACACTATCAGTTTCTGCAAGGCTGGCCCAAGAGCTCACTCTTCTATGAGATAATAGCTATAAAGGTGCGCACCCACAGGCCTGCTGTACCAGGTGTCTCTGGAACAATGGCTGATTTCAGCTTTGCTCAGCACGAAGATCCACATAGCGGTGTTGCTGATCATCCGCAGCAGACACATCGGTAGACATTGCTGTGTACATTGCTGTGTGGGCTCATGACTCGGAGGTCTCTCAGTGCCATTTACCCATTCAGGTGACAGGGTATGTGGTAACCACCAGGGATGGTGAGGCAAGTACGTGAGTGGCAAAACAATGGAAAGATGAAAGGAAGAGAAGGAGCAGATTCTGAATTCCTCACAGGAAAAAAAGTGGCTGCTATGTGGGAACAGATTGATGGAGGTGTATCTTCAACAAGAAGGTAGAAGAAAATCTTTGCAAGTATAAGAGCTCAAGGAGGGGCAACTCAATCCCCTGACCGAGAAGGGACACACTGAGACATTCTCACTTCCATATGTGGCATTCGTTTTACGGAAGAACATATCCGAGTGACTTCTCAGCTTTGGGAATGATCAGGTTAAAAAAAAAAAACAATATTCTGAATTAGGAGAGGGGTTGAGAAAGGTGTGGGAAGAGTCCTCAAACTGGGACACGTAAGGAGGAAAGTGAAGAGTGTAGTAAAGCCTGTCATTCCTGTAGCCCTCTAGATGTAGCTTTTCTTGCAAATTAGGTAGTGTGGTCCCAGAAACAAAGATGGCTCTAAAGACCACTGTTGGCATACTGTTCCCCTAAGACTCAGCTGGGCACCCCCACTTTCGGGAAGCCATTTCTAATTTTCTTTCACTTCCATGAGGAAGAAATCCCTTCTAAGTGTTCCCATCTTGTTCAGCATCCATCTCCGTCATGGTATCCACATCAGGATTACCTATGTCTGCCTGTCACTTCCTCCACACTCTGACCTTCTGGAAGTCTATCTTGTATCCCCAGCACCTGGCAGCACTGGCCTGATAGCTCAACACACACATCTGCTCAAATTGTTTTAGCACAAATTCCAGCACTCTCAGAACTTCTGAATTACAGGAAAATGTGTACAAATTTTCCTTCCTTGAGCTTAAGCAACATCTCCTTCACCATGCCCAAAACCCCAGGTCCCATTCGTCATGCTGTCACATCAGACAGTTTGCTGAGCTTCTACTAAGTGCCTCAACCTTCTCAGGTCTCTCTCCCACCCTGGCCCCAGATAATGAGCCTCTCTCATCTGAGCCACTGCTCAGGTGCCAATGTGTCAAAAGGTAAGAATGCGTTGGGTGAACCAGAAGACTGAGGGGGAGAAAAGAGAAGGAAAGCATAGTCCTACGTTATGTCCCTAAGCAAATGTGAGGCCTTCAAAACTTTGGATGCATCCCACATGCATTTCCTTTCACAATCCCAGGAACTGGCATCCAGGGCGATCTGCAGACATCTGCTGCATGGATAGCTGGCTGAGGTGGTGGCCACTGTGGTGCATATGGCGTGATACTAATGGACACCAGCATCTCTCAGGTCCTGGCTCATCTTCTGCTCCATTCTAAGCATCTGGAAGACTTGGGCAAAATAAACACACTTCTCCAAGCTTCTGATTCTGCATCTTTAAAAATGAGAACAGAAGCACCTTCTGAGGATGGTTGCTAATGGTGTTATGCACATAAAGCACTTAACACAATGGCATAGGGCAAGCATTCAATAGAGAAGTTATTTCTGGTTCCAGAAATGACGATGTTCCATCAGCAAAGATGATCCCTGCAGTGACAAGGGCAGGATCTCCATGGTGACCGGATGAGTCCCCACCAGGCCTCACAATTGCAGGTAGCAGATCACTAATGTCCAGGAAACTCTTGCCTGTACTCTCAGCTCAGGTTCTAGAGAGCAGCAAGCAGGGTGGTCATCTCCACAAGGTGGCAGCTAAGAAACCTTCCACCATCAAAAATTCTTTTCCCACCTCAGGGAACTATACCAGCACTAAGTCAGGTAGACTCTGGGATAAGCTCTGCTGAATTTTGACTTCTTATAAAAAGCAGAAAAACTTCCAGCAGGCTGGACTGGGACCAGGGAGAATGCAGTATGGTGTGGGCTATATATGAATCTACTCTGGTAGTGGATTTATCTATAGGTCACACCCCACTTCCTAACTCCTAAGACAAATCAACAGGATTAGTATTCTAGGAGGTGGGAGAAGGTAGGAAAAAACCAAACAGGTGCTTCAGAGCCCTGCTGTGCTCTGGCCTGCCTTTCCTGCCCAGGTACCTTCTCTGGCATGAGATCCAAGAATTAAGAGGTGAGTCTGATCTGTGGCTTCTGACTGTACAAGTTTGTTCTTGCAGGAAGGGCGCCCTCAGTCCCCTAACCCCAAGTCCCTGACATGGAAGAGGAGAGAAAGCCGAGTCCATTCATTGCACTGCTAATGGGCTCTACACCAATGCTGAGGGCTCCCTGGGAATGAGCACCATGACCAGAAGATGGGAATTCCCCTTACAAATCCACTCACTGATGGAAAGAGATCTGTGAGCAAAGCTAACTCCTCTTTGCATCCTGCTTCCCCACCTTATTGCCTTCAAGCCTGTTTCCTCTTCTGTAAAACTGGAGTGGTGATGCCAACTGTTGCTCGAGCTGCTCTAACAGAGGTACTGAATAAGATGTTTGGGGTGTTGGTCTCTGTTGTGCACAGCACACTTAGGGACATCCTGGGGTTGAGATGATAAATCTGCAGACCCCAGCTTAGGTAGAGAAACAAGCATAGAGCCACGAAAGAAAGACCTAGAACTGTGAGTTGAGGTGAATGAACATCAGATAAAGTTTAAAATTCTCTTCCTCAGCCGTACTCACCACATTTCAAATACTGCGTTTGGTGGCTCTTCTTTGGGGCTGCTCAAAGCAGAACTTTTCCATGAGGACAGACTGGAGAGGACCTGTCCTGGTGCTCCGGGAGTCCTTCAACTCTCTAAGGCCTTCCCCTTCCTTTTCAGACAAGACATTTTCCCATAGGAACTGTTCTTAACCCTTTGGGGGCTGAAGCTAACAGAAGTCAACATCCGCTGAAATCTAGAATGTCTCACAGTGGGGAAAGAGTTCCAACAGTGCCACAAGAAAATATTAGGTAGTTCACCTTGAATCACACAGTCATAAATTATGCCCTTGTCAGTTCTGTCGTTTTC
>NW_022900931.1:53353952-53375350 GCF_012274545.1 Fukomys damarensis
GAGGGGCTCCGGCCATATTGACTCATTTGTGTGTGAACATTTGGCTGTAGGACCGTAAAAGCTCCCTTTACCAAAATCAATTCAAAGATTCAAAACAATCTATTGAAGAGTTTTGCAGCTAGCTTTTAAACCACTTATAAAAGACAACACACAGGAAAAATTAACCCCTGTGGCTCTATTAGGAACAGTATAATAAATGTACATTTAAAAGATCTATAAACACATATTTATCTGCAAAATGTTCTTGCATAAAACTGTTATTGAAAAGGCTTTCATTTTATCTTTGTGTTATTGTAATTTTATTGAATTGCTTATTCATTCTTTGATATTGTATTTTAATGGTATTATAAATCTGTTTTATGTCTGATAGGAGCCTCATTGTAAACTGATATAACAGATAATATGGCAATTCACCATAAAAATTCTAAACCAAAAATGCAGATCAGAACGCAAAGAAGCACTTTAATTCATTCTTGGGTTTCTTTTCATTTTATTTTTTAATTATTTTTCATGTGCTGGTTGCCATCTGTTGATAAAGGATGGTTGTGTGAAACTCACTGTACAACACAATAGGAACTTTTTGTATAATTCTATTCATAAAAAATGATAACAGTATAAAAGCATTACACTTCTCTAGACTGAGGATCATTAGCAAGTTCATTGTATAAACTGATTTAAATTAGTCACTTTTGGAACAAAATCCTTTTTTGTAAAATATCTTATTTTGGGTAATTTTTAGTATCATGAATAAAAGAATAAAAAAAACCCACCTTCTAAAATGTCTCCTATTATTTTTATCCCTTTATTAAAAACAATGAAAAACAATTATGATAAAAGATGGTATCAACATGTAGAGCAATTATGTCATAAACCCAACTATGGCTCAGAAACTTAGCAGGAAGTTCATTCAATAAAAGTATCTTAACTTGCCATCTCTAAATGATAAAATCTCCATTATCAGAAGGAAATGATCTGGTCACCAATACTGTGGCAAACATCTAGTCCCAAGGGAAGGGCTAAGATTGCTGGTGCCTGCCTGCAGGACCTGCTTGCAGCCCAAGGACATTTCTACCAGCCCAGTGTCATGGCTAAATGCATCTAATTAATCTCAGCTCAACATGGGTAGTGATCACTTACACCAAACTGAGGGGACAGAGATGCCCCCCCAAGAGTATATTTGGATCTAAAACAGGCATCACAATAGGCCATCCCGTTAAAAGTCACACAGTTCATTCACTATAGAAAAAGACCAGTAAAACAGAGGTAAACTGTGGATCGCCATCTAACAACTTATCAACCCTATAAAAACAAGCAAATTATGAATAGCAGCTGCCAGGAGAGCCTGTACAGCTTCAGATAATAGAAGAATGCTATAAATACAAAGCCTTCTGACCGAAAATACAGAAAAGATTTCTTTTTTTCCCTCCCTCAAGAATTTGGCACATAAATCACTAGTCCCAATAAATATTTTTAAAGATTTCTGAAAAGCTATATTCATATCTACAGACATCATTCAGTAAGATGCAAATAACTAATCACAATAAAGAAGGAAAAACAGCCCAAACTCCAACAAAGGTGTCTCCGGGTTGGCATATGAAAGCTTGATCTCCTAAACTGAGTGTTTCACCTGAACCAGACAAGACAGACAGTGCAGGAGCTTGGTGTCTCTGCAGGGGTGAGGCAGCTAGCTTACAGAAAGCCCAGGTTCCCTTTGCCATGTGCTCTGGATCCCCTCAACACTATGGGGCAGAGGAAAAGTTTCTACTTCAGGAACATGGGTGAGGGGAAAGTAGCCACCATGCCAAGCACAGCAATAAGGACAACAACATGACTTCTCTCGCCCCAAAAGGCACAATCATCACTGAACAAGTTTTCTACTCAAGCTACTAAACTCTCTGCTGATGGGGTGGGAAGGTGGGATTCATTAACTGGTCGATGTTCATGGACTTTTAAGATGCAGCCCCCAGAGGGCAGTGATCTGGGCCTTCTGTTCCTAATTCTTTCCAAAACAAACAGCTGATAGAAGGGACGGAGTGCTCCTTACCAACCCTCCCTTGCTAAACTATAATTGCTGCAGTGTGGCTCGAAAATTAGAGCTAAGAGCTGGAAGTGACTTTAAGGATCGGAGAGGCCATACCCTGAAATGTTTTCTCTTGTTATGTCTACACAGAAATATATGGGACATATATATGTAGGTGCTTAAATATAAGAACAAAACAAATACCTATTTTCCAGGTTCCCAATTACCACTGGGCTCTTTCAAAGGCAAGCTGTAGGTAACCACGAATGCCAAGTACCCCCAAATACTGCGTGTGTTTACTGTGAAGCTCTATATAAATGACTGCCATGCTGTATTTAATCTTCTTTGATTTGCTTCATCTACTCACATTGTTTCTAAGATCTGTCTCAATCGTTTTGTGTGACTCCAGTTTCTTTGACTGTCCTATAATATTCCATGGTATGACTATTATTTTTTAACCTAAAAAAAAAAGTCATGCATGGCAGCACTTTCAGACTGCAGAGCAGCAGTACTAGGATGCTGATCTCTCCCCAACTCTTGGTGCATTAGACTAAGAGGTGATGGCTCCGGGGATAGTTTTGGTATCTGCAAAAGCTTCAGGGAGGATTCTTCTCTCTGGCTACAGAAGGTTCTGAGTCCTGTGCAGTGCTGACCTCAGAGATGAGGAAGTATCCTTCCTGAGGTGGTCAGTAGGCAGTAGCATGGGATCTCCAGCCAGGCAGTGTCAGGAAACATCCTCTATCGAGGCGCCTCAAGTTTTTAAAATCCTGGCTTGGCACAGTGACAGTGTATTGTCTTTCAATACACAGAGGATAAAATTGTGAGGGCGAGGAATGATAGGCTCAAATAAGCACATATAGTCTTTTATTTAAAAAATATTGATTCATAGTCCCTTTCCCCCAACCTCAATCAACTCCTTAAATTTTCAGGACCAATTAGTCCTAATGCAGACACACAATCACGATGCAGAGGAGAAAGTCCTATCAGGGGTTGGTACATGAACAGGCAAGGCTGCCCACTGCCCAGTGGCTCTCATACCAGAGACCACCATGTGGCCGCACACAGGCCCGAGGAAGCCACCAAACAGCGCACCATTGGCATGTCCCAAAACACTGTTCCTTTTTCTTTGTTTTACTAAGGTACTGAACGCACTCCTTATTATGCCTTTTCCCCAGCTCTTTTTATTTTTTTATTTTGAGACAGGGTCTCCCTAAGTTGCTAGGTCTCAAATCTGAGGTTTTCCCTGCTTCAGCCTCCTTCCGAGTGCTGGTATTAGGGGCATGCGCCACCACACCTAGTTCTCAGCCTAACTTTGGGGCCTCTGAGTCAGCTTGGAACTGTAGGTAAAACCTGAAAGTGCCTAGTGCACATAAAGCAGACTCAGGTCCAGGAAACTCAAGGTCCCAACCACAGCCAAGCAGCAAGGTTAAGGGCACTGAACAAGGACTGCTTATCCTCCCACCTCCTGGCAATAGCAAATCCATGTGGACATTTTGTGGTTTATCCCTTTTTCTCTTGTACATGTGTGCTGAGCTTCTACTGTATTAAATATCCTGCTTTTTTCAAGCAACACTGAATCAAAGGTACTTCTGTCACATGGAAATTGCTTTAAACAAGTCTTCTGCTACCAACTGTTGCCATAACTGCACCGGGGTGAATGTCCAAGGCACCAGATGCCAAAGGCGGGTCCTCCTTGTCCAGCTGGGAGCTGCTCAGAGCCAGACTGATGATATGTACCCCTCAGCTCTAGGGAGTAGGGTATAATCACGAACTTTTGCATGAGGGATTGGCATTCTATACTATTCACTGATTCGAGGGCTTTTAAAAATTAGAGAACCACTGTTATTATTCAATAATGAGCTCCTATAAATAGGTTTAATTATAAAAATCAAATTTATTTCAGACATCAAAGGCACATGGGTTTCACCATTTAGTAAAGAGACAGAAAGCAATCCCATCAATGCACACCTTTTTTCTTCTCCTTTATTTTTGTTGTGATCTTTCATCTTCACCTCTATGAGGGTTCAATGTTGAGGGCTCTACGAAGAGGGAGCGTTAAATTTATCTTTGCTCCCTGTGATGCACAGCTGACTGACGAATACCCAGATGACTCTGCAATAGCATCCTCACAATAAGTCCCAGGAAATGTCCAAATCAAGGCCACAGGAAGAGCCTGGTTTCTGCCCATCAGAAACACTAGGGTAGAACCACCACAGGCTCCTACACGACGATGGAAAATGCAGTCCACAGTAAATTTCCCACACTGTCACACACCTTGGGAAGGTGTCTCTTTACATGGGTACAGGCAGCAGCTGCAGTCACGCACCTGAACTTGCTGTTCCTGTAGTGTTCTCTTTGGGTGATCCCTCAAACACAGAAGATGCAGCATTAAATGTCATGCTGGGCATGGGGGCTGCCCTCCCAGAGCATTAACAGGGCGAGAGCTCAGGAACCATCTTTACAGCCAAATGTAGAAGAGGGAACATCTCTGAATCCCTCATTTTGACACTGGCTCTCTGCCTCTGCGTCAACGTGGGTCCATGTGGGTCCAATCTCATGCCACAGGCCTCCGGTCACCAGCACATGGAATACGGGGCCCCTGAGAAGGCACCCAATGCTGCTTTCAAAGCATTACCGTCATCATTATTACTACGATTTAATTTAGTAGACTTGAGAGTCTTCCATAATTAGAAATGACCTGTTTTAGTTGTTTTTAAATTTTTAAATGCTTATTTATTTTTGTGGTGGTTGGGATTAAACCTAAAGCTTCATGCATGCTAGATAAGAAATACTCCAGTGCTGCGCTACACCTCCAGCCCAGATTTTTCACTTTTAATGTGTACACTGTGACTTTTCAGGATGAAATCTAAGCAGTGAGATTTGAAACAAAATGAAAATACTGAAAGTTGGCCGATCAGGGCAAGACTAGGAAAACTAAAAAAAATTCTGTTTGTTTGCTTTTGTTGTTCACTTATTTTCTCATGGTACTAGGGAATGAATCCAGGGCCTTCACATGTTGCTCCATCCCCAGTTAATAGTTAATTTTTAATTTTGAGGGCTGTGGATTTAGCTCAGTGGTTCTGCCGCCTGCTTCGCAAGCACAAGGTCCCGAGTTCGATCCCTGGTACCAAAAAAATTTTTTTTAAATTTTGAGACAGGGTCTCACTAAGTCACTAAGTTGATCAGGCTGGCCTTGAACTCATGATCCATCTGCCTCAGCCTCCCAGAATGCTAGACCCTATAGTCATATGCCATCATGTCTGACTGCGATTTTATTTAAATATCCTGATTTCTCTGATGCCAATATCAAATTCTGTGAACTTCAAATTCAGACGCAACTTTTGAAAAAGGAAGCTATTCTTAGGTGCCACTGAGAGAGCTTTCCTTTGCTTTGCAGGCCTCCAAATTCAAAGCAGTATGCAGAGGCAGGAAGCCTAGAGAAGAGGCTGTTGGAGTCCCAGTCCTGGATTCCAGCTGCCTTGGGCCTTTCTCAGGCTTACCTATGGGCACATGGAACTTTCCTGAAATTTGCCCAAACAGCATTCTTCACCAACACTCTATCACAGTAGGCCCTGTGCCTCCCCTGCCTTTGCTCCCAAAACAAGACACAACCCAACTTAGGAAAGCAAAGTATCCTTGCATTATTTAGGCCAAGTCCAGAGGGGAAAACACTTTAAAATTAGAGAATCTCTGGGCACTGTGATTCCATAGAAGCACGATGATTTTTTATTTTTTCAATTCCATGAGTGGAAAGTGAAGAAACCATTTTCATATGAGCATATTTTTCTCCAAGGAACAGTTAGAAAAATGCTGATGTGGTGTCTCAATACATTTTACTACAATGCCATCAATTACATAAAACACAATTAAGTCACTGTTTCAAAATCCTTAAATATTATTCAACCAAAACCCAAAAGGACATTTGCAGTATTCCACGGTCATTATCTAAGAAGCTACATGCTGCAGCCAGCCACCTCTGCTGTACTCTGCAGGAGCTAAACAAAGGTAATATACAGCCACAGTGCCTCTCTGTCTTGGCCACTGGGCTGGGCTCTAAAAGTATCTTCAGGTAATAAGGACACCAATGGGGTTGCCTTCTGCAGTCCCAGCATACAGCCAGGTTTGAGATCCCTGATGATCTTCACAAGGTGGGATCAGCCAGGAAATTACCATGGGAACTTGGCCTGGTCTTTTCCCCTTTCTGGACCTCAGTTTTCTCATTCATCAAATAAGATCATCAGCAAAACAGAAGCTAAAGAGCTATGTGTGATGCTCTGAACTTAATTACCCATTCTCTGTCACCCACAGACTGAAGGCGGAAAAACTTTGAGGCTATCTGATGATGTTATATACTTTCACATTCATAACCTTTTTTAAAAAAAAATAAACTTTTCTTTTTCTTTTTCTTTTTTTTTTTTTAATGCACGGAGACTTGCTGAGCCCCTGCTAAGTGAGACGAAGGTTGGTGACTGCTATCCTGTGCTACCTAAGCTCTGCCGGCTGGAAATGTCATGAGCATATGGCCACACTGAAGTGGGAAAGAAACTTTGTGTTATCCATTCTTTTTGGAAAAAATTTTGAATACGTATTATTTTGCTAACTAAACTAAACAAATCTTTTCAGACAACCACTCTGCCTCTGGGGTTCTATTCCACAAAGATGTAAATGGAAGAATACTATTGTATACAGATTATTTAGGGGGTTCACTGTGGGACTATTTGTAAAAGAAAGGAAGCAACTCAAATGTCCATAAAGAGGGAAACTCACGTATAATAATATCCTGAGTTGCAAAAGCACGAGGCAACTCTATGCATGATATAATACACATAGCATAACACAATATAGGATGATGACTGAGATATATATTTTGTCAATATTTTATTATGGAAAATATAATCCACACAGAAAAGTGTAATTTCACTGCGCACCTACCACCTACATTCGAACTTAAACGTGTTACACTATGTCACACCATACGTATCTATGCATCCATCCATCCATCCATCCATCCACATATCCTAACTTTAAAAGCATGTCAAATTGTAAATTTTACATATCTAAGATACATGTTAATTGACAACAGAAAGGTACAATGTAGAATGTGTACGCATATTAATGATTTCAAATATCTGAGAGGATACACCACAGATTAGTAACAGTGCTTGCCCCTAAGGAGGAGACCTGAGGTTGGAAGAAGACTCTTAATTGTGTGCCCTTTGGTTCGCCTAGATTTTCCAATATGTGCATTATTGCTTTTTTAATAAAAAAATTAAAATGCATTTTGTTTCATAAAAGGAAGCTCTGTCAAACCTCTCAGGGCTCTATATGGTCAGCTGCTATATCCATAGAAACTCAATGCACGCATGCATGGGTGTCTACGTGCATGTACACACGTGTGTGCATGCACGCAGGCGTGCATGAATGCACCCACACCCAGAAGCCCAGATGCCCCATGCTTCCACAGTGAGGGCGGTGCTGACTCCCATGACATACCACTCTAAGTCACTTTCTTGGGAAGCTGCAATCTTGACAGTGTGAAGCAAGTATCTTCGGGAGACTCATTACTTAACTGCCAAGTAAGCGGCCCTAGAAAGCAGCATGTTTGTTGCTGTTAGGACTGAGCACATGGAACACACTAGGGAAAGGCACCTCCACCGTGTAAGGTTAGCTGTATGTGAGGACTGCCCATGTCTCAGGCGCTCTCACTGTGAACATGTGTCCAACTTCAAATAAATATCCTCGCAGAGCTCATGCAGCCTTTAGTTCCAATGGAAACCCTACATGATATGGACCAGTTTGTCCAGGCCAGGGGAACATAAAACTACAAGGCCAAGCCTAGCTGCAGTTTTAGGAAAGCTGTGGAAGGCATGCTGGAGGGAAGTGATTAATCTAGAATGAGGAGTTTCTTTCCTTCTGTCCTTCATCAGATTGCAAATCATCAAATTTCAGTTTCATTTTTTTAATGGCAAAAGAATAAAAACTTTTTTAAATTTTTAGAAGTATCATTAAGTGTCACTGTGAACAATACTAAAGGTTAAATACTCAAACAATAAAAATCTATTGCGCTGGAGCTCTTGATGTGTTTATATAATTTCTTTCTTTCTTAAGTCCTTAACTTCCGGTTCTAGACTTTGAGCCTATGGGGTTTTCGTGGATGTTTTCCAATAGCAGATTCCCACGTATGTTTTCAATCCAAGGAATTATATTCCACATTTTAGAGATAGTAAAATTACAAACTGAGATAAGTGCAAATGTGGTGAATTGTGTCCACATATCAGGATGAAATCCTCACTTTTCTACATATAAAAAGGATTTAGTAGCTAATGAGAGGAAAGGAAAATATAATTTGTCAGCATTTTACTTTCTTCTGTTTGAAACATGTATTTAAACTAGTAAAAAGAAATCCCTTTGGTAAGAATAAGCTGTAAAATATTGACTTCAAGTAAGTTAAGCACATATGAACTATATACTTGCACATAATATAAATTTATGTGTGTGCCTACACACATACACATGTGGATATACAAACACGCAATATGTATATAATTAATCCAGATAGTTACTTAAAAAAATACTATGGTAGCATGTAGGGAATTTGCATCATATCACATATCTAAAAAAAAAAAACACACTGCAAATTACCTAAACCTCAAAATTCAATACATAAAATGAAACCAATTGTGCTGAGGAAAATGCAGAAATGAGAAAATGCACCAGAATATTCTCTTTATTTGTTTAAATGGCCTCCTCTTTTACAGTTTACTTGGACATTGTCTCTAGTTGCATCTGCAAACCAATACATCTGCTGTCAGATCACTAAGGCATTTGACAACATCATTTCAGAACCTTTAGTTACTGAGATATCAATAATTAAATGCATTCAGTTCACACTTTGTTCTTGTGGATACCAGCTATTTATCTCTGTCCTCTGAAGAAGCTAATGGTATAATGGGCAAAACATCAAAAATAATTAAGAAAAACGTTGCCATAAACTCTGTCAGAAGAAATGTAACTTTTGCCCAGGACTCCAGCTAGCATCCATTTATACAGGATCCACCCAATACCAACAAATCCTAATACAAAGAGGAGGGTCAAACTCAACAAGCAGGTAAGCTGCTCAGTCTGTACACCTCAGGAAAAGACCGGTAAGCATGCCTAAATTGTACATGTGAGCCTGTGCACTGGAAAGACTCAGGCGTGTGCACGTAACACAGGGTGTGAAAACAGGCCAGGGGCAGGCTCTAGAAAGGCAAAAGACAGCAGAACTGACTTGCTTCTGAGGAGGCCTGGTCCCTGCCCATCTAGCCCAGCCTGCAGAACACTCACCTTCACAGCCTGATCTGCATAATTAGCTGGTAGTGAAACAGAAGGTCTGAGAATGTCTAATTCGTGAAATAGCTGGTTAAATCACCAGTAACAGGCCCATTTTTCTTTAGCAGAATGTGTCTCTCTCCTTTCATATTCAATAACAAATAAAAAGGAAGAAATTGTGGGCTTTTCTTCTTTGCATAATAGTCAGGTCTACTTGGCATATACTTTCCTACAGGAGATTATATTTTAAAGCAGTAACAATTAATTACAATACCATATACATAATGCACATATCGTAATGTAAGAATAAAGAATTATCTGGAACCACAGTAATAGGAGATAGCATTGAAGAGGCAGCCTTTCAGATAAGCTCTGTCACCTATGTGCATATCCTTTCAAAAATCTTTATTTCAGTTGTCACCTAAATGGGAATAGCATCCAGTCACTGCTCACCAATCTCTTTGCCGGATGGTCAATCTCCTATAGGCTGTGTTAGTGTCTATATTTAAACTTCAAAAAGCCACATTTAAAAAAAAAAAAAAAAATGCTCCTGTCTCATCATTACAGTTCACAAGCCTTCCAGTCTTTGTGGGCACATTTACTGTAATGAAAATGGATATCATGTTATTAATGACAAAGACATAGAAAATGTGAAGTTGAAATAGGCTATCCAAACTCGAGGGGAAGAAATGTTACAGGCATTACTTTGTCAGTCCTAATTGTGTAATTACTTCTTGGCTTGGTCACCTAAGCTTGGAGCAAGAAATAAAGAGACAATGGCAGTTTCTTACTGCCGAAATGAAGGTGTCAAACTGTCTTGTGAGTTCTGTGTAAGCAGAGTTGAAGTTTGCGTTTATATCATGTTACCACAATTACAATCTTCCAGGGCGCAGCAAGAAATTAGCGCTAGAAGGTCAGTCCTGGCAACAGGCACACTACAGTTTGCCCGCACACAATTTATTTCATTTAGCCAGAGAAGGGGTAACTCTGCTTTGGGTCTCTGTCTTGGCCCTCATCCCACGTCGGGAAATTCCTGAACTGCTACCAGCAACTTGCATACTAACAGCAATACGATAATTTTTTAAATAGTGTTAATAAAGTGGCTACTAATAAAAACTAACCACTAGATGGCTTTAGATTTTTCACCTCTGAATATCTGAAGGTGAATTATTTATCGTCTTTGGGCTATTTTGCTGAGTTAAAGGCTGGTGTCGAAGCTGAAATCTAGAGGAGACCTGGGTATGGACTTAAGGGGATAGGTAAAGACACCCCACTATGGGTCTCCTCTCCTGTTCCTCTGCACTCCACACTTACTCTCCTTATAGTTACAGAATTAACTGCAAGGGTACATAATTCTAGCTTCAGGTCCATCAGCCTTCGGTCAACTATGAACAAAAAGCCCTTATCAAAACCTGTTGTTTTTTTTCTACACCAAATGCAAATCACTCTTCATTCTAATGGGGAGAGGGAGGATGCAAGCACGTGTGCAAACAGGGACACAACTGAGAAAAAGAAAAAAAATGAAATCCCATTATAACTGACTTCCTCAAGCTCTAGCCTAGGATATGAGTAATCACTAAAATTGTAACATCAGCTTTTTTTGTTTTCCTTACACTGGATTCCTCCTTTATTTCCTTTCAAAGAGGGGCAAGATCTTTTTCTCTCTTTCTAATTCATAAAAACTGCTGTGTGACTACTGAAAGGTCAATTTCTCTTTGTAACAGTTCTTGCTTCTACACGAGTTTTAAATTTAGGAGCAAAAACAAAACTCACAATAAAAGCTCTGGGGCAGCTGCCCTGAGTGGGACCGGGAGCCTTCCACCTGCCTGGCCTCTACATCAACTGGAAAACTTTCCCCTCTAGCAGGGGAAGCTCTGAGTAAGCTGCACGCTTGCCTAGACCTGGAGCTCCCATCAAGGACTGGGAGACACAGCCTTTTGGCTGCCTGGGTGTTCTGCAAACACAGCCTGACACTCCAGACGCCTGATTCCCCAGTGCCTGCTAGCGGGTACCAGGAGGAGGTCAGTAGGTCACAGCATCGTCGGGCTGCAGGAACTTATACCCTTCCCACCAGTGTCATGCCCGTGCCATTCTCAGATCTGTTCCTCCTCTCCGCCTCCTGGCATATTTCTAGTGAGAGGGGAAAAGAAAGGAAAAAAAGGAAAATAAAAAAGTAGCTGCTGCCACACTGTATGGTCTTTGTAACCCTCTGCATTAAAACACAGAGATTTTTTTGGTTCTTTTATTTTTTAAACAAGAAGCCAAATTCCACTTAAAATTGAAAAGAAAAAACAAACAAACAAACAGGCATGGTAGCACACATCTGTAAGTCCCTGTAATACCAGCACTATGGGTGGCTGAAGCACAAGGATTTCAAGTTCAAGCCCAGCCTGGGAAACTGGGCAACTCAGAAAGAACCTCTCACACACACACACACACACACACACACACACACAACAACAACAACAACAACAAAAACACTTTAAAAAGGATTGGAGATGTACCTCAGTGTAAAGGTCCTGAGTTTAATCCCCAAGTACTAAAATTAATTAATTAATTAAACAAACAAATTTTAAAAATCTGTAATTCATACAGGCCATAAGGCCAGAGAGAGACGCTGACCCCAGACACAGAGGAAGTGCTCCGGAAAAGGCCTTCCCAGTAGTCCTAGGTGGCAAGAACACAGTGCTGTCGAGAAGCCGTGCCTAGACAGACGTGTCCACCTAACCACTCCATGGCACAAGTGGACACAACTACAGCTGCTATGCAGTGGGAGGACAATGGGAAATGCATGGTCAGCCAGAGATAGGACTTCCTGAAACCTCCCTGAACACGGGAGCTGCCCCTCTGCAACAGCAGAACTGAGACCGCCCCAAAGGACTATCCTAACCCCTTCCTCCCTCTGCGAATTCAAGGTGAATAGTAGCACATGGATCCCTACCCTAAGGAGTTGCTGGCTGAATCTTGCCCCTGAGAAGTAAGGTGCACGCAGTAGATGTAGGCAGAGCCATAATCAGAGCTCACCCTGACTTGAACTTCAGAAAAGCGTGCCAATAAAAACTTCCCAGCCAGATGGGGCTGAAGCAGGAAGATCACAAGTACAGGTCCTGCCTGGGCAACTTAGTGACTTAGCAAGACCCTGTCTCAAAATAAAGTAAAATAATGATAATACACAAAAGGCTGGGGATGTAGCTCAGTGTGAAAGCCCTGGGTTCAATTTCTGGTACTGCAAAAAAACAAAACAAAACAAAAAAAATAACAAAACCAAACCAAACAAAAACTTTACCATAGTAAGGCATGTACTATCTATTTCTGGTGCACTGATGAATTTTAAAGGGGCATTAATTTTCTTTCATAGCTTAAAATAGCTTACTTATCATTTCTTGTTTTTGTCACTGGTATTTCCTGTCTGTTGTGAATTGCTATTATTATTTTAAATTAATCTGCCATCACACAAAGCACTAAAACAATCACGGTAATAACGGAACTGAGTGCATGGGGCTAAAATGTGCAGGGAAGTTTCACAACTGCAGCTCTACTCTACGTGCTGCGTCATTTCATAAGGAAGGGGAGGCAAACTCTCTGGTGAAGATGTATTTTCTGGAAATGTCATGGATACACAGAGAGAGAAAACTGCAAATAGCTGCAAGGAATTAGGCCGGTAGCTGCATCAGCTGTCTCACCGCAGCCCAGAGCTCAGGGCACAGCATGTCTACCGACTGCCACCTACCATGGTGTCGGGACTATCCGGTCAAGCCGTGACAGTCTATTGATTGTCACAGAATGTCCAGTTTATGCTCCCATACCAAAGCACACTGTATTGTCACCAGGAGGACAGCTGTTTCTAAGGGCAGAGCAGCCCAATCCCTGCCCAGCCAGCTCCCCCAACTATAGATGTGGCCACCTTCCTAGAGCAGTGTCTTCCGGGCAGAGAAACTTTGGGAGAGGAAGATGCAGAAAGGAACCAAGTGCCTTTTGAGACACCAAAGGTGTCCCCTTCTCACCTTCTAATTTTTTTCTACTGTGGCTGAGTCTCTCAGAAGAATACTTCCCCTCACAAAAATGCAGAATCACAGGATGAGGGCAAAATTATCCTCCCTTTCGAAGACCCTCTGTCCTGTCAGAGTCAAAACTCTGGCTGATCCTCCTGATCTCTCTTCAGTTGTCAATGGTTTGGTGTGTTCCGAATCTCCTGACAATATAATCATCATGAACTTTATTATTACATCTGGAATTCTATGATACACTTGGTAATTGATTACAGAAACACGGCCCAGAATGCTGCTCCCCCACACTCAGCCACAATTCCAGTAACCTAACTGCTTAATACTCCTGGAATGTATAAACAGTGTTAACTGCTGCATTCCCCACCCGACATGGCAGAAGGAACTACCAGCCAAGCAGGCTCGGAAAGCTAAAGACGATTTTCACTTACTGAATAAAAGGGTGTTATAGGTATAAGCGGAGATCACATTTTGGGGGACAATGACAATAGATGACCCATCATCGGTTTTTACCTGGGGGCTAAACAACTGCGGTTATCTACTGTATTGGGGAGCTGAGATCAGTGACAAAGTTTACATGGAGCCATCTCAATTTGGTACATGTTAGCAAACTATAATTATGAGCTTATTAAAAAGCTCCCCAGCTCACTATTTCTAATTTCATGAATACCATGACAGGAAGGTAAGGTAAAAGAAAGAAAAGGCCACGTTGGGCCAGGATCGTAATCAGATTGACTAATATACTTGCTAACAGGAGAAAAGATGAGCAAAATAAACGAGGGATAAAAGTCACACATTCAGCAGTGCCAGGAACTGGGGCCACAGTAAGTATAAGGGACCACACAGCTGTGACACAGGAGGTGGCATCCACTCCCTCTCATGGCCACCCAGAGAGGGTTAGGAGACAACCCTTTCCAACACAACCAGAATCAAGACGATGCAACCACAGGCTCCAGGTAGTGCGTGACACCCCTGCACACACATGCCCGCACGGCTCTGGAGCCTAAACTCTCTTTCCTATAACAAGTTAATTTACAATAAGCAAACCCAGCACCAAAAGTATGGCTTTGATCGTGTCCTCCAACCCCGTGTCACCTTTAAGCAAAATAGTCCATTTAACTAGCAAATCCTCAGTCAAACTCTCAGTCTGAGGTACAGGCTAGTTCTCCAGACAAAGCCATTTCAAACCACCAGAGAAGTACCAGTGAACATTCTGTTTGCAATGAAAAACAAACAAACAAAAAACAAGCATGCTGCTCTTCCCCCCACTGGAGCCCACAGGCTCCCCAGTGGGGCAGGACTCAGAGGTCCCAAAGCATGTGTCCTGAACAGCCCGGACGACTGAGGCCGGCCCTGCCATCTACCTCAGCCAGGTTCTTGCATGAACGCTAATAAGGACTTGTTTGTTGGACTGAAAAATCATTACCAGAGAACACGTCAAGTAATGAAAGATGTTTTCCTCAGAGAAATGTTAAATACTTCACTTCTTTCACAAGGAATGAGTACATGTGTTTCCAAATAATACCTTTCTCCCTCCCCACCCACACTTCATCAGAGTCCTGCAGCTCCAGGACCCAACGTGAGTGAGCTCGTGCGCCTGAGATCTCAGAACCAAGAACACACCGTTATTTTTTATTTTCCTTTGCCCAGCAGACTTCATGTTTGTTCTATTACTTACTCACCTAACCATCTCAGTAGGAACCTCGGTCACGTAGCAGAGTCCTTGCTGCCTTTACTATTTTATACAGAAAAGCAAGAGAAAAAATAACACCACCTCAGCCTCATACATTATGCCAGTGTAGTATTCCCTAACTAATATATATGAAAGAGTCATTTTACTAAAGGCCCAGAGCAAAAACAAAAGCAGGAAACAGAATATCACAAGAGAGTAGCATGTCGCTCCGTGAAAGCCACTGGTGACCCCATCTTCTCCGCCAGAGAATGTGAATGTTTGCCCCTAACAAACGTTCTTCCTTGGGTAGATGAGTAATAATCACTGTGTCCTAGGCAGGTTGAGGTCTTTTAAGCGTTTCAGAACATCTTCCCCTACAGGGAGTCACATTGGTTAATTCTCGCTTCCTTTCTCTGGAACCCTGAGGCATCGGGCAGAGCCAACAGGGTGGGGCCAAACAGGCTTTGAATCTGTGGCAGCTGAGTTAGGAAAATCCAAAATGACTTCCAGGTAACCCTGTCTCACTATGAGAGGCAACTACAAGAGGGAAATGCGCCTCACTTAGATGAAACATTCAAATAGCAAGGCAGAGCAGTAGGTCAGGGAAGTCTTGGGTTTTTCTCTCTTAAACTATGACTTTGAACAGGGTGGCTCTATCCTGCTGTACCCTCTTGGGAGACAGGAGACCCTTGTATTGTCCAATCTCTTGACAGAGAAACTAAACTAGGGACAAGGATGCTGGCATCTGGGTCAAAATGTACACTCAGCCAGGTATGGCACACACGTGTATTCCTAACACTCTGGGAGGCTGAAGCAGGAGGATCACAAGTTCAAGCCCAGCATGGACTACTTAGCAAAACCCTCACTCAAAATAAAACATTTAAAGGGCTAGAGCTCAGTGTGAAGGCCCTGGATTCAAACTCTAGTACTATTTTTAAAACAAACAAAACAACAATAAAAAATCCCAAATCTCAAACCAAACCAAAACATAAACACACAGAGAGAACCCAGGGCCCTTCCAAAGAATAACAAATCAGCCCCTACTTCCCTCTCTTCCTCTGCCTTCTTTTCTCCTTTATTTAATGGGACATTTAAACAACTGCCAGGAGTTACCGGGCTGCACAAGGAGCATTCGATCCTAACGGGGATCCACAGTAAAATAATCTGCATGAACTGCACAGGACTTGAAGGGTCCTCTCCTTTTTCCCCCCTTCATCTTGTTTTCCTATTTTTAAGAGGAAGCAAATTTCAATCTGGTTTCACCATCATTAAAGGTCGACATGCTTTATATGTGAATTCATAAATCTACCATAAAAGCATCAGAGAGAACTTTCTTCCTTTGCCCTTCCCTGATCAACTGCCACATTTTGGAATTGCTTTGGCTGACATTAGGCAACGTGCTTTGTCAGCAGTTATTAGGAAAAGGGAGATGACAACTGCAAGAATTTCTTTTCCAGGGCTGAGATGAACTGTCCCCATGGTCCACCTCTGAACAGCCAGGTCTCACAGGGGACAGGAGGCCCTCTCACCTGCCCAGGCAATCTCATGGGAGCCCGCAGGCCTGGGCCAACCATCCACTGGAATCTCTGGAGGGTCCACAGCCCAGGCCCTGGTCAGTCAGGCACTACCCCGCCTACAGAGGCCAAGGGCAACTGCTATGTGATCAGAAAACTCAGATATGCAGGCGCCTGCTGGTATGAGTTGAGATCTCAGGAGGCCACCAAAGGATGCTGGCTAAAGACTTAAGCAGTCACTCACCCAAGTCCCTCGTTTCTCTGCGGCTCTAATTCTGACCCGGCACATTTCCTCCACTCACCGACATGGGCAAGTCCTCCGTGAGGGCTCCAGCAGGCCAGACAGGTGCTTTTGCTTATCTTGAGTCTACTTCTCTCTCATCAAAAGGCCAAGGCTACGTTACCCACGGTGGGCGCCAAGGACACCAGAGGAGAAGGTGGATGACACATCCCTGGACACAGGAGACTCCCTTGGGATTCTTGACAATAAATCTCTAGTGCTGGCAATGGGTAGAGAGTGCAGGACGGAGGAGCTAGTGCTGCGTCAGACAGGATGCACCCTGAAAACAGTATCCCGACTTTTTTAAAAAGTGTCACTTTCTTCCTTCTCACGAAATCTAATATTCAAGCCTTTTTCCTCCTGCTAATTTTAGAAGTCCTGCTATTCTTTGGGAGGAGAATGGTGTGAAAATCAAGCATAGTATCCAAAAATAAAAGAGTAGATCTGTTTCAGGGTTTGCAGCATATTTAACTGAAAGGCAACTCGAGATATGCCACTTTCTATCTTGTCTTTAATACATTCTCCAATTCCTCTGGAATATTTTAGCTTCAGAAAGAGCAAGAGTGAACTTCCCAGTCTATGAGTATATTTTTGAGCCTGACATTGGCACCCAAAATTATCTCTAGATCACAACGGGGGGCTTTGCAGAATGTTATGCTTGGTTGTCACCCGCTTGGATGTGACTCTCCTAGGTACTTTCTGGGGCCACACCAAAACTCATTCTAAATATTCCTTTGGGACCTAAAGTATATTCCAGGTAGCTGTGAAACAGGTGAATGGATAATGAGTTTGCTCTGTGGACCCAGAAGATGGATTTCATAGTAGGTCTTTCAGGTCTCCCACTTTCATCTTTTTTAAAAATCCTGTTACCTAAGAAAATTCTTTCAAACCCACTAAAACTCAGAAGGACATCTGATCCTGGTTAGCAGAGACCCCCTCCGGTTCTCTGGCATCCAAGATCCCCCTGAGTACCTGAATACGGTGGCCAGGGGAGTAGAAAGAACAGACACACGTCTCCTGTGCCTACCTGAAGATCCCAGCCCACACCTCCTTACCAACCAGGGAAGCCAGAGATTTGTAACAGAAGTTAGACTCTGTGTCAAGCCCTTCACGCAAACAATAAATATCACTTCTGCTCATAATCGGACTTTTCTCCAGCATCGTCTTTGAATGTTGAACCTTTTTCAATTAATTAAAAACTATGCACTGCAGAGTGCATATTTTATCAGCCCTCAGCTGCTTAAGTGTCTAGAAAAGACCAGGCAGTTTTTCTTTTTCTTTCTTTCTTTCTTTTTTTCTTTTTTTTTTTTTCCAGGCAACCCAGAGCAAGTACTTGTAAGGGTCATATCTTTTTAATTATCTTTTCTCTCTTTGATTAATTATTCCGTCTGACAATAGCGTGTTTCTAATGCTATTCACCTGCCTTTGATGATTGACAACTTTTCTGTCTGATTCAGAGCAAACAGCTGCTGCCACAATCTCCTAGCAACCCGGGTGTGATGGATGAGCCCCCAAGATGGATGGCTGCAATAAATCATGTCTCCAGCCATAAAACTGAGAAAAGGGGATAAGAAGAAAAGCGAACAAAAAACAAAACAAGGTTTCTTCCCATGAGTGCACTCAGTTCCTTACCAATTATACCTGAAATGGACTTTGCACCTATTAATAGCAAAGTTTTTCTAATCAGTAAAAATGGGATGATGCCATTTATATCAAAGGTGTTTACAATTGTTCCTGCAAATTGGCACTTGTACTCCAATTACCTCCAACACTGCCCAAGTACAAGGGCAGATGATCAAAGTTTTCCCTTCTTCCACGAAGTCTCAGCAGGGAACAATATCATCTTTTCATAGTTGGGTACGATTCCGGGCACCAACAAAGGATACAAGTCCAATCCTACCTGGTTTCTGGCAACAGCTGGGCAACCCCAAAAGTGAACCCTAAGTCACACCGTGTGCAGTGCAAAGGGTCAGAATGCTAACAGTGACTTCAAAACCAGCACACACAAAGTTGCCTAGAGTTCACAAGCAAATAAGTACCACTTCCATTTCTTTCTCATGTGTGGCTGATACAAGCTTTCTACATGGCAGGGAAAAGTTTGTCGCAGAAACCTCAAGATAGGAACTTTCAGCCCTTCCACAGATCATAGATTCCAGATTCTTATTTCTTTAGAGAGAGAAAAAAAAAAACAAAACTATCCTGATCTAACTTTCCATGCCATCTTTTTTTTAATGTCCACACTGTAAGTCATGTAAGAACCCTTATATTTAATTAGCAAATCCAAATAAAGTCACATATTTAATAGAATCCCTACCAATTGAATTTGCACTATCAGGGCTCTCCTGGTGAAGAAGAAGGAGCAGGAAGGCCAGCAGAGTTTCTTTTCCTTTTCCACTGGGAGCCGGGCAGCGAGGCCTCTCAGAAGAAGGATTGCCAGAGCCTCCCTCCAGGCAGCTGGGGGCTCCCGCCTAAGCCAGCCTGCATCCCTAAGCACATACAGTAGGTGGGGGTGTCCTGGTGCACACAGCTCAAGGGTGCAAAAGAACCAGAAGTGATTAACCGGCAAGGCCTGGAAACAGCTGTCCACATCAGTCCTGGTGGGGGTCAGTGGGGGCCCAGCTGCGGAGAACGGAGTGCAGACACAAAGGGAAGAGGCTGCTGGGAGTAGGGGCAGGGAGCCGCAAAAGATCATTTTTTATCTGAAATATTCCTGAGACATGGAAGCCTCTGTTTCTTCATTCTCACACAACTAACCCAGCCAACCAGTATTTTTTTTTAAGTTATACTGTGCTAAGCTTTTCAGATAGATTTTTTTTTAAAAGCATGACACAGAGTTTAAAAAATCAGACAAGGTTTCTGGCTTCAGCAACTCGAGCTCTGTTTATATTTTAATGTTTCGTACGTGACTGCCTCTATGGGGGAAGAAAGGGAGAGAGGGAAAAAGTTGCCTGTTAGCTTTAGTGTAAATCACAGACACTTCATTTTTCCCTGTGTCCTTGGAAATTATTCAAAATTAAAACCTCTCCCTGTCCTTTTATATTTTTTTGAAGGGGGGTGTCTTCTCCATTATAAATGGGAAGGCTTATGTCTGGTCAGCAGCAATGAGAATCCAAGGCCAATCAATGGAAACACACACACACACACACACACACACACACACACACACACACACGTCCTTACCCTGTCCTGGCTGGTCCAATTCTCAAGTTACAGGTTTACACGGTAAGTCTAAATAATATTCAAAATGATAAATGGCACCCGAAGCCCAGCATCCACCATCAATCTTTTTTTAAGGAACATCCATCTTCAATAACGCGCATTTGAATCATGTGAAGCCAGGAGCCCTGAGATTCATTTATACCGTGCCTCACAAGCCGGGCTGACTTGAATGATACCTGTCAACCTTTTTTTTTTTTAACCCCTCCCTTGACTGAAGGGGGAAAAAGAGGGGAAGACAGAAAAAGAAAATAGGAAGGTGTGGGGAACAGGGAGCATCGGAGGCTGCACAGTGTGGCTTAGCGGATAATACGGAAGAACATAATCTCCTCAGTGCCTCTGCCAACCTCACGCCCGCCACGCCACACGGCCCAACAGCAATCCCACCGAGGAGCAGGCTCTCGCCTCCCCTCTCCTCTGCTTCTCCTCTCTCTCCCTCCCTCTCTAGCCAAATCAGCAGTGCTCTCTCCGCAAGCCACGCTGTACTGTAGGGAAGAGGAGGAGACAGCATCCTCGAAACTGGGCTTCCCTCCCCTCCCTGTTGTCTGGCTGGGGCCCATATGATAAATGACATATGTCATTCTGTCAGGAGGGAAGGGTGGGTCAGTGATGTATGACTCTGCTGAAAAGGAAATCGACTGTTTGGCATGGTGTAGCTCTTCTCCACCAGGATTTAGTTTCCGTACTCTGAAATGAATTCTCCGACGTTTCAAGTGCACAGTTAGGGCAGGCTGCTGGAAGGCCTGGGGATATCACACTTTATCCTCCCCCTGCCCTTCCGATGGCAAAATGAAAAAAAAAAAAAAAAAAGAAAAAAAAGAAAAGAAAAGAAAAAGAAACCTAAAATGATCCTGCCACTGGATACCTGCAAAAGGCCACACGCATGTCAACGTCCCCAGCAGTCACACACCAGGGGTTATTAAAAGTGTGACTTTTAAAAAGAGAAAGAAAGAAAGAAATGAAGTGCAGTAAGGTTAGTCCTTTTATTTATTTATTTTTTAATGGCAAAGGGCTGACACAAAAGCAAGATAAAAATTAGCATGTTTGAAGTAATCGTCCCGCAGCTTGACATCTGCATAGTAAATTTTAAAGGAAAAAAATGTGTCAGACAGCCATGAGCCACTTCGCCCTCCCCCCTTTCATTAGCTCACTGCCAGGGTGGCACTACTGAACCTCATTACGGCGAGAGGATTTATGAAGCTGAACCCAATGGCAAAGAAAAGGCATCTGTCAATAATTGTAGGGAGCAGCACTCACAGCTTTGAAATCTCATTAAGTATGCAGTTATCAGGCATAAAGATCAAAAACATTACTCAACTCCGACAGAATCTTATGGAGGAACATTAATTAGCAACAGGCCTACAGTACAAAAAAAAAAAAA
>NW_022900931.1:53376201-53384588 GCF_012274545.1 Fukomys damarensis
AAAAAAAAAAAAAAAAAGAAAGAAAAAGAAAAGAAAAGAAAAAAAAAAACACAGACTTCCTCTCACACCTGCCCAACCCACAAACCTACAGCAACACTCCCCCTCCCGCCCGAAAAAAAATAATTCCCGGCATCTGAGACTGATCAAGAACATGAAACAAGAGAGACACACACAGAAAGGAGGAGAGGGAGGAAAGGGGTGGGCGGCAGGCAGGGAGGGAGGCGGGGAAATTCGGTTGAGAAAGGCTTGGCGGTGAGGAGAGAAAAGGAAGAAGCTGTCAAACTTGAGAAGGATGTCAGCACTGGCCCTGATTACAGGGGCCTATGGAGTTCACAGACCTTTTATCACCCTCCCCATCAAAACCAGCTCGGGAGTCACAGTGGGAGGACTGGGGCTTCGGTCTGTAGTCCAGGCCGGGGGCTGGACCAGGACCCCTTCCCGGCCCCCTGACCACCTGCCAGGCAGAACACCATGCGTGCCCAAGGCCAGGAGGCAGACCCTGCTTCCCCTGGCCAGGTCTGAACTCAGTCCCCAAACCAGCAGCCAGACCAGCTTCATGGCCCTGGACACAGGCCAGGGATGGCCGTACCTCCTTAACACACCTTCCTCTTCCTGCCGAAAGACTGAAGCATTCCCTTAGCTCACACACCCCATCTCTTATTTTACTTCAGTGTATGATGACTTAAAAACATCGCGTGCGTGCGCGCGTACACACACACACACACACACACACACACACACACACACATGAGAATTCACATAAAACTTGTCAGGCCAACACTGGGTCATGAGGCTCCATGACCTCTGTGACGCTACATCCAGAAAGTGCGGTGGAGTATGAGTATCCACAGGCCAGTTGGATCTAGGATCTCCAAAAGGAGAAAATTAAATTATAAGGGTCCTGTGCCACTGGACTGGAAAGGATGATTCACATGTGTTCAGAAACATCCCTCAAGCATCCTGCTCCTGGGGTCTCAGGTGAATTTCCCAGCAGCTCTCTGGGGGTCAAGATCCACTGGGGGGGTGTGTAATGACATGGAGTCGCGAATAATTCAGGTTTCAGTAAGTACACCGGGCCACACCAGCCAACACCCTGGCACTTCACACAACAGTTAAGCACCATCCCCATCTCCCCATGAAATGTGTAGAATTATAATAATAAAGCAAATAGTCTATATTTTATTTCCCTTATTATACTATTACAGAAAGATAGCCTTTTCTGCTTACCCATAAGCACATGCTCTCATGCTTGCCTGCTCTAATGTGTGCACGCACGCGTGCGCACACACACACGCAAACACACACACACACACACAGGGCACTTCCCATAATCCCACACCATGAGAAAACCCAGAGAACAGCACCTCCCGAGATCTGAATGCTCTGCTATCCTTCTCCTAGCTCCTCACTCCCTCCGATGTCACACTTACCCCTCATGCCATGGCCACTTCTGAAGTGTTTACCTCTCTCGTCCACAGAAGACAAAACCTTTTCTTAATTAGCCATATCTTTAAGGAAACGGGCATTAAAATTCCTAGGCAACCTGCCTGGAGATCCCTCCAAGCCAAGGCCCATCCTGTCCAATAAATGCCTCTCCTTTGGAATATCAATGAACTCGGCTCAGAAAAAATTGTCACCTATGACCAAAAATAGTCAGGAACACTTGTCTATAAACCAGACTTGATGAAAAGGAATTTTAGCAGTAGTGTTACAATAAGGTGTTTATATTTTTTATGTGCTTACCATATTACCTTTATTATGTGTAACATCAAAGTGATTATAGCAATTACATCTAACAGAATTAATTACAGAACTTCCCATCACTCCAGGATACATAATGCATTAGAGGTAAGCCAAAGAAAGAAAACATCTTGATTGTAGTAACTATTGTTGGTATGTATTTTCTTCAGCAGCAATGCCAAACCAGCAGCAGCTTTCAAGGCAATGGAAACTGAGAGGTTTAGTAGGAAATGAGGTTTATTTTCTTAAAATGAAGTACCACTTTGGCTTAAAAATATGTTGGCTCTAGTGGACATATAAAGTCAATTTAATTTTTTTTTAAGTGTAAATCTTTAAAAGGTGCTGGTGAATCCACCCAATCAGTGTTGCTACATAAAGGAGAAAGCACATGGGTGAAAGACTTACAAGTCTTTACGTATGCAAAATAAATTCACTCAAGGCTTCATTAATATTAATTTAAATTCAAAACCCATTTACATTAAATTGTTCATTAAAAATTGCCTATTTTATGCAACATGCATTTCTCAAAGAACTCAGAGGAAACTGAATACATAGGACTAGATTTAATGATGGGGATGGAAAATCAAAAGTAGATGAATCTGAGTCATTGCACGTATATTACCAAGCAGCCCTTTGCTCTGCATTAAGGATAGGTTCCAGTCTGGGAAACAAACAAACATTCAGAGTATTTTGTTTTCTGCTACCATAAACTTGTGAACATGACCTTCTGGCCTACCACACAGAGGAAGAAGAAAGAAAAAAAAAAAGGAGAGATTGGTGAAACGCAAAGGCCCAATCCAAAACTGGGTTTGGGATTAATCCAGGTATCATACACCTCAGAATCCTAACTAGACTCAGAATACATTTAGAGTTGGTCTTGTGTTTTAAAGAATGGACATTAGTTAGCATTTGCCAGTGACCATCTCAGTCTAGAATTAATAGTTTCTCTCTCCCCTATACTCCGCCCTCTTTATTCTCAAAGCCAGGAGACCAGGAATACTATGACAAGGAGTTAGTAAAGTTCCTTGCTTTTATGCCCTCCCACCTGAAGACAATCTGAACTTACCCTATTTTCCCAACAGCTATTCTGGATGAAGACAACACAGTCATAATTAATAACATGGGTCCTGACAGTATGAATTAATAATTGATCATTAAGCCCAAACAAATTTATATCACGCTTCAAGAGCCACACCTTTGCATATCTGAGAAAATGAGGTGAACAGATAGTCCCAAAGCCCAGGTAATGTGACCTTTAGTGAGATGCTTTTCTTCCCCTCTATACATCCCTTGGACTATTCTGGTTGAAACAGTGAAATAATTTACAGAATTGAAAGCAATTAAACCTAAGAATCTAAATGCTGATCAACCCAAGTACATGCGCTAGAAATGTCTTCTTTTTTAAATGGAGCTTATAAAATATTCAATATTTTGTCAAGGACACCATATAATCTTTCTAGTAATGATTCCTAAATCTAGAGTACATCAAGTTGTTCAGGCAAGTGGTCATAAGCAGCTTATGTCCTACTACTGTTTTTTAAAAATAAAAATATTATTTCCCAAAACATAAAGATAGCATTATTCTACTTACAGTGACCTGAATTTTTAAGTCCACATCTAACGTAAATTTTTACAAGTGTTAAAAATTAAGGAAAGCAACCAAGTATACATATATACATACATATATATATATATATATATATATGTATGTATATATGTATGTATGTATGTTCCTTAGAATTGGGGTGAAAAAAATCCAGAAAGGAAGAAAAAGAAATTTTCAGAGCCATTGTTTAGTAGGATTTTTTAAAATTAACTTAATGGCTAACTGCAAATACTGGAAACTAGAATTAATCTGTCTGGATTTAAAAAAAAAAAAAGCTTACAGACATTTAAATGCATGTATCAGGACACTTTATCAACCTAACATAAAATTGTCATCTTATCTTATTATATGACTATTTTATGCATGTGTCAAAGAATTTAAAAATGACTGCCTGTCTATTGAGTCTAATTACAACTGCACATTATCTGTCGGGATGTACTAGTCCATATCATTGTTACCAAATACAATATATTGTATTCACCTTTCATTTTTAACTTCAGACAGAGAAACCACAATTTGGAGTATAACACACACACACACACAAAGCAACTGCGAGGGTTCTGGGTAAATGAAACCACCATTCTGACCTGTTCTGTTTCCCCGTGGGCCGGGAGTGATACCACAGGAGTGTAGCACAACAGCTTCTTTGGAAGATTCATCTATGTAAGCAGGCAGGAGATGCTGACACTGAGGGGCAGACACACACTCTGCTTTATTTTTATTTATCTTTTACTATAAGACCAGAGCTATTTCTAGTTTGTCCACTCACAGGCAGGAATAAAACTGGGCCAGAAGGAAACTCTCACAATCTGCACTTGGAGTGAGTGCTGGCGTTACTGGATTAAACGTAGCCACAGCACAGGAGGATCAGAGACTTCCCAGCTCCTCTCCCTTCCGCTTCCTGTCTGGGACACGTGGGAAGGAGTAGATCCAGGCACTTGGTCCTCAAGGTGATCCTTCTCCTCCTAGAAATCCCAAAGGTGCAGAGTGGGAAGTAAAGGACAGGTTTTTATTCCGTGAACTCACCTGGGCTTCACGGCATTTCCCGTGGCCCTGAGCAGTCACCTTTCATTCTAATCACTTTACAAAACATTCTTTACTAAAAAGAGGGAAAAGACAGACGTGTGAGGCAATTTGGGGAACAAGTGCTGATACATCAGTTACTGACTATCGTGCTCCCGTTTATGAGAGCGCTCAAGGCAAAACGGAGAACAAAATGACAACATCAACCGCTCACAATCAAGGGTGGCCCTGGAGAGCACTGAAGCCCTCACTGACAGTTGTCAAGATAATGGGGGCACAGCAGCTGATTCTGGAACATTCTCTTCCTCATGTGGACATCCGCAGAAATATCCCTGCTGCCTAGCCCTTTTGTTTTTTGCCTTCATTCTCTTGATTTTCCTTTTTAAAATTTGACCGTTCCTCTTATTTCATAGGAGTTTGTGGGAAGCCAAAGCCAGTCATTTCGCCACCTTGCTACAGAGACTACCTGTCCAAAAGGGAAATATATAGCAGGTTTGGGAGGATGGAAACTCCCCAACCCGATGCAGGAAAAAAAAAAATGTCCTCCTGAAGGCTCCAGAGGAATCCAAGAGAGAATGCAAAGGCTCCTTCTGGGGCTATCCGAGGTATACACCAGGCTCAGGAAGGCAGAACCAAACCGGACACTACTAGGTGGGCCACCTAGTAGGCCTGCCCATGTCAACTGGCAGCACGCGAGTCCCTATCCCAGGGGTACAGGGGGACCCACAGTGTTCTGTGATACCAGCAGATCCTAAGGTGATCCAAGTCCTTTTTACAAAAGTTAGGATGCTTGAATTGGTGTTGCTACTCCATGGAAGAGTGCTTCATTTCAATGGAAGACTAAAAAAGGGCAGTGGCAAGCCATTATTGGCCAGGGATTTTCTAAAAAGCTTAGGCAATGGTCTTCTATGAGTTTACATTTTCCTCCCCCCAAAAAATGTATGCTACTAAGAAACTATTATCTGCTATTAAATATTAGTCTCAATGTGTTTGTTTTTTTTTAAGCAAATACTTGTTTAAAAACAAACACTACAAAAAGGGGAGAGTCATATTTTAATCACAGAATAGTAACTTTGCCTAAAGAACACTCAGTGGCCTCTGCTAACCCTGCTCTCTGAGCTTGTACAGGCGGCAGCATCTGCCCAACACAAATTTATGGCCCTATGAAATCACATGCCTGAAGAAAGGAAACTCCTGCCCAGGTTTCTCTCATGCAGGTAAGCAACCCCCCCCCCTCTCTCTCAGAAAAGACACAAAGCCACATATAATTTGTATATTTTAAAAAACCTTAAAGTATAGAAAAATGTCCTTTCAGGGATTCTTGGAGCCTGCTTCGGCCTTCCTCAGAGCAGTGTTACATCTGGCCTAGATAGAATGGCTGTGTGCACCTGTGTGCTGACTGCAAGCTCTACTCAGCTCGGCCCTTTGTGGTTGTTATTCTACCCCAGACCATTAAAAGGGCCCTAATTCCTATGACATGATTATCCAGGTACCAAAGCCCATTTGTCACCTGCAGCAGAAAATTGAGTTAATGCACAACTAAAGGCAGCCAGGACTGTGTAATATCAACTTGATTACATCAAACTAGCTGCAAACCTAATTCTGCTGGATGACACTGCGTCGAGCTTGTCATCTCCAATCATTAAAGCTGTCAGGAATCCATCAGGTTTACAGCTAATTAGGTGAACACTAATGAAGCTGGCAAAACAACTTTTCTTTTTTTATGGCTGAGCGGACCTTTCAGTTTGGAGGGGAAAAAAAATTCTCGAGTATTCTCAAGGTTGCTGGGGACTGGATTTCCAGTTACCAATCAGCAGACATCTTTCTTTTTCCCACTCTCTCTCTATCAGTACAAAGCAATCAATTTGTCATCACTCCAAGTATGCCACAAAAGCAGGCACGAACCTTATAACTTGCAGCTGTGAGAACTAAAAAAGGAGGGAAAAATGGGAAGTTTCTCATCCATCCAAACAAACAAAAAAATAAAAATCCTCACACAGCTCATTTATTGGCCTGTGCATACTTATCACCAGCTTAAATGTGGAAGTTTCTTTTTTTTTTTCTTCCACTCTCCTTAAATAAGTAGCCCTTCAGTCATTCTCCACCCCCTCCTCCACACGTCCATTAGGCAGAGGCATTCTGATAAAGTAAATCCAAAACCAGGGTATGGGAAAGAAAGAAAGCACTCACGCTGCCAACTTCTGATTGACCATTAAGCTATTGATGAATGTGCCTGTCAGGAGAGAGACAATTAAATCAAATATGAAACAAAGTCGTTTTGACGGGTCATTTTGATAGAGCAAAACCATTCTTCCATCTCCTATTAGTCGTGCAGTCAAGTTTTTATATAATGAATTTTTCTTCACTGACCTGAGACTTCCTGGCTGGCCTTTTAAAAGGTGCAAAAAGGTTAGTGAACAGGTTGCTTTAAAAAATAAAAATAAGGCAAACTGTACATTTCCTCCTTCTCTAGTCATTTCAGAAGAAAGTCATCCATAAGAGTCTCAGATGGACAGGGTGGAAGAAAAAATTCTGAACTGTAGGGAGAGTTCTAAACTAAAGGTAAAGATGTAATCACATATGGTTCATCTGATTGAGGCACTCAGATACCTTACAAAGTGTTTCATAAAAGGAAAGAAAAAAAAATCTGGAAGACTGGAAGAAGCCCAAGACATTCCTGCTACCCAACTTTGTGGGGGAATCCTCCAAAGTTTTAGAGTTTATTTTAGGTAGATAAGCTCTCATTCCTTGAGCTTGGAATCTAAAGCAGAAGGTAGGATGCATCAGGAGGTGAGTTGGGAGGCCGCACTCTCTCTACAAGCACTCCTGGGATTTTCAAACTTTCTAAATTTGGGCAACACTGAGGACAGTGAGCAAAACCTGCAGTATGTGCACCAAACTGAGTCTGTTTTCCTGCTGAGATTTTCTTAAGACATGGACAGACCAGCACATTTCTGGAGGAAGAGAGAACATGATTCCCCTTCTGTGACCCTGTGTAAAGAGACTGAATCCAGAGTGTAGCCAATGTGGGAGCTCCACTGGCGGAGCTGTGCTCGCTGGCCTGAATCACGGTCACCTCGGGTACCACTGGCACTGGGCACCAATGCCTGAGCCTTTTCTCTGCCCTCCTCTCTCCCATCAAAGCAAGAGAAGTGAAAGCACCGAAAAGAAGTGAACCTCTAGACAACCCTCCCCTTTTCAGGGAGCATCTGACCCTCTGCACATCTAACTGCTACCCATATCAAAATGCATCTCGTCCATATGTGGTCCACCCGGCAATCTGCCCCCAGTCCCCAAAGTTGCACTGACAAGGCCCTCCTGACGTCACAGAGCTGGGCCTCACTATTGCAAGTGATTTACTGATGTTTATTGGGAATGAATAGATCAAAGGCAGCAGCAGGACGGGCGATCAATCAGTCATCAAATCAAGGGTGGCAATGGGCCAGAAACCCTTCTTCCAGGCAACATACCCCCAACCAACATTATTGCAAAATAATATAATGTGTGTGGGGTTTGTTTTGTTTTGTTTTGTTTTGTTTTCAGGGATGCTTTTATCCAGAAAAGAAAGAAAAAAATCAGTTTGGTTTTAACAGGAGTTGACACTCCTGGAAAAAAAGGGGAGGGTGAGGAGGAACACTCAGACATGTCCCAGAACTAAGTGTTACGAGGATAGGAAAAGCAGGGTAAGGAGGGGCTGGAGGTAAAGGGACGCAAACCGGGTGGAGGAAATGCCAACATGGAACACTGACTTGACAGTCATCTGACAATACCCAGACCCTGTGCGCTCTGGTTTTCACAGAAACGGTGCCCGGTTTGGGCCCAATAAATGAAGAATCAATAGAATTCGGAGTAAGGTGCCAAAGGGACCGTCCGCCTCACTCGCTCGCCGTCTCGCGTTCTGCAGACACCGGGCAGTCCCCAGCCGGCCCGCCGCGGGAGGATACGGAAGGTGTCCCGGGGAACTCAGGTGACCCCGCCCGCCCCCCACAGAAAGAGACAGACAAGGACTCTTTCCCAT
>NW_022900931.1:53386872-53414521 GCF_012274545.1 Fukomys damarensis
CTTCCTTCCTTCCTTCCTTCCTTCCTTCCTTCCTTCTTTCCTTCCTTCCTTCCTTTTTTTTAAATGTTTCTTTCTTTTTTAGTCTTTTTCTTCCGCCCTGTCTGCTTTTAATATTTTCTTTGTGATTGTTTTTGCAAGTTTGTTTTAAAAGTTCACTGCATGCTTTCTTTTCTTGTAGCCCGGGAGACCGCGATCTCACCCGGACGGTAAGATCAAAAGTCTCCGCTCGCCCTCAGCCTGTGAGCTTGGGCTCGGTCCAGACACCTCCCTCAATGCATATGTGCCGCCGGGGTCCTCCAGGCTATAAAGCCGCCTCCAGCCCCTTGGCGCGCGCTGGAGCGCTCGGAGTTTTGGGGTGCGGGGCCGGGAGCCGGAGGCGGGTGGCTGCTGGGCTCCCGGGCTGGCGGCGTGTGGCGTGCTTGTGGGTGGGACGTCGTTCGCGCCTGGTGCAAAGGCCCGAACGGCCGCCCCTCCCGGCCCAGGAGAAACGGCCTTGGGGCGTGAAATGCTTTTTGTGAGCCAGGGAAAGGTGAGTCGGCAGACCTACGGCGACCTTACGGTTCCGGTGGCCGCGCCTGGGGCCTCTAGCCTGTAAGAAAGATCGGCACCTCGCGAGGTCAGCTCCCACTGGCCCTGGGCTCACACCGGAAGCCCCGGTGCCCACTTAGGCGCGCCGGTTGCGGCTTGTGCACAGCACGGGGGTGCCGCGCACCGCAAGCAGGGAGTTTACTCTGGTGGTTCTCGCCTCCTCCTTTCCTTCCCTTCGCTGCTCTTCCAACCTCTGTATCTTGCACTCTTTGCCCCTGTGGACCGGGGCCAGAGCTGGGTCTCCGCATCACCGGCAGTCGCTGCTCGATCGGTGCCTCGCCCGCCCCAGCTCAGGCGCCGAGCGCTGTGCGATCCGCCCTAACATCTGTCCGTCCAACCATTGGCGCATCCATCAGCGTCAGTGGGCCTCACATTGCAGCGACAACCCGTCACGCACGGCACTGGCCATGCCATGCGGAATGCACACCGCGAGTGCGCTGCACTGTTTGTCCGGGACGCGCGGACTAGGATCTGGCCGGTTTAACACAGCCTGGATGGATCCCTGATCTCTACTGTGATCTTTTAGCCACATACACTCGCCTCCCCCTTAGTCTAGGGACCCCCAGTACGTGAATAGTTTTTCACGCCGTTCTAGGGATGGGACAGAGGAAAGGGGACATTGTTGCCCCTTATATCCCCCTAGTTCTCTGCCCATTTTCTGTGGGTTTGGGTGTGTCTAGGAGAGAAGGAATGAGAAATTCTACACTAAGCACAAAGGAGACTGAGTAAATACCTGGGTCCTGGGGCTTCTTCACCGGGGTAGTCGCTGGGTGGTTGAAGTACTGTAGCCGGGCAGGTCTTAGCCAGGAGCACTCAGGTAAAACTTTACCTAGCCAGCCCGGCTGCTGCTCCTCCCGGCATGACTGGGAGGAGCTGGGGGTGGGGAACAGAGGTCCCAGTGAAAACCTAAGGGTTTGATTTAGGGAGAAATGGTGTCTGGGTGGCAGCAAGCCTGTAATTCACATGTCATTTACAGAGGGAGAAAGGGCAGGGCCGGTGCATTTAGGAAACCAGAGCTTTGCCCTTAGTTGCTGACACCCACTCTCCCAGAGTGCTGCCCTTGGCTGCCTTTTCATGTTCTCCCCATTGTTGCCTCTTCCTCCCTCCTCCCTCCTCCGTTGCCAGGGGGTAAACAGAAGCACGAATGTCCCTCATCTGTCTGGTCTGCCCAAAAGGCCTTCTTGACCTCTCCTCAAGAAGTTCTGGGGAAGAGTATCAGGGGAACCTCCTCTTGGGACGTCTTCCGAGAGGCTGTAGGTACCTGGCATCTTACCCTACTTCTGCTCTTACAGTCTATATTTCTGTGCCGTGTGCTGGGTGAGTTCTGCCTGGCGGAGTTCACTACACAAGTGAGTGAAACCTTGCACACCTGTTCACCCCGAGATTCTCAAGTTAGAAGGGGAAAAGTTGCATTTAGGGGAGAGCACTGAGGTCTCCTCTTCTGGAGAAGGCCAAGGGAGGCTTCAGCGACACTGGCTGGCTGGGAATCCTTCAGGAAGGAGAGCCTGCCTCCCTTCCTGCCTGCCTGCGCTGTGGAGTGCGGGCTCCAAAGGCCGCACACCCGCCACACCCAGTGTTCCAGCTGCTTTCATGATAGACTCTAAGGCAGAAAAGCCCACCCTCCCTCCAGCTCAAAGGAGCTAGAACTCTGTACAAGATACACTATGTAGCAATCTTTTTACCCCATTCTTCAATCAATTAGATAGCTGAAAAGCTCTGCAGACTTCTCCCCTGTGCAAGCACCTGGTAACTTAAGCCACCTGTTGCCCCCACCTCTGAAAAATGCAGTAGCTCTGGAAAAAAAATTTTTTTTAAACCCTAAAAATGGGACAAAAAAATGGCTGAGTGGCAGTGGAACGACTTACCAAAACACCCATACGGGAAACTGGTGACTTACCTCAAAACTAGGTAGTCATGCTAGGAACCCAAATCATGCCCAGGGGTCCTGCAAGGAGTCCTGACCCCCAAGACTGTATCTCAGGCTCAACAAAAGCCAGCTTGTCCTCTGCATCGGGGTGCTGAACTTTATGCTGTAGAGATTCTCCCAAGGTGGTTTATCTAGGTCAGGGGTGAGAAATCTGACTCCAGCTTTCAGAACTCGGAGCTCTGGAGGGGTCCAGACCCCATTCCCCTGAGGGCCTACCTCCAATAGATCAAACCCATCCTAGGGCATTCCTAACCTTGGCCAAACTGAGCCCTTTCCACCTGGAGGAGTCCCAAATTTTTTTTTTTTAAAGTTGCAGGCTTGGTTCCAAACAGGTGTGCAGCAGAGGGGCACCTCCCTCCCCCCTCCCTCCCCCCATGCCAGAGTCACAATGTCCATTCTGGGAGGAAGCAGCTGGGCCACTGCCTCTGGGCAGCAAGGTTGTAGTCCAGGTGGCGGTTGACTGCAGTGAGCCCTCCCGACTAAAGAAGGCTGAGGTACATCCTAGTTGGGGTAGCCACTGAGGAAAATGACTTCAGGGAAAGGTGTCCGGACACTGGCATTTGTGGACCAAGAGCCAGCGTAGGCCCCTCGGCGGGCTAACATCTGACCTGGGAGAGGGAGTCCTGGTACCCCAAAGGAGGCCTCGGCCGCCTGGAGAAACAGGCAGGTTGGGAATAAGCTCTGGGAGCCTGCACCAGATTTGAAAGTCTACAAGCATCTGGACAGGGTGGGAGCTTTTGGAGACCCCAGTGCCAGGGGAGGTGGCACCAAGTGCCCTCCAGCCTGAACTGGCCTGGAACACTGACTCTGCTCCTGGATGTGCCCCTCCTCTCTACCCACTGCCTTATGGGCTGGGCAGTGAGGAGAAAGTGCGTTGGGTGCAGAGAAGCTGCTGGCCCTGGCACACATGCCTCAAACTCGATCCTGGGCCCCATCCGGGACCTCAGCTCCTGCCAGAGCCAAAGGATTCAGATCCTGGGGCCAGGCCCTCAGCAGGCGGTAAATTGTTTGCTAAAAGTGCATTTACACAGCAGCAAAGTTTGTCTCTCTTTTTCCAGTAGCTTTGTTTTAACGAACCAGATGTTTTGTCTGTAAATTCTCCCAAGAACTTTTACAGTTTTGACGTGAAATAAACCTTCGAAAATCGGAGCGGTATATTAACGCCACTTCTGTGGGGCCTCTGGAGAGCTTCGTCAGGCGCGCCTGGATGTGACTGGGGTGGGGTGGGGGGCAATCTTGGAAGAAAAGTAGAGGGCTTCTTTGCCTCAAGGTCAAGAATTGGCTTTGGGGATATGACACACCTCCCACACCCCTAACACACGTACACATACGCGCCCACACACTCCCAACACTCACCCTCCCGGTGGGGCTTCCTGCTTTGTGAATTTTCTGAGGCCTGGGGCACAGACAGTACAGCCCAACTTGACCTGTCAGCCTGGCCCAAAGCACCCCTGGCATTTTTCAGCAGGAACTTCTTGACCCAAGAACAAAAGGGCCTGCGATCTTTCTGGGGCAGTCTTGAAGCCTGTGGCCTTGGGGATACCGGCAGAGCAGAGCGGAGCTGGGATCCCAGCCCCTCCAGGAGCTCCTGGCACTACTGGATGCCAGAGAACTGTGGTTAGCAGCAGAGAGGGTGTAGACCCCCAAGGAAGCCAGGGCCCCCGGATCTGCCTCTGCCCATTTTCACTGCCCCACCCCACTGAACTGGATTTCCAAGCAGTTAGAAACACCTTTGGGAAAAGGGAAGGGGGACCTAAAAGCTAAACTATACACCCAGCAGAGGGAGGGAGCAGGACTAAGGGTGGGGTGGGATGGGGTGGTGGAGAACTGGGTGTGCCTGGATACCCCTCCTCGGCTTGGGTTCAGTTCTGCAGACACTTTCTCAGGTTTCCTGCGGCCATTACCGTCTCCCTCCACCTCTCCCCCTGCTCCCTGGTGTGCTCCTCCGTCAGTCTTCCAAAGTCTCCGTTTCTTCAGCAATGCTCTTTCGTTCTATCATTTACTGAACTTTCAAAAACTTTTATTTTTTAGTAGACAGAAGATTCAATAAAATAAAAGCCTTTGTATTTCGGTCTAAAGAGGATGGCTGTACATTAAGCGCAGTTTGCAGAGCACGGTTACCCGGCAAAACGCTCTTTTCTCCAGTCCCACGAGTAGGCTTGAGTTGCGGGGGGAATTTTCAGAATTCCTCGCTGCAGCGTTGCGTGCCCCTTCACCATGATCTGGGTGAAATGGATTTTTAGAAACCAGTTGGACAGAGTTAAAAACGAACAAAATCTACAGACCAGATAGCTGCCGCCACCGGGGAGCTCACCTCTGGCCGGGAGCGAGTATTTCTCACCGGTGGTGCCCACCTCTTCTCGCGCGGTCACAGGAGCTGCCCCGGCACCAGCGGGCATCTGAATCACTGCGCGTGCAACTCGATTCTGGGCTGAACCCCGGCTCTTCGAATGCTGTAATCCCAGAGGAGGAGGCGATCCCAGAAATCGAAGCACCCCGTCCTGGCAGACCAAACCACCCAGGGTTCTGCGCCTGATGACCTCATTAACCTGACGGGGAATTTGCGAGACCAGCAACAATCTCGTTTCCCTTTTGTCTTTTCCTATATCGCTCTTCTTGTATGTATCATACATAATGATTTTGTGTTTGTCCCAAATTTCCGAACGGGGAAAACCTAGGCTAACTCTCAGCAGGGCAGGTACAGGACAGAGGACCCAGGGGCACCGTTCTTTCACATTTTTATTTCTGGAAACGTAGTATCTCTTGTATTTGGACAATAGGAGAGCCGGGGTTGTTTGAGTCAGATGGCCCGAGGGGTCAGATTAGATGGCGCACAGGTAATCTCTGACTTCTTCCGAGCTTCTCTGTTACACTCCACGGTGCACCCCTTCTGCAGAGAAGCCCTGGATTCTGCTTTCTCGCTTCATCTGGCTGCCATATCTTTTTTTTCTCCCTCCATCTCTTTCATCTTCTTTCTCCCTCTCTTTCTTTCTGCTTTCCTCTTCGGTTCTCTCTTCTACCAACTCCTCCATGTTCCTAAGAATTCTCAAAGATGACTTACTTAGGATCCATCAAGCGCTGCCTTCAAAGAGGTCAGGTCCTCCTGTCTAAGACAAGCGGGGGTGGTAACCCACGCAGGAATAGGGAGACAACAAAGTGGTTTGTAGTTGCAGCAGCTTTTTAGGTGGGGGTTGGAGAGAAAGGTCAGATATAAGTTAACCCTTGGTTTAAAGTAAAAGAACACGTTAAGAAGTTTCAAAACTGCCAATAAAACCCTTTAAGTGGCTCGTGATTCAGTGCCTGGAGTTGCGATGGTGGCATTGGTAAATGACTCTAATGCCCAAAGAAAAATATTACAAATGCCGCTGTCTCAGCCACCAATCGGGCGCCGCTCTCCAGCACCGGCGGTGGCTCCTCTCCGGCGCGGAGGGCACCTACATTTGCATGATAAATTGACCAGACAGGCGGCAGCCAATGAAATATTCAAATTAGGCCGGAGGGGATGGGATGGAGTCCCTGGGGCTCCCCATTTGAGCCGTTGGCTGGAGCCGGCCTTACTACCTCTCCATCAGCGCCCTCTAGAGGCGGGACAACGCGGGCGGCAGCTCTGGCCCAAGGTGCAAAAGGCCGTTGGGGTGGGGGATGGGGGGTGGGCTTGGTCTGAAAGGAGGTAGGGTTGGAGTGCTTTGGGGCTCCAAGAGGCTTTGGGGCTGAGCTAGTGGAGTAAGTAGGTTGTAGGGTTTCTGCATACATCTTGCCCTTGAACCTGTTGATGGGTTGCAGAAGGAGTTGGTGACCCCAGAGCGGGATTTAGGAAGGGCTCTAGCCCCTCCCCCATTGCCTTTGTCTTGTTTCCCCTAACCACCTAGCATTTACGTTAAAATAGTAGGTTTCCTGCATTGATTATCTTCAACAGAAGATCCTTTTCCAAGCCAGACCACAATGGACCTCCCCAAAGTCCCTAAAATACTGAAAATGCTGAGCAGATCTATTCAGCAGGCCCTGCAGCTCAGCTGGAAAGTGGTGTGGAACTCTCCAGGGGGTGCACCAGGCCCAGAGCTGTAAATGTGGCTGGGCTGTGGGCACCTGGCCCCTGGGAACCGGCAGGACAGGCAGGCCAGCAGCTAGCGCTGGGCCCTCAGCAGGGCGGGCACAACTTCCCTCTGGGCAAATAAATGGCTTCCTGGAGGAAGCATCCTGGCTTCCAAGTAGCTGGCGAGAGTGTGAGCTGAGAGAAGAGGCACTTGCACGGTATTGATTGGCCTGTCGGAGGCCTGGGCAGGATGTGTAAGAGCACATCAAGAGACTGACTCTGCAACCAGGAGCCCTTGGCTCCACAGCCACCTGAAGAGCTGGCCTCCTGGCGTGGCCCCACCTGGGGGTCCTGACTTAGCTGGGACTTTTGCGAGGGAGCCCAGGAGCCCTGAACATTTTGAAACTGCTGAGCATCTCTTCCTCCCACCCCATCCCCCATTCCAGGCTTCTTATTAAAGTTTTTTGTTTTTGTTTTTGTTTTTAGAAGTGTGGCTTTCTTCGACCGATGTGGAGTGAGAACTTTATTCTTTCTTTCTCCAACTCAACAAAGCATAGTCATGGGTCAGCTGACTGCCTGGGAGGGAACTTGACCCCCACCTCTCTCCCCAGACAAAGGGGTCTGCAGGGATGGTCTGACTTTCCTCTAGGCCCTTCTCTCCCAGACAAGCTCAGGGCAAGCCAAGCATCTACAGCTGTCCTCCCCTGCCCCTTAACCAGGGGTGCCTAGGGGCAGGAGCCTCTCAGGGCCTGGCCCCCAGCTGGCTCCATAACTAAATACACGTAACAAAAATACTAAATGCAGATACACATTTGGGAGAGAGTGAAATATGGGCAACTCCAAGTAAGTTGCCAAATTACAGGACTAATTCATAAGCCTTTTTGCATAATTTGGAGTTTCTAGGAGCATGTTGACCAAAGAAAAGGACTTTTGACCCCAGGCGTGATAGGAATGCACTAGGCAAACACCTGTTGGTAGAGGCAGATTCTGACACAAAAAAGACCTCCCTGCTTTCCCAGATAATCTTCATGTGCAGTGGATTTGTGTACCCGGCTAGGCTATAAAGTTCCCTTGTGAGAAGGCCTATGAAGGGAATAAGCTCCTTCCTTCTGGTCTAGCTGAGCCAATGTAATCAAGTCTTACCTGGGGAAAGATGATACTTGCAAATGAGCCAGAGTTACCTCCCTGCAGTGAAATCTATGGAGGAGTCAGTCCTGCCTGACAGGTCCAGAGATCAAATCAAGTGCCCTCCCCGCCCCCACTCTGTTAGGTGGGAAAGGTGGGAAAATTTAGGATTGTCTATCCAACCCAGCACTCAGCTAATCTCCACTGAACCATGAATGAGGGAGTCAATGAGGCATGCAGCAAAGGGGAAGAAATAAGTCAGTTTCTCTTAGGAGGTAAGTACCAATAAGCAGCACACAGTGGGGCTGCTCTGCACTTACCCAAGTGTGCAGTTGTACATCATGGGGGACTGCAGCTTTGATTGTGGTGATGGAGGACCTAGGTGTGGCCCATAACTCACCAAGCCAGCTGGAACAAGTCACCCCCACACTCTGAACCTGGTCTCCTCCAGGAAAGACCTCTGTCTAAAGCAACTAGCAGGGACTTGGTAAGGAAACAGTCTATCAAAGTAAGAGATGCCCTTTGGAACCTTTTGGCTGTGATCTTTTTGCTAGGAGCTTTAGGGATCTGACCAGGATTGGAAAGAGGCACCTGTGTTACTAGCTATGCACCCCTGGGAGCATCCCAGTGAGACCCACTTCCCAAGGCCTTGGTGAAACAAAGCTCGCCTAGTATGCTCACTTGGGATGACGTGTGTCAATGCTTGGTAAAGAGCTCAGTATACTCTAATTGTCCAGTAAATGGTGAACCCTAAAGTCAGTGTGAGAAGGCAGCCACAGAGTCAGAACTCCCAGAAGGAAGATACTATAAACGAATGAGACTGTGGTGGCACACGCCTGTAATCCCAGCACTCTGGAGGGTGAGGCAGGAGGATCGCTTTGAGTTCGAGACCAGCCTGGGCTACATAGTGAGTTCCAAGTCAGTCTCAACTACATAGTGAGACCCTGTCTCAAAAAAACAAACAAAAGAAAACAAGATGAGATTGGATACACCTTAGGATGCAAGCAAATGCATAGAATGGGGCAAAAGAAAAGGAGAGAGAGAGAGAGAGAGAGAGAGAGAGAGAGAGAGAGGGAGGGAGCTTCCTGGAAGGAGCAGGAGTTTGCAGGGCTGATAAGGCAGGCTCCTTCAGATCTTTCTGTGAGCTCATTAGAAGAAGAGTGTGATAAGGAGCCACGCTGATATTTCTGTTTTCCCTCTTCATAGTGACTGGGATTTGCAACATCCAGGTCAGATGGAAAATAGAAACTGGGAAAACCTGACACTCTCATTGATTTGCTCTCTTTGCCATCGCTACTTGTGAGAGAAAGAAATGTGACTTCAAAATTGCAATTAGGAAGCAGCCTGCTTAGCGTTCCTCCAGAAGCTCCCTTCCTGCCCCTGCTGCTCACCCGCCTAGTTCCTTCGGCTTCCTAGGGACATAGGTTCATTCATGGCTTTCAGCAGAAGCAGGCCGGACAAACGTGTCACACGTCCCTGTAAGAAGCTCCCAAAGACCATCAGCACTTTCCTCACACTGCTTTTTTTTTTTTTTTTTTTGGTCAGATGCTTGAGAGGATGGAAATTTCCCCAATGTTCTAAAAGTATTAACTTCCTTTCAAACATTCTGTAACCTTTACTGTTTTGTAACTTGATGAAAAGGTCATTTTGTTCGAGGGTGCAGCTGCTCCATAATTGTTCAGCTATGAGGGTGAATTCCATCCAAATCCCAAACTCTGTAATGGGATCCAAGCATACACACACACACACACACACATACACACACACACACACACACACACACACACACACACACCATGTACTAGAGATGAAGATTCTCCTGTGCACAGCTCTGTAGCCATATGCATATGAGTTTCCATTGGTACCCATGCTCATGCAGACCACAGGGTGTTGGGTTTTGGTTTTTTTTGTTTTTTGTGGGGTTTTTTTTTAGACAGGTCACTGTGTAGTTGAGACTGACCTGGAAGTCACTATGTAGCCCAGGCCAGTCTTGAACTCATAGCGATCCTCCTGCCTCAGCCTCCTGAGTGCTGGGATTACAGGCATGCGCCACCACACCCGGCAGGGGTGTTGGTTCTAAATTAACATCTCTAACCTTCTTCAAAATGATTTCTTTATAGGAAAAAAAAAAACATAAAATTCAATCTTTTGAAAAGGTTTCACTAAACATTTGTGCTGGACACATTTCTGATTTTTTAAAGAAATGGTCTAGTCAGTGTCTAACAACATTTCTTTGCAGTCCTTACCATAAATGCTGTCAGAAACCCAGGAAAGTTGAGGTCTTCTTTTTTTTTTTTTTTTTGTCTGTCTTTTGCATGGTGTCAGTTTCTTAATTGTCAGTGCTTCTCTCAGCCCCTTCTCTTTTGCTTTTACCTTTCTAAGCTGATATATTCTGGGAACCAGATGTCTGAGCACTTTACATTTATATTTAAAATAAGGTCTGAGCTAATAGGCTCAAATGAGAACGTGAAGAAATTCTCTGAAAGGAAAACTGCATGAAGTTTAGACCCCACAGTGTGGGTCTACATTTGTATTTTACTTGTCAAGAGATATCACGTTTGCCTGTAATTCTTGCTCGAGTGACTGAGTTTTTAGATGATAGATTTCCAGGCAAATAGGGAGCATCTGATCTAAACTGTGTAATAAATCAGCGAGGGCACTCTATAAGATTAACATTCGTTAAAGTGAAGAGAGAGAATTGATACTTTTAAAAGGATACAACTTTTACTTAAAAGCAACCACTTTTAGAAGGTCTCTGGCTGCAGAAAATGGCAGTAAAAGGAAGTGGGGCTTCTGAGCATAATGCAGAATCACCTGGATAATCTCTCTTTGGAAAAAAAAAGCCTGTAGGATTTATACCCCATATTCATTCTCTGTCCGTTCCTGGCTCCAGACTGGTCTGCATTTCTGTGGTATCTGACTTCTGACTTCCTGTCATTCAAAAATGTAGAAGACTATGTGAATCACACATGTATGGTGTATTGTAACTCAAGGGCCAGCACATGCAAAATCAGCATTCAGGCACCTGAAGTCCCCCTGACACCTTCCAACCCCAACCTTCACACTGGCAGGCCACCTCTAGCCTTAATTTTGAGCAAACACTTTCTTGACTTGCAGTGTAGTTTGAACGCTTAAGGGTGCATCCCTGTGCATGTTCATCAATGAAATAATATTGAATAAATCATTTTGTGTCTTGTTTTTTAAGCAGCATTGTGTGCAAGACCTAACTATGTGGATATGTATAGTTGGTCATTTTCAAAACTGCCCTATGAATGCATCTCAATATATTGTTTTGTTTATTTATTTATTGTTTTTACTTTGTGGGCTATTGAAAATGCTGCTGTGAGTTGCTCATGCCTGTGCCCCAGTACACTCTGTTATACATATGTTGGGGGGGGGATCGCTTGGGCATAAATGATCCATATTTAGGATATCCTGAAACATGCTGTTTCTAAAACTGATTGGTTTTTTGTTTGTTTGTTTTTATTTTGTTTTGTACCACTGGAGATTGGACCCAGGGCCTTCACACTGAGCTACATCCCCAGCCTTTTTTGTTTTTTATTTTGAGACAGAGTCTTGCTAATTCCCTAAGTTATCTAGGCCAAGCTGGAATATGAGATCGCCCTGCCTCAGTCTCCCAGATTGGTGAGATGACGGATATGCACAGCCAAACCCTGGAGAATGGTGTGTATTTGAAACAATCCCATTCTGCATCCTTGCCAACCTACAGCATTGCCAGCCATGTTTTTTCTTCTTTTAACATTTTCTAATAATGGCTGTAGTTGCGGACTCTTTGTATTTAATTTGATTTCTGTGGTCCGTAATGAGTTTGAGCACACTATGTATTTGTGTTCATTTGGCTTTCCTTATTTGTGAGGTTCTTGTTCAAGTCCCTTTTTTCCATTGAATATTTACTCCATACTATTTCACTGACGTCCTGTATTGGCCAGTTGTTTTTAAATTGGTTTAAGATCATGGGCCAGATCAGAAAGATTTCAGTGGGATCTTTTGATTATATTTCCTAGAATGCTTTAGTCTGCAAAACATGTGACCCCCCCCCACTCACCCTGCATAAAGAAATTGTCCTACGGTAGCCGTTTGGCTCAGTTCTGTCAACAGGAAGCAGTGTTTCTACCCTTGCGCCATCATCTCACAGAGAACGTGTGTGTGCTGAGGATTTCCAAAGGGCTAAAACTGGTCAGTGAGAGTCCTGGCTTCTTTGTCTACGCAAACAGGGAAGAGAACAAAAAAACGAATGAAAAAATGAATGAAAAAATAAATAAAACTTTTCGTTAATCCATGGACCCTAAACACTTCTTTCAGTTTTCAGGGACCACTTCTGGGGAGCAGCAGTAGTCACCAGAGACTATAAAGTGGGGGACAGCCTTGCTGAGCAGCTCTGCAGGATAGAATGAATATGAGAAGCAGGTGAGTGATGAGCCCAACCCAAACCACCACCACATTTACTTCCAAGCCTGTCCGTAGTTTTTCTAATTTAATTTTTATTTTATTTTGTGATTTTGCTGGGGATTGAACTCGGGTCCTTGCTCTTGCAGGCAGGCAGCGGAACCACTGAGCCAAATCCCTGGCCCTCTAATTTAATTTTAAAATTCGCGTGGAGTAAAATCCACTCTGATTTGCGGCAGGTCCGCAGTCACACATCTACCACCGCAGTCCAGAGTTGGGACGATCCATTACCCACTCCCCCACGCCCCTGCCGGTTCCTCTGCGCTGCCCTTTTGTAACCCATCTCTCCACCACCTGCCCTAAACTCCCACCCTGCCCCGAGAGGAGCCATTGTACCACTGACTCTTTTTTCCTATAGTTTTGCCTTTCTAAGAATGGAGCACACGTGGACTTTATACCGATGTGCATCGGTTTGAATCAGACTTCTATCACATGGTACAGAGCATTGGGATTTTACCAGCGTTTTTGGGGGTGTCGATAAGTTTTGTCTCATCCATGCTGAAAAATACTTCTTTGTCTGAATGTACAGAAATCTGTTGACCCATTCCTCTCAACTGAAGGACAATTGAATTGTTCCTGGAGAATAAAGCTGCTACCCAGTAGCTTTTATGTGGATAGCTTGTCTTTCGTCTGAGGTCTTATTATATAGAAGTGTCTTTGCTAGGCCCTATGGAGGAGGAAGTCTAATGTTGTAAGAAAGATTCCAACCAGTTAGGCTTTTTCTTAAAAAGAAACAAACAAACAAAAAAAACAATAGAAAGGGCTGGTGATACAGCTCAGTGCAAAGACCCTGGTTCAACCCCAAGTGCAAACAAAAACAGACAAACAAAAACTGCCAAATGGTTCCCTAAAGGAATTATACCATTGTGTATCTACCCCTGAAAAGAACAGGAAGTTCTACTTTCTGCCAAGGAGGCTCTGATGGACATAAAGTTCTTTGCAAAGACTGATAGAGCCTGGCCAGGGGCCTAGTGGGAGAATTAGTTAAGTCTAAAACCTTAACCCCTGTGGTCTCCCAGCAGGTCCTTTGGAATGGGGACAGAGTATGTACCTCCATTTCCAGATCGCTTCCTTTCCGGCGGGGGGGGGCACAGGTAACCACGCCCCCACCCATTTTATGGATGAGGCCACGGCCCTGCTGCTCTTGGTTAAACCAGCCTGACTTTCTACAGTACAATCAAGAGCAAGATTCCTGAGTTCACAAAGTGAAATGAAGTGTGATCATTTGGAATGTTTCTTACTCACACAACAAAAGCTAGGAAACTCAGCAGGTTCCCTTCCAAGGTGATAACGGATTACATGGCCTTTGTCCCAGAATTCCAGTGCCCATCTCTGCCAGCCTTACCGGATGGCCTTAGATGGAACAGAAGATCAGCTCATTTCATATGTGACCTCTGGGAATGTGGGGTAGCACCCTAGCTGTGGATGGAACAGGCTTGTGAATCTGCAGACATGGAAATGAGGCCCCACTGCCAGGGGCCCCATGGCCAGAGGTCCTGCTTTCTGGCTCACATCCCGTAAGTTGTTGCTTCCTTCATTGTAGGCCCCATTTCTAAGGCACCTTCACGTTTCAAACGTCTTGAGAATATGTTTAATTAGAACTTGGCCACACAGCCTTTTAAAATAAAACAGAAGGGACCGGCTAATTATATCGCTCAGCATTCTGTGGCAAACATATATTTTTTAATAAAACACTTTCTTAACCAGAGTAATCCCTTGAGATGCAAATCCTCATTTATAAGAAGTTTCCCAAAGGGAGTTAAAAGAGAAGATGCCTTCTAAAGAAAGGATACAAAAGGAGGAAGGAAGTGTCTTCCAAAAGCTTTTAAAAGATGTACTCATTCTGAGGTTGAAATACAGACAGATTGGAGGTGAACGATTGTACTTCCTGTCCTGTCATTCTTTCCTGTGGTTTAGATCATGTCTTCTTCCCCCTTTTTGGATTATTACATGTGCCCATATTTCTCACTCTGGCACTTTTTCTTAAGTACAATATTTAAATAAACAAGTGATTGTCTCAAAATACACTTCATCTCCTGCTGCTTCTCCTGCCCTTGCTCCACTCCGTGAGGCAGCCGCCTCTCCGCTCATCTAGGAGCCTGCACAGGAGCGGTGCTACAGACAGCCACGGTGCCCCCTGCGGTGCTTTTCCTGAAGTCCCTGCAGCCCAGGGAAGGGAAGGAGGATCCCCCACCCACCCCTGCAGCGGCTGCATCTCCAGAAGTGGTGTTTGGGATGTTTACATTATTGAGGCTGCCTGCCTGTTGGTCAGCACAGGCTCAGATTTGGGGGGCAGTGTTACTCCACCCCAGCCACACACTACGAAGTTTAGCTATCTCATCTCATTTAATCCCCAACCTGCTTACTGTATTCAGGGAATGCAGATGTTCTCACCCTATTTTGCAAATGAGGAAAGCTAGACTTGGAAGGTAGAGAAAAGTAGGGAAGGTCTTGTGGCTGTTAGAAGGGGGAGGACTTGGGTTTGAATGCAAGCGCTTTAGCCCCGGAATTCAGCTCTCAGGACACTGGGCTGTAGCACCCAGGAAGACATCACCGGGCTCTGAGACACCAAGCTTCCTACAGTGTGCTTCCTGCCCAGCTTCCTGGTGCCCTGTGGGTCCCAGATGGACGCTGCATTTTCAGGTAAGTTCTTTGGCATTCGGGTCTGGGTGGGAAAGAGAGGATCTGCTCAAATATGGATTATTCATGGAAGATTTCCGAGAGACTACTTACAAAGTTAAAAGAAAGCACAAGAGAAAATTAACAAAACTGCTACTTCTGTAGGTCTTCCCTGGCCTGGTTATTGCAAGCAGGGAGAAGAGTAGGGTGAGGGCCACCTTTGGAAGCTTATGACCTTCAGAAGAGAGTTGCAGCCTAAAAAGGCTCACTGGGGGATGACAAAGCCCACCCTTCCTCTCCGCTCTCCTATTAGGATTCTACATTGGCTACATCCCAGTATCTGCACCACACACCAGCAGGCAGGGTAGTACCTTGACACTTCCGTCTAGGTTGGCCTCCTAAGGTGCAGTACAGGGAAGGCCTGGGGATAGAAAGTGAACAGAAGTTCTTGCATCTTGCAGAGCGCTCAGCCTGTGCTGGCTCTGCTGAACGGGAAAGAGAGAGGACCGTACCACTGACCTTAAAGATCTTAGAGTATTTGCAGGGGCTTAGTTCAAATGGAAAGGTGTTCATAGGTCAGAGAACTAGAGAGCCTTCAGGGTGTGAGCTGTAGAGGATGTGCTTTCAGGAAGCGTAGGGTTCCCCTCGTGTGAGCCTCAAAGGGACACAACCCAATCCACATGTCTTGCCCTCCACTTGCGGCCATTTTCAACAGTCAGGCCAACTCCAAATATCCACCCTTTTTACTTGACATTTATATTGTTCTCTTTTCTCACAGGCTTCTTAAATAAAGACATTTCTCTCTTTCTGAATGTTAATTTATTTTCTATAGAGCAGGTCAATGGAACTCACTGGAATGTTTTCGGATAAGCACACACCATGGACTGGTCACTTCCATTCACCGTATGCCCTGCTTCCCCATCTCAAATAATCTTTCTTCTGCCTTGAAGTGGATTTTTTAATGTCTTTGTTTGCTTTTCTTTCTTAGTTTCCACCTATGGGGGGGGAACGTGTGGGACTTGTTTTTATATGTCTAGTTTATTTTGCCGAGGGCCTGCAAGTTCCATCAGTTTTGCTACATGTGACAGGATTGTGCTCTTCTGTGTGGCTGAATGATGCTGCATATGTGGTGAGATATCACTCAGATGTGCGCACACACACACACGCACACACACATGCACACACACACATCACATTTCTTTATCCATGCATCTCCTGATGATGACCCAGGCTCATTCTATGTCTTAGCTACTGTGAATGGTTCCACAATGAACTTGGGCGTGCAGGTGTCTCTTTGTGTTGGCTTCTATTTGTTTTATTTCCTTTTGATATATACCCAGGAATTGTAATGCTTGGATCATGTGGTGGATCTATTTTTACTTTTTAAGGAAGTTCTAGACTGTTTTCCATAGTAGCTGTATTAATGTACATTCCCACCAACAGTGTGTAAGGGGGTTTCTTTTCCTGTCTATTTTCATTAGCGTTTGTTATATTTTGTTGGTAATAGTCATTCTGAGTTGAGATGCTCTCTCACGCTAGTTTTGATTTGTATTTCCCTGATGGCTAATAATATTGACCATTTAAAAAAGACATTTATTGGCTATTGTGTTTCTTCTTTTGAGAATTGTATATCCAGATCATTTGCCCATTTATATTTCTTTGTGTGTTAGGGAAGAAGGTATAAGGGTTAAATTCAAGGCCTTTGTACTGAGCAATATCCCCAGCCTTTTAAAAATGTTTTTACATTTAAGAAGAGGGTATAGTGAAGTTGCTGTCCGGCTGGGCTCAAACTTGTGATCTTCCTGCCTCGGTCTCCCAGAATGCTAAGATTACAGGTGCAAGCTCTATTTCTTAAATAAAATTTAAATGAAAAAATAAAAAGAAGAAGAAAAGAAGCCATTCATTATCCTAGTCGCCAAATACAACAATTGTAAATAGTTTGGTAAGACTTCTTCCACTTGCTGTCCTCTGGGCTCTCCCTCTATAGAGATGGTCATAATGAGTAGGCCATTCTGAATTTTAGATTGAGCATTATTGTCATATTTTATCATAGGACTTCTTTATTAGATGGTTGCATAATATTCCATTCCGAGAATGCTAGCATATTATCAAACTTCTACTGTTTAACTGTTTTGGTTATTTTCTGCCCTTTGTTAACAGCATAAAATACTATAAAGAGTAACTTGTACATAAATACTGCTTATGTTTTCTATTATGTCTTCAGGATGATATCCCCCAGATAAAGCTGTGAGGTGGTAAAACACCAAAGACAGCGCCAGCCACAGAACAGACACAACTGCAACCATATTATCTTTCTTAGTGAATATTCACATGAGAATGTTTTCAGATTAGTAATTCCTCTGAGGACTCTCCTCTAGAGTAGCACTAAAATACAATACAAGCCGCATGATGCTGGGTACTACTATGGCCACGTTTTAGGCTGAGACAGGAGGAGTACAAGTTCAAGCCTAACCTGAGCAGCTTAGTGACTGCCTGCATCAAAGTAAAAGATAAAAGGGATGGGGAATATAGCTAAGCACTAAAGCATCCTAGGTTTGGTCCCAAGTCCAAAAAGAAAGAAAAGAAAGAAAGAAAGAAAGAAAGAAAGAAAGAAAGAAAGAAAGAAAGAAAGAAAGAAAGAAAGAAAGAAAGGAGACATTAAAAAAATGAACAACAACCCAAAAAAGCAGAATTAAAAGGTTGACATTAATTTTTATAATATATTTTATTCAAAAATTCAGTTCAAAGTATTATAATTTTAACACAATCAATATAAAAATGATAAATGAGATGTTTTGCACTTTTCCAGTAACCTCTGAAATCTGACATGTATTTTATACTTAAATGCTTCTTAATTTTGAGCAGCCACAGTGCTTGATAGCCACACTATATAGAACAGTGAAGGTGTAGAGCAAGAGATGTTCCAAAGAGTTTTTGCAACTATTGGCAACTGTACCTAGCTCCAAAGTACAGCTGCCTTTAAATACTTTCCAGAAGCCCTGGTCTTCTGGACTGACAGTGGACCAAGTTGCCAGGTATAGCACGATTCATATTTGGGCATTTTTTTCACGTTGTTCTCGTAGATGTCCCTTCCATAAATGTTTGTTTCATACTCATTTATTCAGAATCGTTTATTGGGTACTTCCTACACGTTAGGCCCTGTGTCTGTTCCACAGGCCCAGGTTTTCATACAGAGCTTTCTCACAAAGTTTAATCAGAGAACCTGTCCATATTCTTAGGGTCCAGAGTAGGAGACAGACTTTAATCAAATTATCACACAAGGATGTAATTTAAAACTGTGGGAAGTGCTAGGAGGGAAACATGTATTGCAAAATGCTAGGCCATGGGTCACCGCTTGAGTGGCCTGTCCCTGGAGGTGTTTAATAGAGGTGGTCCAATGCCTGGCCAGACCATTCTGAGAAGCATTGATGCAGCAGATGAGAGTTTGTTAAAGTGACCACAAGTCCCTTCTGGCTGCATGTGTCCTTTTGCTACATTTGGAAAGTTTCCAGGGGAGACAGCAACTCCAACTCCTGTCAGGGGCCCCGTTCGTCTGTGTATGTTTATCTTCTCCCGGAAGACTTGAGGCCAGCTGGAACATGAACAGGGACAAGAGAGCAGAGGAGAGCTCATTCATTCTTCACTCATTCATTCTTCCATGTGTTCATGCGTTGATTCTTATCGAATACTCCGAGGTGGACATCAGGCACAGCTCCGGACATTCAGAAAAACAAAGCTAGCAATCTCTGTGGCCAGACAGACTACACTGCCAACTGGGCACACTTTCCTGAAAAGATAACAATTTAAGGAGGAAAAAATCAATGCTAATAGAACTCCTTTTCAGGTTTGGAAAATGACATTGTCCAGAGTGGCTGGTGCTCTGAGCCCGAGGCTGGGCAAAAAGCATGAGCCCTGAATGGTTGCAATCTTGTGAGCTCCTCAGATGTGGCCAAATCAATAAATGAGAGGCAGTGATGAAGGCAACTGGGTGGAGGGAGGCGGGGTTCAAGGGGCAAACTGTACCATTCCTCTTCTCCCCCCTGAAACATGACCAGAACCCTCCCTTCAGCCCCAAATCCCCGAGGACAGGGTAATTTCAGCTGCACTTGATATAACCTATACATCACTGTCTTCTCGACCAGGACTCAAATTAAACTCTGATGTATAAAGTTAAACAAAAATGAGATAAAAATTGGCAGAGGTTGAAGAGGGTCAAAGTAGTCAAAACACAAGGTAGACTATTGCTCCTTTTGATTTATGTTATTCTGTACACTTAGAAAAAATAAAATTATAAATCTCCCTGAGACTTTTTCATTGAGAATGGGGCATTACTAATTTATTTTCAATAGACTCCCAGGGTTCTCAACTGGGAGCAGCACTGTGGCTATTGTTTCTAGTGAGGATACCAGTCTGACCCAGATCTTGGACCAGTATGAGGGGAAAGCATCTTGCAAAATTAGTGTTTTTAGGCAGCAGTTAATGATGGCCCCGCCTTCATTGCTTATGACACGGTGCACAGTATCTGCCCAGCGTTATATTATTTTATTATCGAACCCTTGCAAACTCCTGCAGTGTGAAGCACGTAGAATTCATCATCAACTCTGATAGTTGAGTAAACGGAGCCTTAAAGAAACCACATGATTTTAACAAATAGTAGGAACACAAAAATGAATAAGACAGAGGCTGTCCCTTAAAGACCTCACCTTCAGAGAGAAAATAATCAAGTCAAATGACTAAAATAAAATGTGATTAGAGATAGACCTAACTGCTGTGAATAAGATGAAATGCAGTAAGGAAATAGAAAAGGGCGTGTGGAAAGCTAAGGGAGGTCTGGAGCAAGGGAGAAAGGGACCTGATAGCACATACTATTTTTTTTCTTCTTTTTGGCATGGTACCGGATTCGAACAGGGCCTTTGTACTGAGCTACATCCACAGCTACCCCTGCTTAAACATTTTCATCTGTTGAGACAGAGTCTCACTAAATTGCTAAGTTGCCCAGGCTAGATTTAAATTTGCAATTCTGCCTCAGCTTCCCAAAGTGCTAGGATCTCAAGTATATGCTGCCATGTCAGGCTCAGATTTGCATTCTTCAGAGATCATAAAAGCTGCTGTGTGGAGAATTAACCAAGGAGGGCCAGGACAAGATAGCAGGATCAGCGAGGAAGCTGTGCCAATTGTCCCAATCAGCCACAGCAGTGGCTCAGGCTAGGGTGGTGATAGTGACAGGGGAGAAGATCTGAGGCCTATTTTCATGATAAGGTGTCTAAAAGGATCCTTGGTTTCTACTCTCGTGCTCTTTCCACAGCACAAGGCCACTTGCAGCCTCATCATGACATCAGTGCCTGGGATCTTGAAATCCCATGCTTTTCTAGACGGGGGTTATCTGGGGGGATGAGACAGCACCTGCATGGAGCAAGAGTCCAGAGAGGAGAACACCTGTCCTAGGGTGCATGTGTGAGCTCTTTCCCGAAGTCCTCTAGTCTGGATTTTGTCTCTGTCACTCTCCTAAGGCCACGATCTAATTCTCCATTGCCCACCTGGAAACATTAGAGCTGCTCCAGAACAGGTGGACCAGACGTCCAAGTTTCCTGCTTGAGTGGTATCTCAGTGGGTGCCCAGTGTCACCTGCACAGCGCTACAGAGTGGATTTCTGCATAGAAGCAACCTCTGTGGGCAGAGGCCAGGATGAGGTTTGTGTGGCTATGAAGAACAGCCAACACCCCCAGCCTCCGTCTTTCTCAGAGAGAACACGGCTGCTGTCCGGCCTGCCTCACTGGAGAGGTTGGATGAGTGCAGATGTGAGAGGACTCTAGGTCCTGAGTGGTGCTAAGCCTTGGATTCTCCTCTGTTTGAAGATCTGTTTGAGGTTTGTCAGTGCCCAACTCTCACCAAGTTCTCATTGAACATCATCTTAAGGTTTCTCCCTGTGCTGGGTTCTAGAAGGGTAACGGGGATTAGAGGGGCAGGACAGCTGATCTAAGTATATTATATGCACTCAAACCCAATATTTTGTAAAGTTAATTAGCACTGTTAAGAAATGGGAAGTTTTAATACAAGAAAAGAAAAAAGAATCAATGGAGATGTTCCATGAAACCAAAAAGCCTAAGTTGGAAAGCCTTTTTATTTTTTGTAAGTGTTTTTCCAGGGCTGGGGAGGGAACCCAGTTCCCTTGGGCATGCTTGGCAATTGCTCTACCACTCAGCTACATTCCCAACCCAGTTTCCCAATTTGCAAGTCTTTAGTAAAATCATTCCAATTACAAAACTCAAAAAGATGTAGTTCAGTGGATGTAACTTATTTCTAAAATTAAAGGAATATTAGAAAACCAAAAAATGGGGTATTAATATAGTGTGCTATAGTTAGGCAAATCATTTACTATGTGGCAGAAGGAAAGAAGCTTTTGTGTCTCCCCTGTCAAAAATCAGCTATTTGTGGAGTCAACTCATTTGTTTTTTTTTTTTTCTTATTCTCTCTCTATCTCTCTTTCTCCTTTTTTATGTATTTGATACTGAGGATAGAACTCAGGTCCTTGTGCTTTAGTGGCAGGCGGCAGAATCACTGAGCTAAATCTCCAGCCCACAACTCATTTGATTTTAAAGTCACACTTCGAAGTGAGAACGTTTTCTGACTTTCAGTTCCCTTCCATTGGTCTTTATTCTCTATCCTGTCCCTTGCCCCTCCCCCAAAAGAACTGCTGATCTGCTAGCATCATACTCTTATCATGGACTAAGGTGACTACAGCTCTCATTGTCACTTGTAATTTCTTGTGGCCTCTCAACTAAGTTTTATGTTAGGTGGAATATGAGCAGAGGCAATGTATTCTATCTCTAGACCCCAGGAAATACTCCTGCCTGCCCTTTCTCCTGCCATGGATGCAGATGAGGACAAAGAGGAGTAAAGAGGAGCCACCTAACAAAGGAATCCTGACTCCCTTAGTAGCCATCCACACCCAGCAACAACCATCAAGTGAGCAGGAACTACTGTATTGAGCCTCTGACTGCTGGACCTGTTTGTTACTGCAGCTTGGTTGCACCTAATACTGCCCCTGCTCTCAGAATTTCCACTCACATTAAGGCGTCCATTTTCACTGCCATGATTCTGAAACAACAGAAGGAGGCTTAGATGGAGAGGTGGATTATAGAATTTAAGATTTCAGGCCTGATGTCAAAGGCTGTCAGCCTCTTGGCATGTGAGTTTCCCATCTAAGCCTGTTTTCTAGAAACATTTAGAAGAGTCCAGTGGGAAGGACATATTCTAGCGGTACATACATCATACTCAAGGGTTCACAAAATAGGGCTCAGAGCAAGTAAAGATGAGACCAACTGTGTCAATCCTCTGTGGAAAAGGGGGAAATGCTCCCTAAGTAAATACTTGGTAAAGGCCAGGGATTTATCTTAGTGGCACCAGACCTGCCTTGCAGGCACAAGGTCCTGAGTTTGATCCCTGGTACCAAAACAAACAAACAAATAAATACTTGGTAGCTTTGGCAGCATAGAAATGAGGTGCTGAAGAGAGGCATAATTCTCTATCTTCCTCAATGACTTATGCCTCTGAACTTTACATGAGAGGTGGGGTTCCTGAGCCAGGTGCACGGGGAATTGATGCCGAACTGCCTCTTCTCTTGCAGCATCCCCTCTCCAGGTGCTTTATGTTATTTCAGAATTAAATGTTTGATTAAAACAGCCAGTTTGTCTGGCTTCTCCAAGGGCCTGGGGAAAGGTCAAGAATTTGAATACATTTCTGAGAATCACAACTGATGCTGTCAGAGGAGCTTCAGATGTAGTCTTTAGAGTCACAGCTCCCAGCCAGGAGCTGGCACTCTCAGCTGGGACCTGTGTGTTCCAGGGAGTGACAGAACCCCAGAGGTGTTCAGAGTGACTGTGACTCCCTTATTGTTGGGAAAGACAGACATTTATGCCTCTGGTTCTTTTGTTGCTGGATACTATGCTCCCGTCTCCCCCATACGCACATATTCTAAATGTACCCTAACCAATGGTGCTGCTCTTTCCTTCTCCTCACCTCAAGATAAGCATGAGGGGCCCACATCTGACAGCGTGGCTTCTGGTTCCAGCCCTGATTTCTCCTAGCAGTGTGACCTCTGCCTTCTTAAAATCCTCTCTTCTTCCCCCATTCTTTCGTGACTATTTTTGTTAAATAACTATTCACCATTTATTACATAAATACTGTTCACTACTGAGTTAAGGAGTGTACCAGGATTGCTTGAACTGTTTTTATTCTCATTTTGTTTTTCCTAAAGCCAATAATTGACTTCTTTACATTTGCTTGCTTTACTTTTATACATTTGGTTAAGTGTTCCCACATCTTTTACAGTTTCTCCATATAATTTTCCACAAGGTTGAACATATCAGATAATCTATTGGTAATAGTTTCTTCTTACTCTTAGAGGTGCCCTCTTATCAGCCCTCTGATGGTCCTCTTTGGTTCCTACAACTAGGGCAATTGCACCCCTGTCTTGCGGGAGCGCTCCTTTATCATCAGCTTGGGGACTTCCTTGAGCTTTTGTGTTTTCTTTCTTGGTATAATCCCTCTCTATTGTTGCACAACCCCCTGAAACTGTTCAAAATGTAGCAATCATGTCTGGATTAAGCTGGCAGGACAAATAAGTTTCTGGCATTTCTCTTCTGAGTAGTTGCATACGAAACAAACAACAGCAGCAACAACCAAACGTAAGCAAAACAGGAAGAAGGCTAAACAGAAAATCAAAATTTAATTTTTTACAAAATGAGTAGATAGCCATAACCCCATAATGCAGAGGGTATAAAACAAGAGAAGGGGTACTCATGTAGAACCGAAAGTAGCTCAAGAATCTAAGACACCACAGAATGTGGCAGGGGTGGGGAGGCAGGCATGGCCAGGCACTGGTTATGGGTATCCATACCACCACCACAACTGCCATGAGTCTCTAATTCCCTCTCTTTGGAAAATGGAAAGCTGAGAAGGTTGGAGAACCAAAACCCAAGTCAGACGGATGTGGGGGAAAGTCCACAGTTAAACAGGCCCCCAGCTCCTGCCTTGATCTGACTCACTGAGTAGAGGTGGCTCAGGAGGTCATATTTTCCTTATCGGACGAGTGCATGAATTTGAACATGTATAGATTTGTGTAACATCAACCACAATTAAGATATAGAACTGCCTTGTCACTGCCTCCTCCAGCAGTCCCCTCGTGTGTCTACCTGAATACCTGGAGGCACTGATCTGTTCTCCATCACTATCACGTGGTCCCTTTGAGAGACATATAAATGGAATCATATCCTATAGAAGGGGCCCTTTGGAGACGGGCTTCTTCCACTTGGCATAATGCCTTTGAAATCTGTGCAAATTGTTTCAACATATTGATAATTTGTTTCTATTTCTGAGTGATGTTTCACTGAGTGCATATAATTACAGCAATGGTCCCCAACTTTTTGGTATCAAGGACTGTTTTTGTAGAAGATAGTTTTTCCACAGAAGGGTGGTTTCAGGGTGAATCGAACCCATTACATTCATTGTGCATTTTATTTCCATTGTTATTACATTAGACTCTCATAAAGAGTGTGCAAGCCTAGATTTCTCACATGCGCAGTCCACGGTAGGTTTTGAGATCCTATGAGAATCTGATACCTGTGTTGAACTGACAGGAAGCAGAGCTCAGATGGTGCTTTTAGCAACGAGGGTTGGCTATAAATACAGATGAAACTCTCTGGTCTGCCGCTCACCTCCTACTGTGCAGCCAGTTCCTTGCAGGGCAAGGGCCAGTACGAGTCCATGACCTGGGGACTGGGGTCCTCTGTACCACAGTGAGCTTGAGTGACATTGTGGGACTGTTTCCAGTTTTGACGATTATGGATAATGTTGCTACTAACATTTGTGTATAGGTTTGAGTGTAAAGATAGTTTTATTTCACTTGAATAAACACTCAAGAGTGAAATTGCTGGGTGGTGTTGAAAATATACTTTTAACTTTACAGGGAATGACTGAGCCCATTTCTGGAGTGATTGTGCCATTTTTTAAAAATTCCATCACTACTGAATGAGAGTCCTGTTGTCAGACAACCTCCCCAATACTTGGCATTGGCAATAGCACCTTTAAAAAATAGTCATTTTAATAGGCATAGAGCAGTTTTAAGTTGCATCCTCCTAGTGCCTAATTATGTGGAACATTTTTCATGTACTCATTTGCCAGTCTGTGAGTGTCTTCAATTCTTCTGTCCGCTTTTGAAAGTTGGGTTGCGCTTTGAGTGTTCTTTATATATTAAGAATGCAAATCCTTAGGTGAACCGTTGACTTGCAAATATTCTGTCCCAATTAGTAGCTTGTCTTCTCACCTCCTTAACTGTCTTTTATAGAGCAAAAAGCAAAAAGTTTTCATCATAAGGGAGACTATATAACTATATAATGGAGACCTGTGTTTTTTATACTTAACAAACACGATTGTTGTTGGAGTTGGCACATATACATAGTACATCATATTTAAATGTTTTCCTAACACCATTTATATATATTTATTTACTATCTGTAGTATGTAAGTCCCTCTGAGGGCTGATGCCGAGAAAGTCCTCTGAGAAGGACAGCATCCTTTCCCCAGGGGAGAGGGTACAGGGATTAGACCCAGGCCCTAAGAGGCTTGAGACTTCCTTAGAGTTTTACATTCCCAATTCTCCTTAATTTCAAAACTATGCAATAAGAAACCCTCCACCCTGGGCATTTCTGTCTTACCAACCCTCATAGAAAACTTGTTTCCTCCCCTCGCCGCTAGCCTCCTCTATCCTCATAAATTAATCTTGTCTGCCCTTCAAAATGCAGTTTGCATAATCCATAAAGTCTGACCCAAAGCTCCTGTCTGTCTATGGCTCTTTGATTGTACCCTATTTCCTGCCTACCTGGTAGGGTAATGAGGACTATATATAAATATAATAATTTATATAAAATATATATAAAATATAGAAATTTAAGAAACCCTCCACCCTGGGCATTTCTGTCTTACCAACCCTCATAGAAAACTTGTTTCCTCCCCTCGCCGCTAGCCTCCTCTATCCTCATAAATTAATCTTGTCTGCCCTTCAAAATGCAGTTTGCATAATCCATAAAGTCTGACCCAAAGCTCCTGTCTGTCTATGGCTCTTTGATTGTACCCTATTTCCTGCCTACCTGGTAGGGTAATGAGGACTATATATAAATATAATAATTTATATAAAATATATATAAAGCATATAGAAATGTCTAACATAGAACAGACTAGAAAATAAGTTTTTCATGCAAATTGCTGCAAAGCCAGACAAGTCTCCAGATCCCGAGAGCCCATTGATTTAAGGTGTTTTCTAAGCCTGCTTTGGAAGCCAAGGCCTAACAAAGGGTTCCAAAGGACGCTTTTAAGGAAAGCAAACTGGTTCTGTGTAGCCATACTCTATTGTATTTTTACAGAAGTCTTCCAAATGCAGCCTCTCCAGCCAAAGAAAAGCCGCTAAGGGGGGCATTTCAGGTACCCCAGCAGGCTAGCAGGAGGAAAGAATTCTGAATAGAGCACTTTTTGCTATTCTAGTGTCCCACCACTACGTGGAAGGTGAGCCCTGGCTTCTGGCTCACCAGAGTGCTCTCGGCTTCCTTTTCTAGCAGAAGGACAAGCAGAAAGCAAACTTCATACTGGAGCCCTTCTTAGCAGGCTCTGTTCCCAAATGTCAACTCCTAATAGGCAACAGCTGCCCCTGCGGTTTCTTCTAGGCAAGTGATTCATGTCTTTGCTCAGAAACGATAAGCAGAACAAATGTTTACTTAGACATATAACAGAGGGACAATTGGAAAACAGGAGACTGGCAACTGGAAATATTTTACTGCTGTTTGATCCATGACAATTAGTAGGAATTAGTCATACAGGGCCAAGGCAGAGTGGGGGAGAGGCAGATGGCCTTCCTGGAAAAGGAACAGAAGGGAACTCAGAGTAGAGCACCCAAAACTCTGCTCAGAGCGCTTGACAATGACCTTCATCCGCTTGCAGGTGACATTCCCCAGTCACCTTAGTTGACACCTGATCCTGTCAGGCAGTTCAGAAGTGAGTAGAGAAGGAAAAACTCCACATATATTTTTCTATGGCCTTTAAAATTCATTAGTAACTTTTTTAAACATTCCAAAATTAAGTAACCTCTAATAGTTTGGCTTGTGTGTATGCACACGAGAGAAAAACTGAAAAAAAACCAAAAAAACAAAAAACCCTAACACCCACATTAGTGAATTTTAGTCTTTGGGATGGTGCTTCACATATTGACTCATCCAAACAGAAACACCTTAAGCGTGGACCCTAAAAATGGGACTGTTGAGTAGGATTTGCATACAGTCTAATTACATTTACATAATTTAAGGTCTTGCATCTTTTTATGCATATACAGTATGTACACCCACAGGCATCCTCAAATAGATTATTTAGTAGATACATCATAAATATTCCCATGAGAGAAAAATCAGATTTCTAATTTAATTTTTGGCCCCAAAGAAAGAAATACTACATTTTTCTGAAGGAAAAATACACTTCTCCATTGTGTGACAAGTTTCTTACCCATCCTTCACAGGGTCAGGAGGAAAAATAAAGGAAAAAGCCCCAGATCCAACTTGCTCTTCACCTCAGTCTAGTCATCCAGAAGGTTAGATGACCCAGGAGATCATTAAAGTTCAGAGGAAGGTGAGCACCTTGGCAAAGCCAGCAGGAGCCAAGCAGGTCCTGCAGGTGTTTGACAGCAAAGGGGAGTTGAGGCTCATTTTGAACCCAGAGAAGGAAAAACTCAACTCCCCCTTCCCAGGGGGATTTCCAAATCCATTCCAGAAAATGTTCACATGGGATGAGGTGCTCCTCTTTCCCTGTTCATAAACACTTCTTTTTTTTTTTTTTTTTTTTTTTTTTTT